>NC_135880.1:225220805-225397785 GCF_964194155.1 Cetorhinus maximus | reverse complement strand
TCTCCCTGGTGTCAGGGCAGTCTGGACTCTCCGCAGTGTCGGGGTAGTCTGGACTCTCCCTGGTGTCTGGGCAGTCTGGACTCATCCCGGTGTCTGGGCGGACTGGACTCTCCCCAGTGTCTGGGCAGTGTTCACTCTCCTCGGTGTCTGGGCAGTCTGGAGTCTCCTCGGTGTCTGGGCAGATTGGATCCTCCCCGGTGTCTGGGCAGTGTGGACTCTCACCGGTGTCTGGGCAGTGTGGACTCACCCTGGTGTCTGGGCAATCTGGACTCTCCGCAGTGTCTGGGCAGTCTGGACTCTCCCTGGTGTCTGGGCAGTCTGGACTCTCCGCAGTGTCTGGGCAGTCTGGACTCTCCCTGGTGTCTGGGCAGTCTGGACTCTCCGCAGTGTCTGGGCAGTGTGGACTCTCCTGTATCTGGGCAGTCTGGACTCACCCCGGTGTCTGGGCAGTGTGGACTCTCCTCGGTGTACGGTCAGTGTGGACTCTCCACGGTGACTGGGCAGTGTGGACTCCCCCCGGTGTCTGGGCAGTATGGGCTCCCTTGTGTCTGGGCAGTCTGGACTCCCTCCGGTGTCTGGGCGGTGTGGACTCTCCTCGGTGTCTTTGCAGATTGGACTCTCCAGTGTCTGCGCAGTCTGGACTCCCCCCCCCCCCCCGGTGTCTGGGCACTCTGGACTCTCCGCAGTGTCTGAGAAGTCTGGACTCTCCCCAGTGTCTGGGCAGAATGGACTCTCCCTGGTGTCTGGCCAGTCTGGACTCTCCGCAGTGTCTGGGCAGTCTGGACTCTCCCTGGTGTCTGGGCAGTCTGTACTCTCCACAGTGTCTGGGCAGTCTGGACTCTCTGCAGTGTCTGGGCAGTCTGGACTCTCCCTGCTGTCAGGGCAGTCTGGACTCTTCCCGGTGTCTGGGCAGTCTGGACTCTCCCCGGTGTCTGGGCAGTGTGCACTCTCCTCGGTGTCTGGGCAGTCTGGACTCTCCTCGGTGTGTGGGCAGTGTGGACTCTCCCCGGTGTCTAGGCAGTCTGGACTCTCCCTGGTGTCTGGGAAGTGAGGACTCTCCCTGGTGTCAGGGCAGTCTGGACTCTCCCTTGTGTCTGGGCAGTATGGACTCTCCCTGGTGTCTGGGCAGTCTGGACTCTCCGCAGTGTCTGGGCACTCTGGACTCTCCCAGGTGTTTGGGCAGTCTGGCCTCTCCCCGGTGTCTGGGCAGTCTGGACTCTCCACAGTGTCTGGCCAGTCTGGACTCTCCCCGGTGTCTGGGCAGTCTGGACTCTCCTGTGTCTGGGCAGTCTGGACTCTCCGCAGTATCTGGGCAGTCTGGACTCTCCGCAGTGTCTGGGCAGTCTGGACGCTCAGCAGAGTCTGGGCAGTCTGACCTCACCCTGGTGTCTGGGCAGTCTGAAATCTCCCCGGTGTCTGGGCATTCTGGACTCACCACAGTGTCTGGGCAGTCTGGACTCTTCCCGGTGTCTGGGCAGTCTGGACGCTCCCCAGTGTCTGGGCAGTCTGGACTCTCCCCAGTGTCTGGTCAGTGTGCACTCTCCTCGGTGTCTGGGCAGTCTGGACTCTCTCGGTGTCTGGGCAGTGTGGACTCTCCCCGGTGTCTGGTCAGTGTGGAATGTCCCTGGTGTCTGGGCAGTCTGGACTCTCCCTGGTGTCTGGGCAGTCTGGACTCTCCCCAGTGTCTGGGCAGTCTGGAATCTCCTTGGTGTCTGGGCAGTCTGGACTCTTCCCGGTGTCTGGGCAGTCTGGACTCTCCCCAGTGTCTGGGCACTGTTCACTCTCCAAGGTGTCTGGGCAGTCTGGACTCTCCTCGGTGTCTGGGAAGTGTGGACTCTCCCTGGTGTCTGGGCAGTCTGGACTCTCCGCAGTGTCTGTGCAGTCTGGACGCTCCCTGGTGTCTGGGCAGTCTGGACTCTGCGCAGTGTCGGGGCAGTCTGGACTCTCCTTGGTGTCTGGGCAGTCTGGACTCTCCCTGGTGTCTGGGCAGTCTGGACTCTGCGCAGTGTCGGGGCAGTCTGGACTCTCCTTGGTGTCTGGGCAGTCTGGACTCTTCCCGGTGTCTGGGGAGTATGGACTCTCCCCAGTGTCTGGGCAGTGTTCACTCTCCTCGGTGTCTGGGCAGTCTGGACTCTCCCCGGAGTCTGGGCATTCTGGACTCTCCGCAGTGTCTGGGCAGTCTGGACTCTCCCTGGTGTCTGGGCAGTCTGGACTCTCCGCAGTGTCTGGGCAGTATGGACTCTCCCAGGTGTCTGGGCAGTCTGGACTCTTCGCAGTGTCTGGGCAGTCGGGACTGTTCCTGGTGTCTGGGCAGTCTGGACTCTTCCCGGTGTCTGGGCAGTCTGGACTCTCCCTGGTGTCTGGGCAGTCTGGACTCTTCCCGGTGTCTGGGCAGTCTGGACTCTCTCCAGTGTCTAGGCAATGTTCACTCTCCTCGGCGTCAGGGCAGTTTGGACTCTCCTCGGTGTCTGGGCAGTGTGGATTCTCCCCGGTGTCTGGGCAGTGTGGACTCTCACCGGTGTCTGGGCAGTGTGGTCTCTCCCTGGTGTCTGGGCAGTCTGGACTCTCCCTGGTGTCTGGGCAGTCTGGACTCTCCCTGGTGTCTGGGCAGTCTGGACTCTCCGCAGTGTCTGGGCAGTCTAGACTCTCCCCGGTGTCTGGGCAGTCTGGACTCTCCGCAGTGTCTGGGCCGTCTGGGCTCTCCCTGGTGTCTGGGCAGTCTGGACACTCCCCGGTGCCTGGGCAGACTGGACTCTCTCCAGTGTCTGGGCAGTGTTCACTCTCCTCGGTGTCTGGGCAGTTTGGACTCTACTTGGTGTCTGGGCAGTGTGGACTCTCCCCGGTGTCTGGGCAGTGTGGACTCTCACCGGTGTCTGGGCAGTACGGACTCTCCCTGGTGTCTGGGCAGTCTGGACCCTCCCTGGTGTCTGGGCAGTCTGGACTCTCCCTGTTGTCTGGGCAGTCTGGACTATCCACTGTGTCTGGCCAGTCTGGACTCTCCCTGGTGTCTGAGAAGTCTGGACTCTCCGCAGTGTCTGGGCAGTCTGTACTCTCTACAGTGTCTGGGCAGTGTTCACTCTCCTCGGTGTCTGGGCAGTTTGGACTCTACTTGGTGTCTGGGCAGTGTGGACTCTCCCCGGTGTCTGGGCAGTGTGGACTCTCACCGGTGTCTGGGCAGTACGGACTCTCCCTGGTGTCTGGGCAGTCTGGACCCTCCCTGGTGTCTGGGCAGTCTGGACTCTCCCTGGTGTCTGGGCAGTCTGGACTTTCCACTGTGTCTGGCCAGTCTGGACTCTCCCTGTTGTGTGGGCAGTCTGGACTCTCCCCGGTGTCAGGTCAGTCTGGACTCTCCCCGGTGTCAGGGCAGTCTGGACTCTCCGCAGTGTCTGGGCAGTCTGGACTCTCCCTGGTGACAGTGCAGTCTGGACTCTTCCCGGTTTCTGGGCAGTCTGGACTCTTCCCGGTGTCTGGGCAGTCTGGACTCTCCCCAGTGTCTGGGCAGTGTGCTCTCTCCCCGGTGTCTGGGCAGACTGGACTTTCTGCAGTGTCTGGGCAGTATGGACTCTCCCTGGTGTCTGGACAGTCTGGACTCTTCCCGGTGTCTGGGCAGTCTGGACTCTCCCCAGTGTCTGGGCAGTGTGCACTCTCCTCGGTGTCTGGGCAGTCTGGACTCTCCTCGGTGTCTGGGCAGTGTGGACTCTCCCTGGTGTCTGGGCAGTCTGGACTCTCCCTGGTGTCTGCGCAGTCTGGACTCTCCCTGGTATCTGGGCAGTCTGGACTCTCCGCAGTGTCTGGGATGTCTGGACTCTCCCTCGTGTCTGGGCAGTCTGGACTCTCCATAGTGTCTGGGCAATCGGCACTCGCCCTGGTGTCTGGGCAGTCTGGACTCTCCGCAGTGTCTGGGCAGTCTGGACTCTCCCTGGTGTCTGGGCAGTCTGGACTCTTCCCGGTGTCTGGGCAGTCTGGACTCTCTCCAGTGTCTGGGCAGTGTTCACTCTCCTCGGTGTCTGGGCAGTTTGGACTCTACTTGGTGTCTGGGCAGTGTGGACTCTCCCCGGTGTCTGGGCAGTGTGGACTCTCACCGGTGTCTGGGCAGTACGGACTCTCCCTGGTGTCTGGGCAGTCTGGACCCTCCCTGGTGTCTGGGCAGTCTGGACTCTCCCTGGTGTCTGGGCAGTCTGGACTTTCCACTGTGTCTGGCCAGTCTGGACTCTCCCTGGTGTCTGGGCAGTCTGGACTCTCCGCAGTGTCTGGGCAGTCTGTACTCTCCCCGGTGTCAGGGCAGTCTGGACTCTCCGCAGTGTCTGGGCAGTCTGGACTCTCCCTGGTGACAGTGCAGTCTGGACTCTTCCCGGTTTCTGGGCAGTCTGGACTCTTCCCGGTGTCTGGGCAGTCTGGACTCTCCCCAGTGTCTGGGCAGTGTGCTCTCTCCCCGGTGTCTGGGCAGTCTGGACTTTCTGCAGTGTCTGGGCAGTATGGACTCTCCCTGGTGTCTGGACAGTCTGGACTCTTCCCGGTGTCTGGGCAGTCTGGACTCTCCCCAGTGTCTGGGCAGTGTGCACTCTCCTCGGTGTCTGGGCAGTCTGGACTCTCCTCGGTGTCTGGGCAGTGTGGACTCTCCCTGGTGTCTGGGCAGTCTGGACTCTCCCTGGTGTCTGCGCAGTCTGGACTCTCCCTGGTATCTGGGCAGTCTGGACTCTCCGCAGTGTCTGGGATGTCTGGACTCTCCCTCGTGTCTGGGCAGTCTGGACTCTCCATAGTGTCTGGGCAATCGGCACTCGCCCTGGTGTCTGGGCAGTCTGGACTCTCCGCAGTGTCTGGGCAGTCTGGACTCTCCCTGGTGTCTGGGCAGTCTGGACTCTCCACAGTGTCTGGGCAGTCTGGACTCTCTCCAGTGTCTGGGCAGTGTTCACTCTCCTCGGTGTCTGGGCAGTTTGGACTCTACTTGGTGTCTGGGCAGTGTGGACTCTCCCCGGTGTCTGGGCAGTGTGGACTCTCACCGGTGTCTGGGCAGTACGGACTCTCCCTGGTGTCTGGGCAGTCTGGACCCTCCCTGGTGTCTGGGCAGTCTGGACTCTCCCTGTTGTATGGGCAGTCTGGACTATCCACTGTGTCTGGCCAGTCTGGACTCTCCCTGGTGTCTGGGCAGTCTGGACTCTCCGCAGTGTCTGGGCAGTCTGTACTCTCTCCAGTGTCTGGGCAGTGTTCACTCTCCTCGGTGTCTGGGCAGTTTGGACTCTACTTGGTGTCTGGGCAGTGTGGACTCTCCCCGGTGTCTGGGCAGTGTGGACTCTCACCGGTGTCTGGGCAGTACGGACTCTCCCTGGTGTCTGGGCAGTCTGGACCCTCCCTGGTGTCTGGGCAGTCTGGACTCTCCCTGGTGTCTGGGCAGTCTGGACTTTCCACTGTGTCTGGCCAGTCTGGACTCTCCCTGGTGTCTGGGCAGTCTGGACTCTCCGCAGTGTCTGGGCAGTCTGGACTCTCCCCGGTGTCTGGGCAGTCTGGACTCTCCCAAGCGTCTGGGCAGTCTGGACTCTCCCTGGTGTCTGGGCAGTCTGGACTCTCCCCAGTGTCTGGGCAATCTGGACTCTCCGGTGTCAGGGCAGTCTGGACTCTCGCTGGTGTCTGGGCAGTCTGGAATCTCCGCAGTGTCTGGGCAGTCTGGACTCACCGTGGTGTCTGGGCAGTCTGGACTCTCCGCAGTGTCTGGGCAGTCTGGACTCTCCCTGGTGTCTGGGCAGTCTGGACTCTCCGCAGTGTCTGGGCAGTCTGTACTCTCCCCGGTGTCAGGGCAGTCTGGACTCTCCGCAGTGTCTGGGCAGTCTGGACTCTCCCTGGTGACAGTGCAGTCTGGACTCTTCCCGGTTTCTGGGCAGTCTGGACTCTTCCCGGTGTCTGGGCAGTCTGGACTCTCCCCAGTGTCTGGGCAGTGTGCTCTCTCCCCGGTGTCTGGGCAGTCTGGACTTTCTGCAGTGTCTGGGCAGTATGGACTCTCCCTGGTGTCTGGACAGTCTGGACTCTTCCCGGTGTCTGGGCAGTCTGGACTCTCCCCAGTGTCTGGGCAGTGTGCACTCTCCTCGGTGTCTGGGCAGTCTGGACTCTCCTCGGTGTCTGGGCAGTGTGGACTCTCCCTGGTGTCTGGGCAGTCTGGACTCTCCCTGGTGTCTGCGCAGTCTGGACTCTCCCTGGTATCTGGGCAGTCTGGACTCTCCGCAGTGTCTGGGATGTCTGGACTCTCCCTCGTGTCTGGGCAGTCTGGACTCTCCATAGTGTCTGGGCAATCGGCACTCGCCCTGGTGTCTGGGCAGTCTGGACTCTCCGCAGTGTCTGGGCAGTCTGGACTCTCCCTGGTGTCTGGGCAGTCTGGACTCTCCACAGTGTCTGGGCAGTCTGGACTCTCTCCAGTGTCTGGGCAGTGTTCACTCTCCTCGGTGTCTGGGCAGTTTGGACTCTACTTGGTGTCTGGGCAGTGTGGACTCTCCCCGGTGTCTGGGCAGTGTGGACTCTCACCGGTGTCTGGGCAGTACGGACTCTCCCTGGTGTCTGGGCAGTCTGGACCCTCCCTGGTGTCTGGGCAGTCTGGACTCTCCCTGTTGTATGGGCAGTCTGGACTATCCACTGTGTCTGGCCAGTCTGGACTCTCCCTGGTGTCTGGGCAGTCTGGACTCTCCGCAGTGTCTGGGCAGTCTGTACTCTCTCCAGTGTCTGGGCAGTGTTCACTCTCCTCGGTGTCTGGGCAGTTTGGACTCTACTTGGTGTCTGGGCAGTGTGGACTCTCCCCGGTGTCTGGGCAGTGTGGACTCTCACCGGTGTCTGGGCAGTACGGACTCTCCCTGGTGTCTGGGCAGTCTGGACCCTCCCTGGTGTCTGGGCAGTCTGGACTCTCCCTGGTGTCTGGGCAGTCTGGACTTTCCACTGTGTCTGGCCAGTCTGGACTCTCCCTGGTGTCTGGGCAGTCTGGACTCTCCGCAGTGTCTGGGCAGTCTGGACTCTCCCCGGTGTCTGGGCAGTCTGGACTCTCCCAAGCGTCTGGGCAGTCTGGACTCTCCCTGGTGTCTGGGCAGTCTGGACTCTCCCCAGTGTCTGGGCAATCTGGACTCTCCGGTGTCAGGGCAGTCTGGACTCTCGCTGGTGTCTGGGCAGTCTGGAATCTCCGCAGTGTCTGGGCAGTCTGGACTCACCGTGGTGTCTGGGCAGTCTGGACTCTCCGCAGTGTCTGGGCAGTCTGGACTCTCCCTGGTGTCTGGGCAGTCTGGACTCTACCCGGTGTCTGGGCAGTCTGGATTCTCGGCAGTTTCTGGGCAGTCTGGACTCTCCCTGGTGTCTGGGCAGTCTGGACTCTCCCTGGTGTATGGCCCGTCTGGACTCTCCGCAGTGTCTGGGCAGTCTGGACTCTCCCTGGTGTCTGGGCAGTCTGGACGCTACCTGGTGTCTGGGCAGTCTGGACTCTGCCCGGTGTCTGGGCCGACTGGACTCTCCGCAGTGTCTGGGCAGTCTGGACTCTCTCCGGTGTCTGGGCAGTTGGGACTCTTCCCAGTGTCTGGGCAGTCTGGACTCTCCCCAGTGTCTGGGTAGTGTGGACTCTCCCCGGTGTCTGGGCAGTGTGGACTCTCCGCAGTGTCTGGGCAGTCTGGACTCTCCCTGGTGTCTGGGCAGTCTTGACTCTCCGCAGTGTCTGGGCAGTCTGGACTCTCCCTCGTGTCTGGGCAGTCTGGACTCTCCCCGATGTCTGGGCAGTCTGGATTCTCCGCAGTGTCTGGGCACCCTGGACTCACCCTGGCGTCTGCCCAGTCTGGACTTTCCCCGATGTCTGGGCAGTCTGGACTCTCCGCAGAGTCTCGGCAGTCTGGACTCTCCCTGGTGTCTGGCCAGTCTGGACTCTCCCCGGTGTATGGGCAGTCTGGACTTTTCCCGGTGTTTGGGCAGTGTGGACTCTCCCCTGCATCAGGGCAGTGTGCACTCTCCTCGGTCTCTGGGCAGTGTGGACTCTCACTGGAGTCTGGGCATTCTGGACTATCACTGGTGTCTGGGCAGTCTGGACTCTCCCTCGTGTCTGGGCAGTCTGGACTCTCCGCAGTGTCTGGGCAGTCTGCACTCTCCGCAGTGTCTGGGCAGTCTGACCTCTCCCTGGTGTCTGGGCAGTCTGGACTCTCCGCAGTGTCTGGCAGTCTGGACTCTCCCTGGTGTCTGAGCAGTCTGGACTCTCCGCAGTGTCTGGGCAGTCTGGACTCTCACTGGTATCTGGGCAGTCTGGACTCACCCCGGTGTCTGGGCAATTGGCACTCTCCTGTGTCTGGGCAGTCTGGACTCTCCCTGGTGTCAGGGCAGTCTGGACTCTCCGCAATGTCTGGGCAGTCTGGACTCTCCCTGGTGTCTGGGGAGTCTGGACCCTCCGCAGTGTCTGGGCAGTCTGGACTCTCCCTGGTGTCTGGGCAGTCTGGACTCTACCCGGTGTCTGGGCAGTCTGGACTCTCCGCAGTGTCTGGTCAGTCTGGACTCTCCCTGGTGTCTGGGCAGTCTGGACTCTCCGCAGTGTCTGGGCAGTCTGGACTCTCCCTGGTGTCTGGCCAGTCTGGACTCTCCGCAGTGTCTGGGCAGTCTGGACTCTCCCTGGTTTCTGGGCAGTCTGGACTCTTCCCGGTGTCTAGGCAATGTTCACTCTCCTCGGCGTCTGGGCAGTTTGGAATCTCCTCGGTGTCTGGGCAGTGTGGATTCTCCACGGTGTCTGGGCAGTGTGGACTCTCACCGGTGTCTGGGCAGTGTGGTCTCTCCCTGGTGTCTGGGCAGTCTGGACTCTCCCTGGTGTCTGGGCAGTCTGGACTCTCCGCAGTGTCTGGGTTGTCTGGACACTCCCTGGTGTCTGGGCAGTCTGGACTCTCCGCAGTGTCTGGGCAATCGGCACTCGCCCTGGTGTCTGGGCAGTCTGGACTCTCCGCAGTGTCTGGGCAGTCTGGACTCTCCCTGGTGTCTGGGCAGTCTGGACACTTCCCGGTGTCTGGGCAGTCTGGACTCTCTCCAGTGTCTGGGCAGTGTTCACTCTCCTCGGTGTCTGGGCAGTTTGGACTCTACTTGGTGTCTGGGCAGTGTGGACTCTCCCCGGTGTCTGGGCAGTGTGGACTCTCACCGGTGTCTGGGCAGTACGGACTCTCCCTGGTGTCTGGGCAGTCTGGACTTTCCGCTGTGTCTGGCCAGTCTGGACTCTCCCTGGTGTCTGGGAAGTCTGGACTCTCTGCAGTGTCTGGACAGTCTGTACTCTCCCCGGTGTCTGGGCAGTCTGGTCTCTCCCCAGTGTCTGGGCAGTCTGGACTCTCCCTGGTGTCTGGGCAGTCTGGACTCTCCCCGGTGTCTGGGCAATCTGGACTCTCCTGTTTCAGGGCAGTCTGGACTCTCCCTGGTGTCTGGGCAGTCTGGAAACTCCGCAGTGTCTGGGCAGTCTGGGCTCACCGTGGTGTCTGGGCAGTCTGGACTCTCCGCAGTGTCTGGGCAGTTTGGACTCTCCCTGGTGTCTGGGCAGTCTGGACTCTCCGCAGTGTCTGGGCAGTCTGGACTCTCCCTGGTGTCTGGGCAGTCTGGACTCTCCCCGGTGTCTGGGCAGTCTGGACTCTCTGCAGTGTCTGGGCAGTCTGGACTCTCCCTGTTGTCTGGGCAGTCTGGACTCTCCCCAGTGTCTGGCCCGCCTGGACTCTCCGCAGTGTCTGGGCAGTCTGGACTCTCCCTGGTGTCTGGGCAGTCTGGACTCTCCGCAGTGTCTGGGCAGTATGGACTCTCCCAGGTGTCTGGGCAGTCTGGACTCTTCGCAGTGTCTGGGCAGTCTGGACTCTCCCTGGTGTCTGGGCAGTCTGGACTCTCCCCGGTGTCTGGGCAGTCTGGACTCACCGTAGTGTCTGGTCAGTCTGGACTCTCCCTGGTGTCTGGGCAGTCTGGACTCTCCCCGGTGTCTGGTCAGTCTGGACTCTCCGCAGTGTCAGGGCAGTCTGAACTCTCCCTGGTGTCTGGGCTGTCTGGACTCTCCCTGGTGTCTGGGCTGTCTGGACTCTCCCCGATGTCTGGGCAGTCTGGACTCTCCGCAGTGTCTGGGCAGTCTGGACTCTCCCTGGTGTCTGGCCACTCTGGACTCTGCCCGGTGTCTGGGCTGTCTGGACTCTCCTGTGTCTGGGCAATCTGGACTCTCGCTTTTGTCTGGGCAGTCTGGACTCTCCCCGGTGTCTGGGCTGTCTGGACTCATCCCGGTGTCTGGGCAGTCTGGACTCTCCCGAGTGACTGGGCAGTGTGCACTCTCCTCGGTGTCCGGGCAGTGTGGATTCTCCTCGGTGACTGGGCAGTGTGGACTCTCCACGGTGACTGGGCAGTGTGGACTCTCCCCGGTGTCTGGGCAGTCTGGACTCTCCCTGGTGTCTGGGCAGTCTGGACTATCCCTGGTGTCTGGGCTGTCTGGACTCTCCCTGGTGTCTGGGCAGTCTGGACTCTCCGCAGTGTCTGGGCAGTCTGGACTCTACCTGGTGCCTGGGC
Source organism: Cetorhinus maximus (assembly GCF_964194155.1). Classification (NCBI taxonomy): domain Eukaryota; kingdom Metazoa; phylum Chordata; class Chondrichthyes; order Lamniformes; family Cetorhinidae; genus Cetorhinus; species Cetorhinus maximus. The sequence goes on along the minus strand of NC_135880.1, from coordinate 225,387,276 downwards.
AGTCTGGACTCTCCGCACTGTCTGGGCAGTCTGGACTCTTCCTGGTGTCTGGGCAGTCTGGAATCTCTGCAGTGTCTGGGCAGTCTGGACTCTTCCTGGTGTCTGGGCAGTCTGGACTTTTCCCGTTGTCTGAACAGTCTGGACTCTCCCCTGTGTCTGGGCAGTGTGCACTCTCCTCGGTATCTGGGCAGTCTGGATTCTCCTCGGTGTCTGGGCAGTGTGGACTCTCCACGGTGTCTGGGAAGTGTGGACTCTCCCCGGTGTCTGGGCAGTGTGGACTCTCCCTGGTGTCTGGGAAGTCTGGACTATCCCTGGTGTCTGGGCTGTCTGGACTCTCCCTGGTGTCTGGGCAGTCTGGACTCTCCACAGTGTCTGGGCAGTCTGGACTCTCCGCAGTGTCTGGGCAGTCTGGACTCTCCGCAGTGACTGGGCAGTCTGGACTCTCCCTGGTGTCAGGGCAGTCTGGACTCTCCGCAATGTCTGGGCAGTCTGGACTGTTCCCGGTGTCTAGGCAGTCTGGACTCTCCCAAGTGTCTGGGCAGTGTTCACTCTCCTCGGTGTCTGGGCAGTCTGGACTCTCCTCGGTGTCTGGGCTGTGTGGACTCTCCCTGGTGTCTGGGCAGTGTGGACTCTCACCGGTGTCTGGGCAGTGTAGACTCTCCCTGGTGTGTGGGCAATCTGGATTCTCCCTGGTGTCTGGGCAGTCTGGACTCTCCCTGGTGTCTGGGCAGTCTGCACTCTCCGCAGTGTCTGGGCAGTCAGGACTCTCCCTTGTGTCTGGGCAGTCTGGTCTCTCCGCAGTTTCTGGGCAGTCTGGACTCTCCCCGGAGTCTGGGCATTCTGGACTCTCCGCAGTGTCTGGGCAGTCTGGACTCTCCCTGGTGTCTGGGCAGTCTGGACTCTCCCTGGTGTCTGGGCAGTATGGACTCTCCCAGGTGTCTGGGCAGTCTGGACTCTTCGCAGTGTCTGGGCAGTCTGGACTCTCCCTGGTGTCTGGGCAGTCTGGACTCTCCCCGGTGTCTGGGCAGTCTGGACTCACCGTAGTGTCTGGTCAGTCTGGACTCTCCCTGGTGTCTGGGCAGTCTGGACTCTCCCCGGTGTCTGGTCAGTCTGGACTCTCCGCAGTGTCTGCGCAGTCTGGACTCTCCCTGGTGTCTGGCCACTCTGGACTCTGCCCGGTGTCTGGGCAGTCTGGACTCTCCTGTGTCTGGGCAATCTGGACTCTCGCATTTGTCTGGGCAGTCTGGACTCTCCCCGGTGTCTGGGTAGTCTGGGCTCTCCGCAGTATTTGGGCAGTCTGGACTCTCCCTTGATGTCTGGGCTGTCTGGACTCATCCCGGTGTCTGGGCAGTCTGGACTCTCCCGAGTGACTGGGCAGTGTGCACTCTCCTCGGTGTCCGGGCAGTGTGGATTCTCCTCGGTGTCTGGGCAGTGTGGACTCTCCACGGTGACTGGGCAGTGTGGACTCTCCCCGGTGTCTGGGCAGTCTGGACTCTCCCTGGTGTCTGGGCAGTCTGGACTCTCCCTGGTGTCTGGGCAGTCTGGACTCTCCGCAGTGTCTGGGCAGTCTAGACTCTCCCCGGTGTCTGGGCAGTCTGGACTCTCCGCAGTGTCTGGGCCGTCTGGGCTCTCCCTGGTGTCTGGGCAGTCTGGACACTCCCCGGTGCCTGGGCAGACTGGACTCTCCACAGTGTCTGGGCAGTCTGGACTCTCCCTGTTGTGTGGGCAGTCTGGACTCTCCCCGGTGTCAGGTCAGTCTGGACTCTCCGCAGTGTCTGGGCAGTCTGGACTCTCCCTGGTGACAGTGCAGTCCGGACTCTTCCCGGTTTCTGGGCAGACTGGACTCTTCCCGGTGTCTGGGCAGTCTGGCCTCTCCCCAGTGTCTGGGCAGTGTGCTCTCTCCCCGGTGTCTGGGCAGTCTGGACTTTCTGCAGTGTCTGGGCAGTATGGACTCTCCCTGGTGTCTGGACAGTCTGGACTCTTCCCGGTGTCTGGGCAGTCTGGACTCTCCCCAGTGTCTGGGCAGTGTGCACTCTCCTCGGTGTCTGGGCAGTCTGGACTCTCCTCGGTGTCTGGGCAGTGTGGACTCTCCCTGGTGTCTGGGCAGTCTGGACTCTCCCTGGTGTCTGCGCAGTCTGGACTCTCCCTGGTATCTGGGCAGTCTGGACTCTCCGCAGTGTCTGGGATGTCTGGACTCTCCCTCGTGTCTGGGCAGTCTGGACTCTCCATAGTGTCTGGGCAATCGGCACTCGCCCTGGTGTCTGGGCAGTCTGGACTCTCCGCAGTGTCTGGGCAGTCTGGACTCTCCCTGGTGTCTGGGCAGTCTGGACTCTTCCCGGTGTCTGGGCAGTCTGGACTCTCTCCAGTGTCTGGGCAGTGTTCACTCTCCTCGGTGTCTGGGCAGTTTGGACTCTACTTGGTGTCTGGGCAGTGTGGACTCTCCCCGGTGTCTGGGCAGTGTGGACTCTCACCGGTGTCTGGGCAGTACGGACTCTCCCTGGTGTCTGGGCAGTCTGGACCCTCCCTGGTGTCTGGGCAGTCTGGACTCTCCCTGGTGTCTGGGCAGTCTGGACTTTCCACTGTGTCTGGCCAGTCTGGACTCTCCCTGGTGTCTGGGCAGTCTGGACTCTCCGCAGTGTCTGGGCAGTCTGTACTCTCCCCGGTGTCAGGGCAGTCTGGACTCTCCGCAGTGTCTGGGCAGTCTGGACTCTCCCTGGTGACAGTGCAGTCTGGACTCTTCCCGGTTTCTGGGCAGTCTGGACTCTTCCCGGTGTCTGGGCAGTCTGGACTCTCCCCAGTGTCTGGGCAGTGTGCTCTCTCCCCGGTGTCTGGGCAGTCTGGACTTTCTGCAGTGTCTGGGCAGTATGGACTCTCCCTGGTGTCTGGACAGTCTGGACTCTTCCCGGTGTCTGGGCAGTCTGGACTCTCCCCAGTGTCTGGGCAGTGTGCACTCTCCTCGGTGTCTGGGCAGTCTGGACTCTCCTCGGTGTCTGGGCAGTGTGGACTCTCCCTGGTGTCTGGGCAGTCTGGACTCTCCCTGGTGTCTGCGCAGTCTGGACTCTCCCTGGTATCTGGGCAGTCTGGACTCTCCGCAGTGTCTGGGATGTCTGGACTCTCCCTCGTGTCTGGGCAGTCTGGACTCTCCATAGTGTCTGGGCAATCGGCACTCGCCCTGGTGTCTGGGCAGTCTGGACTCTCCGCAGTGTCTGGGCAGTCTGGACTCTCTCCAGTGTCTGGGCAGTGTTCACTCTCCTCGGTGTCTGGGCAGTTTGGACTCTACTTGGTGTCTGGGCAGTGTGGACTCTCCCCGGTGTCTGGGCAGTGTGGACTCTCACCGGTGTCTGGGCAGTACGGACTCTCCCTGGTGTCTGGGCAGTCTGGACCCTCCCTGGTGTCTGGGCAGTCTGGACTCTCCCTGGTGTCTGGGCAGTCTGGACTTTCCACTGTGTCTGGCCAGTCTGGACTCTCCCTGGTGTCTGGGCAGTCTGGACTCTCCGCAGTGTCTGGGCAGTCTGTACTCTCCCCGGTGTCAGGGCAGTCTGGACTCTCCGCAGTGTCTGGGCAGTCTGGACTCTCCCTGGTGACAGTGCAGTCTGGACTCTTCCCGGTTTCTGGGCAGTCTGGACTCTTCCCGGTGTCTGGGCAGTCTGGACTCTCCCCAGTGTCTGGGCAGTGTGCTCTCTCCCCGGTGTCTGGGCAGTCTGGACTTTCTGCAGTGTCTGGGCAGTATGGACTCTCCCTGGTGTCTGGACAGTCTGGACTCTTCCCGGTGTCTGGGCAGTCTGGACTCTCCCCAGTGTCTGGGCAGTGTGCACTCTCCTCGGTGTCTGGGCAGTCTGGACTCTCCTCGGTGTCTGGGCAGTGTGGACTCTCCCTGGTGTCTGGGCAGTCTGGACTCTCCCTGGTGTCTGCGCAGTCTGGACTCTCCCTGGTATCTGGGCAGTCTGGACTCTCCGCAGTGTCTGGGATGTCTGGACTCTCCCTCGTGTCTGGGCAGTCTGGACTCTCCATAGTGTCTGGGCAATCGGCACTCGCCCTGGTGTCTGGGCAGTCTGGACTCTCCGCAGTGTCTGGGCAGTCTGGACTCTCCCTGGTGTCTGGGCAGTCTGGACTCTCCACAGTGTCTGGGCAGTCTGGACTCTCTCCAGTGTCTGGGCAGTGTTCACTCTCCTCGGTGTCTGGGCAGTTTGGACTCTACTTGGTGTCTGGGCAGTGTGGACTCTCCCCGGTGTCTGGGCAGTGTGGACTCTCACCGGTGTCTGGGCAGTACGGACTCTCCCTGGTGTCTGGGCAGTCTGGACCCTCCCTGGTGTCTGGGCAGTCTGGACTCTCCCTGTTGTATGGGCAGTCTGGACTATCCACTGTGTCTGGCCAGTCTGGACTCTCCCTGGTGTCTGGGCAGTCTGGACTCTCCGCAGTGTCTGGGCAGTCTGTACTCTCTCCAGTGTCTGGGCAGTGTTCACTCTCCTCGGTGTCTGGGCAGTTTGGACTCTACTTGGTGTCTGGGCAGTGTGGACTCTCCCCGGTGTCTGGGCAGTGTGGACTCTCACCGGTGTCTGGGCAGTACGGACTCTCCCTGGTGTCTGGGCAGTCTGGACCCTCCCTGGTGTCTGGGCAGTCTGGACTCTCCCTGGTGTCTGGGCAGTCTGGACTTTCCACTGTGTCTGGCCAGTCTGGACTCTCCCTGGTGTCTGGGCAGTCTGGACTCTCCGCAGTGTCTGGGCAGTCTGGACTCTCCCCGGTGTCTGGGCAGTCTGGACTCTCCCAAGCGTCTGGGCAGTCTGGACTCTCCCTGGTGTCTGGGCAGTCTGGACTCTCCCCAGTGTCTGGGCAATCTGGACTCTCCGGTGTCAGGGCAGTCTGGACTCTCGCTGGTGTCTGGGCAGTCTGGAATCTCCGCAGTGTCTGGGCAGTCTGGACTCACCGTGGTGTCTGGGCAGTCTGGACTCTCCGCAGTGTCTGGGCAGTCTGGACTCTCCCTGGTGTCTGGGCAGTCTGGACTCTACCCGGTGTCTGGGCAGTCTGGATTCTCGGCAGTTTCTGGGCAGTCTGGACTCTCCCTGGTGTCTGGGCAGTCTGGACTCTCCCTGGTGTATGGCCCGTCTGGACTCTCCGCAGTGTCTGGGCAGTCTGGACTCTCCCTGGTGTCTGGGCAGTCTGGACGCTACCTGGTGTCTGGGCAGTCTGGACTCTGCCCGGTGTCTGGGCCGACTGGACTCTCCGCAGTGTCTGGGCAGTCTGGACTCTCTCCGGTGTCTGGGCAGTTGGGACTCTTCCCAGTGTCTGGGCAGTCTGGACTCTCCCCAGTGTCTGGGTAGTGTGGACTCTCCCCGGTGTCTGGGCAGTGTGGACTCTCCGCAGTGTCTGGGCAGTCTGGACTCTCCCTGGTGTCTGGGCAGTCTTGACTCTCCGCAGTGTCTGGGCAGTCTGGACTCTCCCTCGTGTCTGGGCAGTCTGGACTCTCCCCGATGTCTGGGCAGTCTGGATTCTCCGCAGTGTCTGGGCACCCTGGACTCACCCTGGCGTCTGCCCAGTCTGGACTTTCCCCGATGTCTGGGCAGTCTGGACTCTCCGCAGAGTCTCGGCAGTCTGGACTCTCCCTGGTGTCTGGCCAGTCTGGACTCTCCCCGGTGTATGGGCAGTCTGGACTTTTCCCGGTGTTTGGGCAGTGTGGACTCTCCCCTGCATCAGGGCAGTGTGCACTCTCCTCGGTCTCTGGGCAGTGTGGACTCTCACTGGAGTCTGGGCATTCTGGACTATCACTGGTGTCTGGGCAGTCTGGACTCTCCCTCGTGTCTGGGCAGTCTGGACTCTCCGCAGTGTCTGGGCAGTCTGCACTCTCCGCAGTGTCTGGGCAGTCTGACCTCTCCCTGGTGTCTGGGCAGTCTGGACTCTCCGCAGTGTCTGGCAGTCTGGACTCTCCCTGGTGTCTGAGCAGTCTGGACTCTCCGCAGTGTCTGGGCAGTCTGGACTCTCACTGGTATCTGGGCAGTCTGGACTCACCCCGGTGTCTGGGCAATTGGCACTCTCCTGTGTCTGGGCAGTCTGGACTCTCCCTGGTGTCAGGGCAGTCTGGACTCTCCGCAATGTCTGGGCAGTCTGGACTCTCCCTGGTGTCTGGGGAGTCTGGACCCTCCGCAGTGTCTGGGCAGTCTGGACTCTCCCTGGTGTCTGGGCAGTCTGGACTCTACCCGGTGTCTGGGCAGTCTGGACTCTCCGCAGTGTCTGGTCAGTCTGGACTCTCCCTGGTGTCTGGGCAGTCTGGACTCTCCGCAGTGTCTGGGCAGTCTGGACTCTCCCTGGTGTCTGGCCAGTCTGGACTCTCCGAAGTGTCTGGGCAGTCTGGAATCTCCGCAGTGTCAGGGCTGTCTGGATTCTCCCTGGTATCTGGGCAGTCTGGACTCTCCGCAGAGTCTGGGCAATCTGGACTCTCCCTGGTGTCAGGGCAGTCTGGACTCTCCACAGTGTCTGGGCAGTCTGGACTCTCCCTGGTTTCTGGGCAGTCTGGACTCTTCCCGGTGTCTAGGCAATGTTCACTCTCCTCGGCGTCTGGGCAGTTTGGAATCTCCTCGGTGTCTGGGCAGTGTGGATTCTCCACGGTGTCTGGGCAGTGTGGACTCTCACCGGTGTCTGGGCAGTGTGGTCTCTCCCTGGTGTCTGGGCAGTCTGGACTCTCCCTGGTGTCTGGGCAGTCTGGACTCTCCGCAGTGTCTGGGTTGTCTGGACACTCCCTGGTGTCTGGGCAGTCTGGACTCTCCGCAGTGTCTGGGCAATCGGCACTCGCCCTGGTGTCTGGGCAGTCTGGACTCTCCGCAGTGTCTGGGCAGTCTGGACTCTCCCTGGTGTCTGGGCAGTCTGGACACTTCCCGGTGTCTGGGCAGTCTGGACTCTCTCCAGTGTCTGGGCAGTGTTCACTCTCCTCGGTGTCTGGGCAGTTTGGACTCTACTTGGTGTCTGGGCAGTGTGGACTCTCCCCGGTGTCTGGGCAGTGTGGACTCTCACCGGTGTCTGGGCAGTACGGACTCTCCCTGGTGTCTGGGCAGTCTGGACTTTCCGCTGTGTCTGGCCAGTCTGGACTCTCCCTGGTGTCTGGGAAGTCTGGACTCTCTGCAGTGTCTGGACAGTCTGTACTCTCCCCGGTGTCTGGGCAGTCTGGTCTCTCCCCAGTGTCTGGGCAGTCTGGACTCTCCCTGGTGTCTGGGCAGTCTGGACTCTCCCCGGTGTCTGGGCAATCTGGACTCTCCTGTGTCAGGGCAGTCTGGACTCTCCCTGGTGTCTGGGCAGTCTGGAAACTCCGCAGTGTCTGGGCAGTCTGGGCTCACCGTGGTGTCTGGGCAGTCTGGACTCTCCGCAGTGTCTGGGCAGTTTGGACTCTCCCTGGTGTCTGGGCAGTCTGGACTCTCCGCAGTGTCTGGGCAGTCTGGACTCTCCCTGGTGTCTGGGCAGTCTGGACTCTCCCCGGTGTCTGGGCAGTCTGGACTCTCTGCAGTGTCTGGGCAGTCTGGACTCTCCCTGTTGTCTGGGCAGTCTGGACTCTCCCCAGTGTCTGGCCCGTCTGGACTCTCCGCAGTGTCTGGGCAGTCTGGACTCTCCCTGGTGTCTGGCCAGTCTGGACTCTCCGCAGTGTCTGGGCAGTATGGACTCTCCCAGGTGTCTGGGCAGTCTGGACTCTTCGCAGTGTCTGGGCAGTCTGGACTCTCCCTGGTGTCTGGGCAGTCTGGACTCTCCCCGGTGTCTGGGCAGTCTGGACTCACCGTAGTGTCTGGTCAGTCTGGACTCTCCCTGGTGTCTGGGCAGTCTGGACTCTCCCCGGTGTCTGGTCAGTCTGGACTCTCCGCAGTGTCAGGGCAGTCTGAACTCTCCCTGGTGTCTGGGCTGTCTGGACTCTCCCTGGTGTCTGGGCTGTCTGGACTCTCCCCGATGTCTGGGCAGTCTGGACTCTCCGCAGTGTCTGGGCAGTCTGGACTCTCCCTGGTGTCTGGCCACTCTGGACTCTGCCCGGTGTCTGGGCAGTCTGGACTCTCCTGTGTCTGGGCAATCTGGACTCTCGCTTTTGTCTGGGCAGTCTGGACTCTCCCCGGTGTCTGGGCTGTCTGGACTCATCCCGGTGTCTGGGCAGTCTGGACTCTCCCGAGTGACTGGGCAGTGTGCACTCTCCTCGGTGTCCGGGCAGTGTGGATTCTCCTCGGTGACTGGGCAGTGTGGACTCTCCACGGTGACTGGGCAGTGTGGACTCTCCCCGGTGTCTGGGCAGTCTGGACTCTCCCTGGTGTCTGGGCAGTCTGGACTATCCCTGGTGTCTGGGCTGTCTGGACTCTCCCTGGTGTCTGGGCAGTCTGGACTCTCCGCAGTGTCTGGGCAGTCTGGACTCTACCTGGTGCCTGGGCAGTCTGGACTCTCCGCACTGTCTGGGCAGTCTGGACTCTTCCTGGTGTCTGGGCAGTCTGGAATCTCTGCAGTGTCTGGGCAGTCTGGACTCTTCCTGGTGTCTGGGCAGTCTGGACTTTTCCCGGTGTCTGAACAGTCTGGACTCTCCCCTGTGTCTGGGCAGTGTGCACTCTCCTCGGTATCTGGGCAGTCTGGATTCTCCTCGGTGTCTGGGCAGTGTGGACTCTCCACGGTGTCTGGGCAGTGTGGACTCTCCCCGGTGTCTGGGCAGTGTGGACTCTCCCTGGTGTCTGGGAAGTCTGGACTATCCCAGGTGTCTGGGCTGTCTGGACTCTCCCTGGTGTCTGGGCAGTCTGGACTCTCCACAGTGTCTGGGCAGTCTGGACTCTCCGCAGTGTCTGGGCAGTCTGGACTCTCCGCAGTGACTGGGCAGTCTGGACTCTCCCTGGTGTCAGGGCAGTCTGGACTCTCCGCAATGTCTGGGCAGTCTGGACTGTTCCCGGTGTCTAGGCAGTCTGGACTCTCCCAAGTGTCTGGGCAGTGTTCACTCTCCTCGGTGTCTGGGCAGTCTGGACTCTCCTCGGTGTCTGGGCTGTGTGGACTCTCCCTGGTGTCTGGGCAGTGTGGACTCTCACCGGTGTCTGGGCAGTGTAGACTCTCCCTGGTGTGTGGGCAATCTGGATTCTCCCTGGTGTCTGGGCAGTCTGGACTCTCCCTGGTGTCTGGGCAGTCTGCACTCTCCGCAGTGTCTGGGCAGTCAGGACTCTCCCTTGTGTCTGGGCATTCTGGACTCTCCGCAGTGTCTGGGCAGTCTGGACTCTCCCTGGTGTCTGGGCAGTCTGGACTCTCCCTGGTGTCTGGGCAGTATGGACTCTCCCAGGTGTCTGGGCAGTCTGGACTCTTCGCAGTGTCTGGGCAGTCTGGACTCTCCCTGGTGTCTGGGCAGTCTGGACTCTCCCCGGTGTCTGGGCAGTCTGGACTCACCGTAGTGTCTGGTCAGTCTGGACTCTCCCTGGTGTCTGGGCAGTCTGGACTCTCCCCGGTGTCTGGTCAGTCTGGACTCTCCGCAGTGTCTGCGCAGTCTGGACTCTCCCTGGTGTCTGGCCACTCTGGACTCTGCCCGGTGTCTGGGCAGTCTGGACTCTCCTGTGTCTGGGCAATCTGGACTCTCGCATTTGTCTGGGCAGTCTGGACTCTCCCCGGTGTCTGGGTAGTCTGGGCTCTCCGCAGTATTTGGGCAGTCTGGACTCTCCCTGATGTCTGGGCTGTCTGGACTCATCCCGGTGTCTGGGCAGTCTGGACTCTCCCGAGTGACTGGGCAGTGTGCACTCTCCTCGGTGTCCGGGCAGTGTGGATTCTCCTCGGTGTCTGGGCAGTGTGGACTCTCCACGGTGACTGGGCAGTGTGGACTCTCCCCGGTGTCTGGGCAGTCTGGACTCTCCCTGGTGTCTGGGCAGTCTGGACTATCCCTGGTGTCTGGGCTGTCTGGACTCTCCCTGGTGTCTGGGCAGTCTGGACTCTCCGCAGTGTCTGGGCAGTCTGGACTCTACCTGTTGCCTGGGCAGTCTGGACTCTCCGCACTGTCTGGGCAGTCTGGACTCTTCCTGGTGTCTGGGCAGTCTGGAATCTCTGCAGTGTCTGGGCAGTCTGGACTCTCCCTGGTGTCTGGGCAGTCTGGACTTCTCCCGGTGTCTGAACAGTCTGGACTCTCCCCTGTGTCTGGGCAGTGTGCACTCTCCTCGGTATCTGGGCAGTCTGGATTCTCCTCGGTGTCTGGGCAGTGTGTACTCTCCCCGGTGTCTGGGCAGTGTGGACTCTCCCCGGTGTCTGGGCAGTGTGGACTCTCCCTGGTGTCTGGGAAGTCTGGACTATCCCTGGTGTCTGGGCTGTCTGGACTCTCCCTGGTGTCTGGGCAGTCTGGACTCTCCACAGTGTCTGGGCAGTCTGGACTCTCCGCAGTGTCTGGGCAGTCTGGACTCTCCGCAGTGACTGGGCAGTCTGGACTCTCCCTGGCGTCAGGGCAGTCTGGACTCTCCGCAATGTCTGGGCAGTCTGGACTGTTCCCGGTGTCTAGGCAGTCTGGACTCTCCCAAGTGTCTGGGCAGTGTTCACTCTCCTCGGTGTCTGGGCAGTCTGGACTCTCCTCGGTGTCTGGGCAGTGTGGACTCTCCCTGGTGTCTGGGCAGTGTGGACTCTCACCGGTGTCTGGGCAGTGTAGACTCTCCCTGGTGTGTGGGCAGTCTGGATTCTCCCTGGTGTCTGGGCAGTCTGGACTCTCCCTGGTGTCTGCGCAGTCTGCACTCTCCGCAGTGTCTGGGCAGTCAGGACTCTCCCTTGTGTCTGGGCAGTCTGGTCTCTCCGCAGTTTCTGGGCAGTCTGGACTCTCCCTGGAGTCTGGGCATTCTGGACTCTCCGCAGTGTCTGGGCAGTCTGGACTCTCCCTGGTGTCTGGGCAGTTTGGACTCACCCCGGTGTCTGGGCAATCTGGACTCTCCTGTGTCTGGGCAGTCTGGACTCTCCCTGGTGTCAGGGCTGTCTGGACTCTCCGCAGTGTCTGGGCAGTCTGGACTCTCCCTGGTGTCTGGGCAGTCTGGACTCTCCGCAGTGTCTGGGCAGTCTGGACTCTCCCTGGTGTCTGGGCAGTCTGGACTCTCCCCGGTGTCTGGGCAGTCTGGACTCTCCGCAGTGTCTGGGCAGTCTGGACTCTCCCTGGTGTCTGGGCAGTCTGGACTCACCGCAGCGTTTGGGCAGTCTGGTCTCTCCCTGGTGTCTGGGCAGTCTGGACTCTCCCTGGTGTCTGGGCAGTCAGGACTCTCCCCGGTGTCTGGGCAGACTGGACTCTCCGCAGTGCCTAGGCAGTCTGGACTCTCCCTGCTGTCTGGGAAGTCTGGACTCTCCCCGATGTCTGGGCTGTCTGGACTCTCCGCAGTGTCTGGGCAGTCTGGACTCTCCCCGGTGTCTTGGCAGTCTGGACTCTCCCCGGTGTCTGGGCAATCTGGACTCTCCTGTGCCTGGGCAGTCTGGACTCTCCCTGGTGTCTGGGCAGTCTGGACTCTCCGCAGTTTCTGGGCAGTCTGGACTCTCCCTGGTGTCTGGGCAGTCTGGACTCTCCCCGGTGTCTGGGCAGTCTGGACTCTCCGCAGTGTCTGGGCAGTCTGGACTCTCCCTGGTGTCTGGGCAGTCTGGACTCTCCCCGGTTTCTGGGCAGTCTGGACTCTCTGCAGTGTCAGCGCAGTCTGGACTCTCGCTGGTGTCTGGGCATTCTGGAATCTCCCCGGTGTCTGGGCAGTCTGGACTCTCCACGGTGTCTGGGCAGTCTGGACTCTCCCTGGTGTCTGGGCAGTCTGGACTCTCCCGGGTGTCTGGGCAGTCTGGACTCTCTGCAGTGTCTGGCCAGTCTGGACTCTCCCTGGTGTCTGGACAGTCTGGACTCTCCCCGGTGTCTGGGCAGTCTGGACTCTCCTGTGTCTGGGAAGTCTGGACTCTCCCCGGTGTCTGGGCCGTCGGGACTCTCCGCAGTGTCTGGGCAGTCTGGACTCTCTCCGGTGTCTGGGCAGTCTGGACTCTCCCCGGTGTCTGGGCAGTGTGGACTCTCCCTGGTGTCTGGGCAGTCTGGACTCTCTCCGGTGTCTGGGCAGACAGGACTCTCCGCGGTGTCGGGGCACTCTGGACTCTCCGCAGTGTCTGGGCAGTCTGGACTCTCCCTGGTGTCTGGGCAGTCTGGACTCTCCCGGGTGTCTGGGCAGTCTGGACTCTCCGCAGTGTCTGGCCAGTCTGGACTCTCCCTGGTGTCTGGACAGTCTGGACTCTCCCCGGTGTCTGGGCAGTCTGGACTCTCCTGTGTCTGGGAAGTCTGGACTCTCCCCGGTGTCTGGGCCGTCGGGACTCTCCGCAGTATCTGGGCAGTCTGGACTCTCTCCGGTGTCTGGGCAGTCTGGACTCTCCCCGGTGTCTGGGCAGTGTGGACTCTCCCTGGTGTCTGGGCAGTCTGGACTCTCTCCGGTGTCTGGGCAGACTGGACTCTCCGCAGTGTCTCGGCAGTCTGGACTCTCCGCAGTGTCTGGGCAGTCTGGACTCTCCGCAGTGTCTGGGCAGTCTGGACTCCCCGCAGTGTCTGGGCAGTCTGGGCTCTCCCCGGTGTCTTGGCAGTCTGGACTCTCCCCGGTGTCTGGGCAATCTTGACTCTCCTGTGTCTGGGCAGTCTGGACTCTCCCTGGTGTATGGGCAGTCTGGACTCTCCTGTGTCAGGGCAGTCTGGACTCTCCCTGGTGTCTGGGCAGTCTGGAAACTCCGCAGTGTCTGGGCAGTCTGGACTCACCGTGGTGTCTGGGCAGTCTGGACTCTCCGCAGTGTCTGGGCAGTCTGGACTCTCCCTGGTGTCTGGGCAGTCTGGACTCTCCCCGGTGTCTAGGCAGTCTGGACTCTCTGCAGTGTCTGGGCAGTCTGGACTCTCCCTGTTGTCTGGGCAGTCTGGACTCTCCCCGGTGTCTGGCCCGTCTGGACTCTCCGCAGTGTCTGGGCAGTCTGGACTCTCCCTGATGTCTGGGCAGTCTGGACTCTCCGCAGTGTCTGGGCAGTATGGACTCTCCCAAGTGTCTGGGCAGTCTGGACTCTTCGCAGTGTCTGGGCAGTCTGGACTCTCCCTGGTGTCTGGGCAGTCTGGACTCTCCCCGGTGTCTGGGCAGTCTGGACTCACCGTAGTGTCTGGTCAGTCTGGACTCTCCCTGGTGTCTGGGCAGTCTGGACTCTCCCCGGTGTCTGGTCAGTCTGGACTCTCCGCAGTGTCAGGGCAGTCTGAACTCTCCCTGGTGTCTGGGCTGTCTGGACTCTCCCTGGTGTCTGGGCTGTCTGGACTCTCCCCGATGTCTGGGCAGTCTGGACTCTCCGCAGTGTCTGGGCAGTCTGGACTCTCCCTGGTGTCTGGCCACTCTGGACTCTGCCCGGTGTCTGGGCAGTCTGGACTCTCCTGTGTCTGGGCAATCTGGACTCTCGCTTTTGTCTGGGCAGTCTGGACTCTCCCCGGTGTCTGGGTAGTCTGGGCTCTCCGCAGTATTTGGGCAGTCTGGACTCTCCCTGATGTCTGGGCTGTCTGGACTCATCCCGGTGTCTGGGCAGTCTGGACTCTCCCGAGTGACTGGGCAGTGTGCACTCTCCTCGGTGTCCGGGCAGTGTGGATTCTCCTCGGTGTCTGGGCAGTGTGGACTCTACACGGTGACTGGGCAGTGTGGACTCTCCCCGGTGTCTGGGCAGTCTGGACTCTCCCTGGTGTCTGGGCAGTCTGGACTATCCCTGGTGTCTGGGCTGTCTGGACTCTCCCTGGTGTCTGGGCAGTCTGGACTCTCCGCAGTGTCTGGGCAGTCGGGACTCTACCTGGTGCCTGGGCAGTCTGGACTCTCCGCACTGTCTGGGCAGTCTGGACTCTTCCTGGTGTCTGGGCAGTCTGGAATCTCTGCAGTGTCTGGACAGTCTGGACTCTCCCTGGTGTCTGGGCAGTCTGGACTTTTCCCGGTGTCTGAACAGTCTGGACTCTCCCCTGTGTCTGGGCAGTGTGCACTCTCCTCGGTATCTAGGCAGTCTGGATTCTCCTCGGTGTCTGGGCAGTGTGGACTCTCCCCGGTGTCTGGGCAGTGTGGACTCTCCCCGGTGTCTGGGCAGTGTGGACTCTCCCTGGTGTCTGGGAAGTCTGGACTATCCCTGGTGTCTGGGCTGTCTGTACTCTCCCTGGTGTCTGGGCAGTCTGGACTCTCCACAGTGTCTGGGCAGTCTGGACTCTCCGCAGTGTCTGGGCAGTCTGGACTCTCCGCAGTGACTGGGCAGTCTGGACTCTCCCTGGCGTCAGAGCAGTCTGGACTCTCCGCAATGTCTGGGCAGTCTGGACTGTTCCCGGTGTCTAGGCAGTCTGGACTCTCCCAAGTGTCTGGGCAGTGTTCACTCTCCTCGGTGTCTGGGCAGTCTGGTCTCTCCGCAGTTTCTGGGCAGTCTGGACTCTCCCCGGAGTCTGGGCAGTTTGGACTCACCCCGGTGTCTGGGCAATCTGGACACTCCTGTGTCTGGGCAGTCTGGACTCTCCCTGGTGTCAGGGCTGTCTGGACTCTCCGCAGTGTCTGGGCAGTCTGGACTCTCCCTGGTGTCTGGGCAGTCTGGACTCTCCGCAGTGTCTGGGCAGTCTGGACTCTCCCTGGTGTCTGGGCAGTCTGGACTCTCCCCGGTGTCTGGGCAGTCTGGACTCTCCGCAGTGGCTGGGCAGTGTTCACTCTCCTCGGTGTCTGGGCATTCTGGACTCTCCGCAGTGTCTGGGCAGTCTGGACTCTCCCTGGTGTCTGGGCAATTTGGACTCACCCCGGTGTCTGGGCAGTCTGGACTCTCCCTGGTGTCAGGGCTGTCTGGACTATCCCTGGTGTCTGGGCTGTCTGGACTCTCCCTGGTGTCTGGGCAGTCTGGACTCTCCACAGTGTCTGGGCAGTCTGGACTCTCCGCAGTGTCTGGGCAGTCTGGACTCTCCGCAGTGACTGGGCAGTCTGGACTCTCCCTGGTGTCAGGGCAGTCTGGACTCTCCGCAATGTCTGGGCAGTCTGGACTGTTCCCGGTGTCTAGGCAGTCTGGACTCTCCCAAGTGTCTGGGCAGTGTTCACTCTCCTCGGTGTCTGGGCAGTCTGGACTCTCCTCGGTGTCTGGGCTGTGTGGACTCTCCCTGGTGTCTGGGCAGTGTGGACTCTCACCGGTGTCTGGGCAGTGTAGACTCTCCCTGGTGTGTGGGCAATCTGGATTCTCCCTGGTGTCTGGGCAGTCTGGACTCTCCCTGGTGTCTGGGCAGTCTGCACTCTCCGCAGTGTCTGGGCAGTCAGGACTCTCCCTTGTGTCTGGGCAGTCTGGTCTCTCCGCAGTTTCTGGGCAGTCTGGACTCTCCCCGGAGTCTGGGCATTCTGGACTCTCCGCAGTGTCTGGGCAGTCTGGACTCTCCCTGGTGTCTGGGCAGTCTGGACTCTCCCTGGTGTCTGGGCAGTATGGACTCTCCCAGGTGTCTGGGCAGTCTGGACTCTTCGCAGTGTCTGGGCAGTCTGGACTCTCCCTGGTGTCTGGGCAGTCTGGACTCTCCCCGGTGTCTGGGCAGTCTGGACTCACCGTAGTGTCTGGTCAGTCTGGACTCTCCCTGGTGTCTGGGCAGTCTGGACTCTCCCCGGTGTCTGGTCAGTCTGGACTCTCCGCAGTGTCTGCGCAGTCTGGACTCTCCCTGGTGTCTGGCCACTCTGGACTCTGCCCGGTGTCTGGGCAGTCTGGACTCTCCTGTGTCTGGGCAATCTGGACTCTCGCATTTGTCTGGGCAGTCTGGACTCTCCCCGGTGTCTGGGTAGTCTGGGCTCTCCGCAGTATTTGGGCAGTCTGGACTCTCCCTGATGTCTGGGCTGTCTGGACTCATCCCGGTGTCTGGGCAGTCTGGACTCTCCCGAGTGACTGGGCAGTGTGCACTCTCCTCGGTGTCCGGGCAGTGTGGATTCTCCTCGGTGTCTGGGCAGTGTGGACTCTCCACGGTGACTGGGCAGTGTGGACTCTCCCCGGTGTCTGGGCAGTCTGGACTCTCCCTGGTGTCTGGGCAGTCTGGACTATCCCTGGTGTCTGGGCTGTCTGGACTCTCCCTGGTGTCTGGGCAGTCTGGACTCTCCGCAGTGTCTGGGCAGTCTGGACTCTACCTGGTGCCTGGGCAGTCTGGACTCTCCGCACTGTCTGGGCAGTCTGGACTCTTCCTGGTGTCTGGGCAGTCTGGAATCTCTGCAGTGTCTGGGCAGTCTGGACTCTCCCTGGTGTCTGGGCAGTCTGGACTTCTCCCGGTGTCTGAACAGTCTGGACTCTCCCCTGTGTCTGGGCAGTGTGCACTCTCCTCGGTATCTGGGCAGTCTGGATTCTCCTCGGTGTCTGGGCAGTGTGTACTCTCCCCGGTGTCTGGGCAGTGTGGACTCTCCCCGGTGTCTGGGCAGTGTGGACTCTCCCTGGTGTCTGGGAAGTCTGGACTATCCCTGGTGTCTGGGCTGTCTGGACTCTCCCTGGTGTCTGGGCAGTCTGGACTCTCCACAGTGTCTGGGCAGTCTGGACTCTCCGCAGTGTCTGGGCAGTCTGGACTCTCCGCAGTGACTGGGCAGTCTGGACTCTCCCTGGCGTCAGGGCAGTCTGGACTCTCCGCAATGTCTGGGCAGTCTGGACTGTTCCCGGTGTCTAGGCAGTCTGGACTCTCCCAAGTGTCTGGGCAGTGTTCACTCTCCTCGGTGTCTGGGCAGTCTGGACTCTCCTCGGTGTCTGGGCAGTGTGGACTCTCCCTGGTGTCTGGGCAGTGTGGACTCTCACCGGTGTCTGGGCAGTGTAGACTCTCCCTGGTGTGTGGGCAGTCTGGATTCTCCCTGGTGTCTGGGCAGTCTGGACTCTCCCTGGTGTCTGCGCAGTCTGCACTCTCCGCAGTGTCTGGGCAGTCAGGACTCTCCCTTGTGTCTGGGCAGTCTGGTCTCTCCGCAGTTTCTGGGCAGTCTGGACTCTCCCTGGAGTCTGGGCATTCTGGACTCTCCGCAGTGTCTGGGCAGTCTGGACTCTCCCTGGTGTCTGGGCAGTTTGGACTCACCCCGGTGTCTGGGCAATCTGGACTCTCCTGTGTCTGGGCAGTCTGGACTCTCCCTGGTGTCAGGGCTGTCTGGACTCTCCGCAGTGTCTGGGCAGTCTGGACTCTCCCTGGTGTCTGGGCAGTCTGGACTCTCCGCAGTGTCTGGGCAGTCTGGACTCTCCCTGGTGTCTGGGCAGTCTGGACTCTCCCCGGTGTCTGGGCAGTCTGGACTCTCCGCAGTGTCTGGGCAGTCTGGACTCTCCCTGGTGTCTGGGCAGTCTGGACTCACCGCAGCGTTTGGGCAGTCTGGTCTCTCCCTGGTGTCTGGGCAGTCTGGACTCTCCCTGGTGTCTGGGCAGTCAGGACTCTCCCCGGTGTCTGGGCAGACTGGACTCTCCGCAGTGCCTAGGCAGTCTGGACTCTCCCTGCTGTCTGGGAAGTCTGGACTCTCCCCGATGTCTGGGCTGTCTGGACTCTCCGCAGTGTCTGGGCAGTCTGGACTCTCCCCGGTGTCTTGGCAGTCTGGACTCTCCCCGGTGTCTGGGCAATCTGGACTCTCCTGTGCCTGGGCAGTCTGGACTCTCCCTGGTGTCTGGGCAGTCTGGACTCTCCGCAGTTTCTGGGCAGTCTGGACTCTCCCTGGTGTCTGGGCAGTCTGGACTCTCCCCGGTGTCTGGGCAGTCTGGACTCTCCGCAGTGTCTGGGCAGTCTGGACTCTCCCTGGTGTCTGGGCAGTCTGGACTCTCCCCGGTTTCTGGGCAGTCTGGACTCTCTGCAGTGTCAGCGCAGTCTGGACTCTCGCTGGTGTCTGGGCATTCTGGAATCTCCCCGGTGTCTGGGCAGTCTGGACTCTCCACAGTGTCTGGGCAGTCTGGACTCTCCCTGGTGTCTGGGCAGTCTGGACTCTCCCGGGTGTCTGGGCAGTCTGGACTCTCTGCAGTGTCTGGCCAGTCTGGACTCTCCCTGGTGTCTGGACAGTCTGGACTCTCCCCGGTGTCTGGGCAGTCTGGACTCTCCTGTGTCTGGGAAGTCTGGACTCTCCCCGGTGTCTGGGCCGTCGGGACTCTCCGCAGTGTCTGGGCAGTCTGGACTCTCTCCGGTGTCTGGGCAGTCTGGACTCTCCCCGGTGTCTGGGCAGTTTGGACTCTCCCTGGTGTCTGGGCAGTCTGGACTCTCTCCGGTGTCTGGGCAGACAGGACTCTCCGCGGTGTCGGGGCACTCTGGACTCTCCGCAGTGTCTGGGCAGTCTGGACTCTCCCTGGTGTCTGGGCAGTCTGGACTCTCCCGGGTGTCTGGGCAGTCTGGACTCTCCGCAGTGTCTGGCCAGTCTGGACTCTCCCTGGTGTCTGGACAGTCTGGACTCTCCCCGGTGTCTGGGCAGTCTGGACTCTCCTGTGTCTGGGAAGTCTGGACTCTCCCCGGTGTCTGGGCCGTCGGGACTCTCCGCAGTATCTGGGCAGTCTGGACTCTCTCCGGTGTCTGGGCAGTCTGGACTCTCCCCGGTGTCTGGGCATTGTGGACTCTCCCTGGTGTCTGGGCAGTCTGGACTCTCTCCGGTGTCTGGGCAGACTGGACTCTCCGCAGTGTCTCGGCAGTCTGGACTCTCCGCAGTGTCTGGGCAGTCTGGACTCTCCGCAGTGTCTGGGCAGTCTGGACTCTCCGCAGTGTCTGGGCAGTCTGGGCTCTCCCCGGTGTCTTGGCAGTCTGGACTCTCCCCGGTGTCTGGGCAATCTTGACTCTCCTGTGTCTGGGCAGTCTGGACTCTCCCTGGTGTATGGGCAGTCTGGACTCTCCTGTGTCAGGGCAGTCTGGACTCTCCCTGGTGTCTGGGCAGTCTGGAAACTCCGCAGTGTCTGGGCAGTCTGGACTCACCGTGGTGTCTGGGCAGTCTGGACTCTCCGCAGTGTCTGGGCAGTCTGGACTCTCCCTGGTGTCTGGGCAGTCTGGACTCTCCCCGGTGTCTAGGCAGTCTGGACTCTCTGCAGTGTCTGGGCAGTCTGGACTCTCCCTGTTGTCTGGGCAGTCTGGACTCTCCCCGGTGTCTGGCCCGTCTGGACTCTCCGCAGTGTCTGGGCAGTCTGGACTCTCCCTGATGTCTGGGCAGTCTGGACTCTCCGCAGTGTCTGGGCAGTATGGACTCTCCCAAGTGTCTGGGCAGTCTGGACTCTTCGCAGTGTCTGGGCAGTCTGGACTCTCCCTGGTGTCTGGGCAGTCTGGACTCTCCCCGGTGTCTGGGCAGTCTGGACTCACCGTAGTGTCTGGTCAGTCTGGACTCTCCCTGGTGTCTGGGCAGTCTGGACTCT
Organism: Cetorhinus maximus; assembly: GCF_964194155.1. Classification (NCBI taxonomy): domain Eukaryota; kingdom Metazoa; phylum Chordata; class Chondrichthyes; order Lamniformes; family Cetorhinidae; genus Cetorhinus; species Cetorhinus maximus. The sequence continues at coordinate 225,368,001 of NC_135880.1, read as the reverse complement.
CCCCGGTGTCTGGTCAGTCTGGACTCTCCGCAGTGTCAGGGCAGTCTGAACTCTCCCTGGTGTCTGGGCTGTCTGGACTCTCCCTGGTGTCTGGGCTGTCTGGACTCTCCCCGATGTCTGGGCAGTCTGGACTCTCCGCAGTGTCTGGGCAGTCTGGACTCTCCCTGGTGTCTGGCCACTCTGGACTCTGCCCGGTGTCTGGGCAGTCTGGACTCTCCTGTGTCTGGGCAATCTGGACTCTCGCTTTTGTCTGGGCAGTCTGGACTCTCCCCGGTGTCTGGGTAGTCTGGGCTCTCCGCAGTATTTGGGCAGTCTGGACTCTCCCTGATGTCTGGGCTGTCTGGACTCATCCCGGTGTCTGGGCAGTCTGGACTCTCCCGAGTGACTGGGCAGTGTGCACTCTCCTCGGTGTCCGGGCAGTGTGGATTCTCCTCGGTGTCTGGGCAGTGTGGACTCTACACGGTGACTGGGCAGTGTGGACTCTCCCCGGTGTCTGGGCAGTCTGGACTCTCCCTGGTGTCTGGGCAGTCTGGACTATCCCTGGTGTCTGGGCTGTCTGGACTCTCCCTGGTGTCTGGGCAGTCTGGACTCTCCGCAGTGTCTGGGCAGTCGGGACTCTACCTGGTGCCTGGGCAGTCTGGACTCTCCGCACTGTCTGGGCAGTCTGGACTCTTCCTGGTGTCTGGGCAGTCTGGAATCTCTGCAGTGTCTGGACAGTCTGGACTCTCCCTGGTGTCTGGGCAGTCTGGACTTTTCCCGGTGTCTGAACAGTCTGGACTCTCCCCTGTGTCTGGGCAGTGTGCACTCTCCTCGGTATCTAGGCAGTCTGGATTCTCCTCGGTGTCTGGGCAGTGTGGACTCTCCCCGGTGTCTGGGCAGTGTGGACTCTCCCCGGTGTCTGGGCAGTGTGGACTCTCCCTGGTGTCTGGGAAGTCTGGACTATCCCTGGTGTCTGGGCTGTCTGTACTCTCCCTGGTGTCTGGGCAGTCTGGACTCTCCACAGTGTCTGGGCAGTCTGGACTCTCCGCAGTGTCTGGGCAGTCTGGACTCTCCGCAGTGACTGGGCAGTCTGGACTCTCCCTGGCGTCAGAGCAGTCTGGACTCTCCGCAATGTCTGGGCAGTCTGGACTGTTCCCGGTGTCTAGGCAGTCTGGACTCTCCCAAGTGTCTGGGCAGTGTTCACTCTCCTCGGTGTCTGGGCAGTCTGGTCTCTCCGCAGTTTCTGGGCAGTCTGGACTCTCCCCGGAGTCTGGGCAGTTTGGACTCACCCCGGTGTCTGGGCAATCTGGACACTCCTGTGTCTGGGCAGTCTGGACTCTCCCTGGTGTCAGGGCTGTCTGGACTCTCCGCAGTGTCTGGGCAGTCTGGACTCTCCCTGGTGTCTGGGCAGTCTGGACTCTCCGCAGTGTCTGGGCAGTCTGGACTCTCCCTGGTGTCTGGGCAGTCTGGACTCTCCGCAGTGTCTGGGCAGTCTGGACTCTCCCTGGTGTCTGGGCAGTCTGGACTCTCCCCGGTGTCTGGGCAGTCTGGACTCTCCCCAGTGTCTGGGCAGTCTGGACTCTCCCTGGTGTCTGGGCAGTCTGGACTCTCCGCAGCGTTTGGGCAGTCTGGACTCTCCCTGGTGTCTGGGCAGTCTGGACTCTCCCTGGTGTCTGGGCAGTCTGGACTCTCCCCGGTTTCTGGGCAGTCTGGACTCTCTGCAGTGTCAGCGCAGTCTGGACTCTCGCTGGTGTCTGGGCAGTCTGGACTCTCCTCGGTGTCTGGGCAGTCTGGAATCTCCCCGGTGTCTGGTCAGTCTGGACTCTCCCCAGTGACTGGGCAGTCTGGACTCTCCCCGGTGTCTGGGCAGTCTGGACTCTCCGCAGTGTCTGGGCAGTCTGGACTCTCTCTGGTGTCTGGCCAGTCTGGACTCTCCCCGGTGTCTGGCCAGTCTGGACTCTCCCCGGTGTCTGGGCAGTCTGGACTCTCCCTGGTGTCTGGGCAGTCTGGACTCTCCCCGGTGTCTGGGCAGTCTGGACTCTCCGCAGTGTCTGGGCAGTCTGGACTCTCCCTGGTGTCTGGGCAGTCTGGACTCTCCCCGGTTTCTGGGCAGTCTGGACACTCTGCAGTGTCAGCGCAGTCTGGACTCTCGCTGGTGTCTGGGCAGTCTGGAATCTCCCCGGTGTCTGGGCAGTCTGGACTCTCCCCGGTGTCTGGGCAGTCTGGACTCTCCCTGGTGTCTGGGCAGTCTGGACTCTCCCGGGTGTCTGGGCAGTCTGGACTCTCCGCAGTGTCTGGCCAGTCTGGACTCTCCCTGGTGTCTGGACAGTCTGGACTCTCCCCGGTGTCTGGGCCGTCGGGACTCTCCGCAGTGTCTGGGCAGTCTGGACTCTCTCCGGTGTCTGGGCAGTCTGGACTCTCCCCGGTGTCTGGGCAGTGTGGACTCTCCCTGGTGTCTGGGCAGTCTGGACTCTCTCCGGTGTCTGGGCAGACTGGACTCTCCGCAGTGTCTGGGCACTCTGGACTCTCCGCAGTGTCTGGGCAGTCTGGACTCTCCGCAGTGTCTGGGCAGTCTGGACTCTCCGCAGTGTCTTGGCAGTCTGGGCTCTCCCCGGTGTCTTGGCAGTCTGGACTCTCCCCGGTGTCTGGGCAATCTTGACTCTCCTGTGTCTGGGCAGTCTGGACTCTCCCTGGTGTCTGGGCAGTCTGGACTCTCCGCAGTGTCTGGGCAGTCTGGACTCTCCCTGGTGTCTGGGTAGTGTCCACTCTCCTCGGTGTCTGGGCAGTGTCGATTCTCCTCGGTGTCTGGGCAGTGTGGACTCTCCCCGGTGTCTGGGCAGTGTGTACTCTCCCTGGTGTCTGGGCAGTGTGGACTCTCCTGGTGTCTGGGCAGTCTGGACCATCCCTGGTGTCTGGGCTGTCTGGACTCTCCGCAGTGTCTGGGCAGTCTGGACTCTCCGCAGTGTCTGGGCAGTCTGGACTCTCCGCAGTGTCTGGGCAGTCTGGACTCTCCCCGGTGTCTGGGCAATCTGGACTGTCGCTGGTGTCTGGGCAGTCTGGACTCTCCCCGGTGTCTGGGCAGTCTGGAATCTCCCCGGTGTCTGGTCAGTCTGGACTCTCCCTGGTGTCTGGGCAGCCTGGACTCTCCCCGGTGTCTGGGCAGTCTGGACTCTCCGCAGTGTCTGGGCGGTCTGGACTCTCCCTGGTGTCTGGCCAGTCTGGACTCTCCCCGGTGTCTGGGCAGTCTGGACTCTCCTGTGTCTGGGCAGTCTGGACTCTCCCTGGTGTCTGGGCAGTCTGGACTCTCCGCAGTGTATGGGCAGTGTGGATTCTCCTCAGTGTCTGGGCAGTGTGGATTCTGCTGGGTGTCTGGGCAGTGTGGACTCTCCCCGGTGTCTGCGCAGTGTGGACTCTCCCCGTTGTCTGGCCAGTCTGGACTCCCACTGGTGTCTGGGCAGTCTGGACTCTCCGCAGTGTCTGGGCAGTCTGTACTCTCCGCAGTATTTGGGCAGTCTGGACTCTCACTGGTGTCTGGGCAGTCTGGACTCTCCCCAGTGTCTGGGCAGTGTGCACTCTCCTCCGTGTCTGGGCAGTCTGGACTCTCCCTGGTGTCTGGGCAGTGTTGACTCTCCCCGGTGTCTGGGCAGTGTGGACTCTCCCCGGTTTCTGGGCAGTGTGGACTCTCCCTGGTGTCTGGGCAGTCTGGACTTTCCCTGGTGTCTGGGTTGTCTGGCCTCTCCCTGGTGTCTGGGCAGTCAGGACTCTCCGCAGTGTCTGGGCAGTCTGGACTCTCCCTGGTGTCTGGGCAGTCTGGACTCTCCGCAGTGTCTGGGCAGTCTGGACTCTCCCTGGTGTCTGGGCAGTCTGGATTCTCCGCAGTGTCTGGGCAGTCTGGACTCTCCCTGGTGTCTGGGCAGTCTGGATTCTTCCCGGTGTCTGGGCAGTCTGGACTCTCTCAAGTGTCTGGGCAGTGTTCACTCGCCTCGGTGTCTGGGCAGTCTGGACTCTCCTCGGTGTCTGGGCAGTGTGGACTCTCTCCGTTGTCTGGGAAGTGTGGACTCTCACCGGTGTCTGGGCAGTGTAGACTCTCCCTGGTGTCTGGGCAGTCTGGATTCTCCCTGGTGTCTGGGCAGTCTGGACTCTCCCTGGTGTCTGGGCAGTCTGGACTCTCCGCAGTGTCTGGGCAGTCTGGACTCTCCTTGGTGTCTGGGCAGTCTGCATTCTCCGCAGTGTCTGGGCAGTCTGGACTCTCCGCAGTGTCTGGGCAGTCTGGACTCTCCGCAGTGTCTGGGCAGTCTGGACTCTCCCCGGTGTCTGGGCAGTCTGGACTCTCCCCGGTGTCTGGGCAATCTGGACTCTCCTGTGTCTGGGCAGTCTGGACTCTCCCTGGTGTCTGGGCAGTCTGGACTCTCCGCAGTGTCTGGGCAGTATGGACTGCCCTGGTGTCTGGCCAGTCTGGAGTCTCCCTGGTGTCTGGGCAGTCTGGACTCTCCCCGGTGTCTGGGCAAACTGGACTCTCCGCAGTGTCTGGGCAGTCCGGACTCTCCCTGGTGTCTGGGCAGTCTGGGCTCTCCCCGGTGTCTGGGCAGTCTGGACTCTCCCCGGTGTCTGGGCAATCTGGACTCTCCTGTGTCTGGGCAGTCTGGACTCTCCCTGGTGTCTGGGCAGTCTGGACTCTCCGCAGTTGCTGGGCAGTATGGACTGCCCTGGTGTCTGGCCAGTCTGGAGTCTCCCTGGTGTCTGGGCAGTCTGGACTCTCCCCGGTGTCTGGGCAAACTGGACTCTCCGCAGTGTCTGGGCAGTCCGGACTCTCCCTGGTGTCTGGGCAGTCTGGACTCTCCCCGGTGTCTGGGCAGTCTGGACCCTCTGCAGTGTCTGGGCAGTCTTGTCTCTCCATGGTATCTGGGCAGTCTGGACTCTCCCCGGTGTCTGGGTGGACTGGATTCTCCGCAGTGCCTGGGCAGTCTGGACTCTCCGCAGTGTCTGGGCAGTCTGTAATCTCCCTGTTGCCTGGGCAGTCTGGACTCTCCCCGGTGTCTGGGCAATCTGGACTCTCCTGTGTCTGGGCAGTCTGGACTCTGCCTGGTGTCTGGGCAGTCTGGACTCTCCGCAGTTTCTGGGCAGTCTGGACTCTCCCCGGTGTCTGGGCAGTCTGGACTCTCCGCAGTGTCTGGTCAGACTGGACTCTCCCTGGTGTCTGGGCAGTCTGGACTCTCCCCGGTGTCTGGGCAGTCTGGACTCTCCCTGGTGTCTGGGCAGTCTGGACTCTCCCCGGTGTCTGGGCAGTCTGGACTCTCCGCAGTGTCTGGGCAGTCTGGACTCTCCCTGGTGTCTGGCCAGTCTGGACTCTCCCCGGTGTCTGGGCAGTCTGGACTCTCCTGTGTCTGGGCAGTCTGGACTCTCCCTGGTGTCTGGACAGTCTGGACTCTCCGCAGTGTCTGGGCAGTGTGGATTCTCCTCAGTGTCTGGGCAGTGTGGATTCTGCTGGGTGTCTGGGCAGTGTGGACTCTCCCCGGTGTCTGGCCAGTCTGGACTCTCCCTGGTGTCTGGGCAGTCTGGACTCTCCGCAGTGTCTGGGCAGTCTGGACTCTCCGCAGTATTTGGGCAGTCTGGACTCTCACTGGTGTCTGGGCAGTCTGGACTCTTCCTGGTGTCTGGGCTGTCTGGACTCTCCCCAGTGTCTGGGCAGTGTTGCCTCTCCCCGGTGTCTGGGCAGTGTGGACTCTCCCCGGTGTCTGGGCAGTGTGGACGCTCCCTGGTGTCTGGGCAGTCTGGACTGTCCCTGGGGTCTGGGCTGTCTGGATTCTCTGCAGTGTCTGGGCAGTCTGGACTCTCCCTGGTGTCTGGGCAGTCTGGACTCTCCGCAGTGTCTGGGCAGTCTGGACTCTCCCTGGTGTCTGGGCAGTCTGGATTCTCCGCAGTGTCTGGGCAGTCTGGACTCTCCCAAGTGTCTGGGCAGTGTTCACTCTCCTCGGTGTCTGGGCAGTCTGGACTCTCCTCGGTGTCTGGGCAGTGTGGACTCTCACCGGTGTCTGGGCAGTGTACACTCTCCCTGGTGCCTGGGCAGTCTGGATTCTCCCTGGTGTCTGGGCAGTCTGGACTCTCCCTGGTGTCTGGGCAGTCTGGACTCTCCCTGGTGTCTGGGCAGTCTGGACTCTCCGCAGTGTCTGGGCAGTCTGGACTCTCCCTGGTGTCTGGGCAGTCTGGACTCTCCGCAGTGTCTGGGCAGTCTGGACTCTCCCTGGTGTCTGGCCAGTCTGGACTCTCCGCAGTGTCTGGGCAGTCTGGACTCTCCGCAGTGTCTGCGCAGTCTGGACTCTCCCTGGTGTCTGGGCAGTCTGGACTCTCCGCAGTGTCTGGGCAGTCTGGACTCTCCGCAGTGTCTGGGCAGTCTGGACTCTCCGCAGTGTCTGGGCAGTCTGGACTCTCCCTGGTTTCTGGGCAGTCTGGACTCTCCCCGGTGCCTGGGCAATCTGGACTCTCCTGTGTCTGGGCAGTCTGGACTCTCCCCGGTGTCTGGGCAGTCTGGACTCTCCGCAGTGTCTGGGCAGTCTGGACTCTCCCCGGTGTCTGGGCAGTCTGGACTCTCCCCGGTGTCTGGGCAATCTGGACTCTCCCCGGTGTCTGGGCAGTCTGGACTCTCCGCAGTGTCTGGGCAGTCTGGACTCTCCACAGTGTCTGGGCAGTCTGGACTCTCCCTGGTGTCTGGGCAGTCTGGACTCTCCCTGGTGTCTGGGCAGTCTGGACTCTCCCTGGTGTCTGGGCGGTCTGGACATTCCCTTCAGAAGCTGCAGCAATTGCAAACCGCAGTATGTGATGGAACGGAGACTCACATTTCTACAACTTTCACAACCTGAAGATGTCCCAAAGCACTTTACAGCAGATGAAGTAAGTTTTTAAAGTTAGTCACTGTTGTAATGTAGGAAATAAGGCAGCTAATACATGCACAGCAAGATCCCACAAGTAGCAACGTGATAATGACCTGATAATTACCTTTAGATGTAGATTGAGGAACAAATATTGTCCAGGTCACCAGGTAGAACTCCCTTCATTTCTTAGAATTGTGGCCGTGGGATCTTTTATGTCCATCAGAGAGAGACTCAGATTAACGTCTCATCTAAACGACGGCACTTCCGGCAATGGGACACTCTCTTGGTACTGCAATGGAGTGTCAGTCTAGGTTTCATGTTTAGATTTGGAGTGGGGCTTGAAGCAACAACCCCCTGACTCAGAGGTTAGAGATAATCATGGTGTCAGGGTGACACCTGCCTGTGAGAGAGCCCGAGGAAACAGTGGATGAAAGTGCAGCCTCTTGAAATGCAAATAGAAAAGTTAACAGATAAAATACTAACTGCTGGAAAATGCAGTGTTTTATGTTTAAGAGAAAGAGAAGCATCGCAGTGGAATAAGCCTGGGAAGAGTGTCCTGCAGTCAGCATCACAGTGAAGCAGTCCGGGAAGAGTGTCCTGCAGTCCGGGAAGAGTGTCCTGCAGTCAGCATCGTGGTGAAGCAGTCCGGGAAGAGTGTCCTGCAGTCAGCAACGTGGTGAAGCAGTCCGGGAAGAGTGTCCTGCAGTCAGCATCGCGGTGAAGCAGTCTGGGAAGAGTGTACTGCAGTCAGTTCTTGTTGAAAATAACAAGAGTGACATCACAAAACAGTGCGAGAGAGCGGCGGAGAGATCAGAACCAGCACGAGTGCGGGGACACTTCAAAAAGTGACTTCAGCCAACAGTGAGAGCTGATTGGTGAGTAGTGGGTAAGTGTTTTTCTCCAGTTTAAAATAGATTAAGTTAAGGAAAGGTAAGAGTTCTAGTTTTTATTTAAAGTACATAAATAATTTAACTTTTACTGTATTTAACTTAAAGTAAGGGGTTTTTTTTCAACTAGAGGCATGGCAGGGCAGCTCAGTCCCATGTTATGTACCGCCTGCAACATGTGGGAAGTCCTAGACGCTCCTTGCGCTCTGATTGACCATGTGTGCAGGAAGTGCCACCAGCTGCAGCTACTTGAGCTCCGAGTTTCGGAACTTGAGTGGCAGCTGGAGACTCTGAGGCACATCCACGAGGCTGAGAGTTTCGTGGATAGCACGTTTTTAGATGTGGTCACCCCACAACTTACGGAAGTGCAGACAGAGAGGGAATGGGTGACCATCAGTCAGAAGAAAGGTGTCAGGCAGGTAGTCAGGAAATCCCCAGGGTGCATCTCGCTCGAGAACCGTTTCTCTGTGTTGGAAAATGGTGAGAGTGACGGTTCCTCTGGGGAGTACAGCCACACTCATGGCACTGTGAGTGGGTCAGCTGTACAGGGAGGGGGGGGACAAAGAGGGGAAGAGCAATAGGGGTAGGAGACTCGATAGTAAGGGGAACAGACAGGCGTGTCTGCAGCCGTAGACATGACTCCAGATGGTATGTTGCCTCCCTGGTGCCAGGGTCAAAGATATCACTGAACAGCTTGCAGGGAATTCTAAAGGGGTTGGGGGGGGGGGTTGCAAACAGACAGAGATTGTGGTACATATTGGTACCAATGACATATGTAGAAAGAGGGATGAGGTCCTGCGAGCAGAACTTAGGGAGCTAGGAAGCAGATTAAAAACAGGACCTCAAAGGTAGTAATCTCTAGATTACTTATGGTGCCACGTGCTAGTGAGTATAGAAATAGGAGGTTAGTCCAGATGAATGCGTGGCTGGAGAGATGGTGCAGGAGGGAGGGCTTTAGATTTCTGGGACATTGGGACCGTTTCTGGGGGTGGTGGGACCTGTACAAGGCGGACAGGTTGCCCCTGAACCGGAATGGGACCAATGCGGGGAGGTTGGCTAGTGCTGTTGGGGGGGGTTTAAATAACTTGGCAGGGGGATGGGATCCTGAGAGGAGGTTCAGCAAGGGGAGATGCACAGCCAAAATTAGAAGAGAGAGCAAGTGAGTCTGGAAGGCATAGAAATTATAGGCCAGTTAAGGCACAGAGGAATTTGGTAAGGTTGGATGGTATTTACTTTAATGCGAGGAGTCTGACAAATAAGGCAGATGAGTTGAGGGCACAAATTAACACATGGAAGTGTGATGTCATTGCTGTCACAGAGACATGGTTGAGAGAGGGGCAGGATTGGCAGCTCAATATTCCAGGTTATAGGGTCTTCAGGCGAGACAGGGAAGGAGGTAAAAGAGGAGGGGGTATCGCAATATTGATCAAGGAATCAATTACAGCAGTAAGGAGGGATGACATCTTAGAAGGCTCATCAAATGAAGCCATATGAGTAGAACTGAAAAACAAAAAAGGAGCAATCACATTGCTGGGAGTGTACTATAGGCCCCCAAACAGTCAGAGAGAAATAGAAGAGCAGATATATCAGCAAATTTCAGAGAAGTGTAAAAATAATAGGGTGGTAATAGTGGGGGATTTCAACTTCCCCAACATTAACTGGGTTAGTCATGGTGTGATAGGTTTAGAGGGAGCAGAAATCTTAAAATGCATTCAGATGGGCTTTTTAAGCCAGTATGTAGAAGGTCCTACAAGAGAGGGGGTGGTCCTGGACTTAATTTTAGGAAATGAAGCTGGGCAAGTGGTAGAGGTATCAGTGGGGGAGCATTTTGCAGATAGTGATCATAACTCTGTTAGATTCAAGGTTGTTATGGAAAAGGACAAGGATGGGCCAGAAATTCTGGGCTTCTAAATTGGGGGAAGGCCGATTTTTAATAAGATCAGATATGATTTGGCCAGAGTGGACTGGGAGCAGCTACTTTTAGGTAAATCTGCGTCAGAGCAGTGGGACTCATTCAAGAAGGAAATAGGGAGAGTACAGGGCCAACATATTCCAGTAAAGACAAAGGGTGGGACTAACGAATCCAGGGAATCCTGGATGTTGAGGGATATACAGGATTGGATAAAGAGAAAAAGGGAGGCTTATGGCAGATACCGAGGGCTGGGCATAGATGGGGTAGACAGGAGGGAACTTTTCCCCTTGGTGGAGGAATCATGGAGTTAAGATAAGGGGCAGGAGGTTTAGAGGGGATGTGAGGAAGAATTTTTTCACCCAGAGGGTGGTGGGAATCTGGAACTCACTGCCTGAAAGGGTGGTAGAGGCAGAAACCCTCATAACATTTAAGAAGTATTTGGATGTGCAGTTGCGATGCCATGACATACAAGGCTATGGGCCTAGTGCTGGAAAATGGGATTAGAATAGTTAGGTACTTGTTTGACCGGTGCAGCCTCGATGGGCCGAAGGGCCTTTTTCTGTGTTGTAGGCCTCTATGACTCTGAAGTGTAAAAACTGTTCATTAGCTGGAACTGCCTCTGCATGAAAATGTCTCCCTGTGACGATATTGCTCCATTAATCCTGTAAACATTCCAATCAGTGAGGCTGGGTTGATACTTTATTCGGCTGCTATTCAGCAATGTCTTTGAGGTAATATTCCTTGCAGTGATTTATTTTGTTATTTTATTGCTTCACATTTCCAATCTGCCTTGTCTGTTTTTCAGTCTGTCTGATCGACCCGTCCTCCACCCATCCACCTCCGGCAGGGAAGCCGGGAGCATGAAGCCAGCTTCCTTCACTGGTCAGACAGGCTGAACTCAGCTCCTTCTCCCACTGCAGACAGGATTCCAACTCAGTCCCACCCCTTCAGCCGCTACTGCCATCAGCTCCCTCTCAGGAGGCGGCAGTGAGGATTAATGCTGGCCGGTGAGGGCAGTGTGTGGCTGAGCTATTCCAACCGGGAAATGGTGTCAGCCCTGGCTCAGGGGGTAGCACTCTCTCGCCTCTCCATCAGAAGGTTGCAGGTTCGAGACCCACTCCAGAAACGTGAGCACAACATGTTTGCATAGATGACTGAGGAAGTGCTGTGTGAGATGGCACTAATTTGAGGGAAAACAGGGGGGGAGTTTGTCCTGTGGCCAATATTTATCCCTCAACCAACATCACTGAAACAGATTATCGTTCATTTTCGTATTGTCTTTTGGTGGGAGCTTGCTGTGCACAAATTGGCTGCTGTGTTTCCTACATTACAAAAGTGACCGCACTTCAAAAATATTTCACTGGCTGCAAATTGCTTTTGGATGTTCTGAGGCCATAAAGGCGCTACATAAATGCACATTCTTTCTGTTTTCTCAGGTCAGTGCTGAAGTAGCGACTTATAATCAGATTCCATTAGGATTTTGGAATTGGTTTTGAATTCTACAGTTCCAGAGTATTATAGGCAGGGGACCAGGTATTGGCCTGTTCAGTGGCTGCAGAATAGCTCATGGGGCTCATTATCTGAATAGAGGAGATGAAAAAACAAATTGAGTTTTCTCAAATTAAACAGCAGCACAGATGGAAGATCCTGGAAAGCTGAGAAACTCCCTCTCTCTCCCCTCAATGTAACTCCCCTCAATTCAGTGCAGATGAGTAGGTGTGTACACAAAGCGGATAGACGCAAATGGGAGTCAGGGATTCACAGCTGTAAGTACAACTCTCAACCTGATGAGAGAAAGGAACCAGTTCTGAGAGTCAGTGTGTGTGGAACCTGTACCCCAGTGAGAGTCAGTGTGTGTGAGACCCGTACCCCAGTGAGAGTCAGTGTGTGTGAGACCCGTACCCCAGTGAGAGTCAGTGTGTGTGAGACCCGTACCCCAGTGAGAGTCAGTGTGTGTGAGACCCGTACCTCAGTGAGAGTCAGTGTGTGTGGGACCCGTACCCCAGTGAGAGTCAGTGTGTGTGGGACCCGTACTCCAGTGAGAACCAGTGTGTGTGGAACCCGTACCCCAGTGAGAGTCAGTGTGTGTGGGACCCGTACCCCAGTGAGAGTCAGTGTGTGTGGGACTCGTACCCCAGTGAGAGTCAGTGTGTGTGGGACTCGTACCCCAGTGAGAGTCAGTGTGTGCGGGACTCGTACCCCAGTGAGAGTCAGTGTGTGTGGGACCCTTACCCCAGTGAGAGTCAGTGTGTGTGGAACCCGTACCCCAGTGAGAGTCAGTGTGTGTGGGACCCTTACCCCAGTCAGAGTCAGTGTGTGTGGAACCCGTACCCCAGTGAGAGTCAGTGTGTGTGGGACCCTTACCCCAGTGAGAGTCAGTGTGTGTGGGACCCGTACCCCAGTGAGAGTCAGTGTGTGTGGAACCCGTACCCCAGTGAGAGTCAGTGTGTGTGGGACCCTTACCCCAGTCAGAGTCAGTGTGTGTGGAACCCGTACCCCAGTGAGAGTCAGTGTGTGTGGGACCCGTACCCCAGTGAGAGTCAGTGTGTGTGGAACCCTTACCCCAGTGAGAGTCAGTGTGTGTGGAACCCGTACCCCAGTGAGAGTCAGTGTGTGTGGGACCCGTACCCCAGTGAGAGTCAGTGTGTGTGGGACCCGTACCCCAGTGAGAGTCAGTGTGTGTGGGACCCTTACCCCAGTGAGAGTCAGTGTGTGTGGAAACCGTACCCCAGTGAGAGTCAGTGTGTGTGGAACTGTACCCCAGTGCGAGTCAGTGTGTGTGGGACCCTTACCCCAGTGAGAGTCAGTGTGTGTGGGACCCGTACCCCAGTGAGAGTCAGTGTCTTCACTAGCGAGGGGGGTTACTTGTTAAAAGTCAGCATGATTAGTATATATTAGTATCTATGGTATATATAGTATATATTAGTGTATATGGTGTATATATAGTATATATTAGTGTCTATGGTGTATATATATAGTATATATTAGTGTCTATGGTGTATATATATAGTATATATTAGTGTATATGGTGTATATATATAGTATATATTAGTGTATATGGTGTATATATAGTATATATTAGTGTATATGGTGTATATATAGTATATATTAGCAGCCATGTTGCTGTTCTGTGATCTGCTTGACGACCTTTTGCACTGACACAAGTTTGATCCTGGTGGTTTCATTGTGTTTTTAAGAAATTATTCACACTTAGCATTTTGATAAATTCCAGTTGGCTTGTGACTTGTTCTATACTATATATCATTGCCTTATTAAATCAGTAGCGGGAGGTTTATGGGAAGCTTCCTGGGCACAGATCACCCAATGGCTGCAGCGTCGGGCTGGGATGTGCTGTCGGCTTCACTTTATGAATGCCTGCTACAAAGCAAAACACAAGCAATGCCCGAGTCCTGCGACCTTGAGGGACAGAATAACCGACTCCGGACAAATAACAGAAGCAAATAAACCAGAAAATGCTCATTCAACACAGCCAAAGAAAGAAGATGCATTTCTCTGGTGCCTTTCATGATCTCAGGGCCTCCAATAGTGTTTCACAGCCAATCAATTACCGTGGAATTGTAGTCACTTCTGTAAAACAGTGAATCAGGGTTGCCAATTTACACACAGGAAGCTCCCACAAACAGGGATGTGATGAATGGCCAGATAATGTGATATTGATGATGTTTATTGGAGCGTAAGTGTTGGACAGGACACTGGAGGAATACTCTCCAACACTTTTTCTATAGTGCCATGGGATCTTTGACAAACAGGTCCTCAGTTTAATGTCTCACCGAACAGACGGCAGCTCTGACAGTGTAGTACTCCCTCAGTACGTCTCAAAGAGACACTTACTGAAACTGAAGTTTATTTGAGTTTGGAAGTGTCTGCTTGTAATGTTTCACTCTGTAAATAAATGTAAGGCTGAGTAAAGATTGTCTTCAGGATCAACATTCACCAAATGGCTTTCTGAATGTAACAGAGAGCACCTCCCACTGAGAGCCAAAATGTTCATTTAATCCAAACCTTATTCAAAAAAAAATCTCACCTGAAGTGATACAGGTGGGAGGGAGAGGATCCTGATATCCAATGGACAAAGGGCAACCAAAACATGACCAAGGAAACAGTCCGGAACAAGGGAATCCTTTTAAAATAGCTGGAAGAATTCGTGCCAGACTAGCAGAAGGAGCCTCTGAAATGTAAACTGTTGTTTCTCTTTATTCACTGATTGATCAGCCCTACGCTCAAAGCTCAGGTTTCTAACACTCAGATTTTCTGTGTGTTTGTTTTTATTAGGTAGCAATTTGGGAACAAGGTGGGTAGATGGAGTCAATGTACAGAACAGCCGCTAGTTAACGGAACAGGTTTGAGGGGCTGAATGGCCGACTCCTGTTCCTATGTCTCTAGTTGCAAAAGTTCCCTTCTCCACACATCAGCACCTGCCCCCCCTCTGCCCGGTGCCGGTCCCGCCCCCCTCTGCCCGGTGCCGGTCCCGCCCCCCTCTGCCCGGTGCCGGTCCCGCCCCCCTCTGCCCGGTGCCGGTCCTGCCCCCCTCTGCCCGGTGCCGGTCCCGCCCCCCTCTGCCCGGTGCCGGTCCCGCCCCCCTCTGCCCGGTGCCGGTCCCGCCCCCCTCTGCCCGGTGCCGGTCCCGCCCCCCTCTGCCCGGTGCCGGTCCTGCCCTCTCTGCCCGGTGCCGGTCCTGCCCCCCTCTGCCCGGTGCCAGTCCTGCCCTCTCTGCCCAGCAGCAGGTGGGGTGACATGGCCCCATTCCCTCTTCCCTGTGTGGACGGGTTCCTGGGTCTTGCCATGGCTGAGGCTGGTAACTCAGGCATTTGTTCTGTCTTTGCCACACGGTAACAGGCAGCTTGTGGCCTCTCTGCTCCATGAATGAAGTGGACACTGTGGGGGGGAAAGTAGGGGGCCATTCGGCCCATTATGCCTGTGCCTGCTTGTTGATAGATGTATCCAGTTATTCGCACTCCTCTGCTTTTTCCCTTTGGCTCTGCTAAGTTTTCATTTTAAAGTACTTATCCAATTCTCTTTGAAAATTTAATCTGCTTCCACTGTCTTTCCAGGTCACAAAAACTTGCTGTGTTACAAGCTTTTCATCTCCTTTTGCCTCTGTTTTTTTTTTACAATTATCTTCAATGTTTCCTCTGGTTCCTGACCCTCCTCCCACTGGAAATCAATTTCTCCTTATTCACTCTATCAAAACCCTTCATGATTTTGAGCACCTCGATTAAATCTCCGCTCAACCTTCTCTGCTCTAAACGGAACAATCCCGGCTTTTCCACGTAACTGAAGTCCCTGATCTCTGGCACCGTTTGAATGAATCTCGTCCGCCCTCTCCCCAGATCCTTCACATCCTGATCCTAAAGCGTGTGGTTCCGAGAATCGGTCATGACCACAACTTAACGGTGCCCCTACTGTCCTACAGGTAGCTCAGCAATACCCATGCTGAGGTCACACAATTAGCCCGCCCAGTGCCCCCCATAATCTCTTGTGCCTCGGTGCCCAACCCCAGGGATATGCATGTTCCCCCATTGCCCACCATCCCACCCAGCCACACTGTCCCGGTTACCCGGGGATGGTTTTGCTCTCCCAGAGGGAAGCAGGCTGACCCGTTACCAGCTTTAACCCTTTGTTACCTGGACGTCATCAGCTGTCAAGTGATTCTTCATCTCCGTCTTCTTCTCGGGAGGTGGTGGTTTATGGGATGGCGGCAAGTCAACCCTGTGTGTGTGAGACAGAAACACAAGCATCTCAGTCTCGGCGCGTGCAGTAGCTGCAGAAACTCGTGCATCGGGAGGTGGGTGCGTTAAACCATTTAACCTTTCACATCTTCAAAAAGCCTCTCCCCGCTTACCTTGGGCCAGGTTTTGTTCCTGTTCTGCTTTCTGAAGGCTCACAGGCTTGCTGCAGAACCAGCTCCACTACCTCCTGCCGCTGCTCACTGAGTTCCCCCCTCATTCATTTAATAAACCTCCACTGATTACCGTTAATCCTGCATGCCTGCTGTTTATACTGAATCAATTGCTTAATTGCCATTCAATGCCAAGTGACAGCCAAAATCCTCAGTTAATGCTCTTATACCTCGCAGCCCGAAGAGATACTGGGCTGGAATCCCACTGTTACACTGCATCCCGATGGTCCACGAGATGTGCCCAGAGAGTCAGACTGGGCTTTGTAAGAAAATTAACTCGGCTCATGCCTGAGTTACTCCGGATGAATTGTGCACCTGGGCCAAATGCGACTGACCTCGGAGCTTCTCGGGATCTCAAGGATGCACTTGTAGAACCACTGACAAAAATAGTTAAGGATTTGTTTCGAGGATGGCATCAGAGGATGGATGTGGAGAGATTGGGAGGTTCAATATCAGGGGAAATTCTACCATGAATTACAAAGGACAAGTGGAGCAATAAGAGAGAAATAAACAGCTGACAGTCTGGATTTAGGAAGTGGAGTGAAGCCAGGGCAATTTAATCAAATTTTTTGCTAAAGATACAAAGAGTGTGGATGAGGGTAAGACCTGCAGGGCTGATTTACATGGTTTTCAATCAAGTTTTTGATAAGATGCCATATGGAAAACTGATGGAAAAAATGAATGGCAAAAGAGCCAAAGACAATATGAATGAAAAAAAAAAGAAAGACTTGCATTTATATAGCACCTTTCACCACCACCAGACATATCAAAGCACTTACAGAATTACCTGGAAAAACTCAGCAGGACTGGCAGCATCGGCGGAGAAGAAAAGAGTTGACGTTTCGAGTCCTCATGACCCTTCAACAGAACTGAGTCATGAGGACTCGAAACGTCAACTCTTTTCTTCTCCGCCGATGCTGCCAGACCTGCTGAGTTTTTCCAGGTAATTCTGTTTTTGTTTTGGATTTCCAGCATCCGCAGTAGTTTTTTGTTTATATCAAAGCACTTTACAGCCAAGGAAGTACTTTTGAAGTGTGGGCGCTGTTTCAATGTAGAAAATGCAGTGGGTAATTTTCCCTCCATAAAGAGAAATACAATAACAACAGATAGATAGTGACATAGAGATAATGTCACTGGGCCAGTAATCCAGAAGTCCAGGCTAATCCACAGTAGCTGGTGGGATTTGAATTTATTTAATAAATCTGGAATGTAAAAATGCTAGTCTCAGTGATGGTGACCATGACAACTATCGATTGTCATAAAGACCTTTGTTCACTAATGTCCTTTAGGGAAGGAAATCTGTCATCCTTACCCGGTCTGGCCTACATGTATCTCCAGACCCACCAGCCAAGTGGTTGACTCTTAACTCTGAAATGTTCCGTTCAAAGACAACAAAGGGATGAGCAGCAGATGTTGGCTTTGCCAGCGACACCCACATTCAGTAAAGGTAAAAAAGATAACCTGTTATTGAGGAATAAATATTAGCCAGACCCTGGGGAGAACTCCCCTGCCCCTCTTCAAAATGGTGTCACTGGATCTTTTACCCAAGCAGGCAGCTGGGGCCTTGGGTTTAATATCTCACCCAAAAGGCAACACCTCTGACAGTGTAGCACTGTCTCGGTACTGCACTGGAGTGTCTCGAATACTGTATGCAGTTTTAGTCTCCTTATTTAAGGAAGGATGTAAGGAGGTGGTTTAAAGGAGGTTTACCAGATTAATACCTGGAATGAGTGGGTTGTCTTCTGAGGAAAAGGTTGTTCAGACTGGGCTTGTTTCCACTGGAGTTTAGAAGAGTGAGGGGTGATTTGATGGAAGTGTACAGGATCCTGAACGGTCTTGACAAGGTGGACGTGGAAAGGATGTTTCCTCTTGTGGATGAGTCCTGGACTAGGGGGCACTGTTTTAAAATTAGGGGTCGCCCTTTAGGACAGAGATGAGGAGAATTTTTTTCTCTCAGAGGGTTGTGCGACTTTGGAACTCTCTGCCTCAGAAGGAGGTGGGGGCGGGGTCATTGAATATTTTTAAGGCAGAGGGAGATAGATTCTTGTTAGGCAAGGGAATCAAAAGTTATCGGGGTTAGATGGGAAATGTGGAAATTGAAACACAAACAGATCAGGCATGATCTTATTGAATGGCAGGCCAGTTTCAAGGGGCCGAATGGCCTATTCCTGCTCCTATTTTGTATATTTCTATGTATGGATGTTTGTATCTGTTTTGATTTCTGTGCTGTAACCATTCTATGATTCTAAATGAGACGATATGGTGACTGTGCAGCTTCGAGGTAGCATGGATGAGGAGTGGAGGGGACAAGGAGTGGGGTAGAGGAGATTTGTTAATTGTATAAATTAAGATTAAGTATGTACAGGTGGGGCACACTCATTGGATAACGACTTGTGCACATATAAAGAGACACTCCCTGCCGTGCACAGTGGGCACCACGGGGACTGGAGTGTTTTACTGACCCTTTTAATCCCGTTTAAGATGTTTTTCTTTTTTGCAGTTTCCCTTTAAGGGGCTGACCTTTTAATTTGTCCTTTGTTTTCTGCAATTTAGTTTAACTGGCTAACTCAATAGAATAAAGAGTGTGGAAGGGAGCAGGGAGGGAAGAGGAGCTGCTTGTGAATCTGCTCCTGGGCCTGGCCAAGGTGACCATCAACAGGTCCAGGCAGCGGGTGGTCGCGGGAGTTATCTGACCTGATTATCTGCCCCTCTACCGCGGCTATGTTAGTGGCCAGGTGGTCCTGGACAGGGGGTATGTGGTGTCCGCCAGAGGGGGTATGTGGTGTATGCTACAGGCCTTCCGTGACCAGTGGGCATCGCGGGGGTTGGGAAGCCCCTCCCATTTATTGATTTTTGTTTAATTTATTGATTATTTATTTTACCAAAAGAGTATAAAGAGACAGTCCCTGGCCAAGGTGGCCATAAGCAGGTCCAGGCAGTGGGAGCTGTTTGACCCGAGTACCTGCCCTTCTCCCGTGGTTAGGTCCAGGTCCACGTGTCTCCGGAGAGGGAGCACACGGCGCTTGAGGCTTTCCACAAGCCGTGGGCACCACAGGGGCTGAAATGCATCATCAACACGATCACCGCACCCCACCCCCAACCCCCCCTCAAAAACATTTTAATTTCATTTTGTTAAGTTTCCTTTGTAGTTTTGTTTCCCCTGTTAAGGGGTTGATTATTTGAATATTTGTTTAATTGTAGTACTCAGAGAGATAGCCATTGACACTGGTGGTGGGTTGCAGACTTGCGAACTATACATTTGTCATGTTTCACTTTGTGAATAAATCTAAAACAGTAAAGATTGATTTCTGGTCAAGTTTAACAAGGATGAGGAATAAATATACTCATCCACAACCCTCTGGGGTAGAGAATTCCAAAGATTCACAACCCTTTGAGTGAAGAAATTTCTCTTCACCTCAGTCTTAAATGACCGACACCTTATGCTGAATGTATGACTCCCTAGATCTAAACTCTCCAGCCAGGGGAAATAACTTCATAGTGCCATTCCTGTCAAGCTCCCTTAGAATTTTACATGTTTCAATGAGATCACCTCTCATTCTGTAATCTTCAGAGAATATAGATTGAGTCTATCCAATCTATCATCATTTGACAATCTGGATTTCAGCTCATTTCACAATATCGTGCCTGATTTCATTTGTTCATGGGGGTTAAAAAAAAAAGCAGAGCCACTGATCAGGTCACTCACTTTTCAGTTTTGATTATGCAGATGCACAAGTTCATTATTAATGAGCATTAACGAGAGCTCCATTGGATTACCATATGATTTATGCCACAGAAACAGGCCATTCAGCCTAAACAGCCCATGTCAGTGTTTACGCTCCACTTGAGCCTCCTCCCAACTTTTCTCACCTAAATTCATCATCGTAACCCTCTATTCCCTTCTTCCTCATAAGCCTGTCTAGCTTCCCTTTAAATGCATCTATATCATTTCAACACTCCTTGTGGTAGCAAGTTCCACATTCTCACCACTCTTTGGGTAAAGAAGTTTCTTCTGAATTCCCCATTGGGTTTCTTGGTGACTATCTTATATCGATGGCCTCTAGTTATGCTCTTCCCCACAAGGGGAAACATTCTCTCTGTATCCACACTATCAAAACTTTTCATAATTTTAAAGACCTCTATTAGGTCACCCCTCAGCCTCCTTATTGCAAGAGAGAAGAGACCCAGCCTGTCAAACCTTTCCTGATCTGTAAACCCACACATTTCTGATATCATCCTCGTTAATCTCCTCTGCATCCTCTCCAGTGCCTCAATAAGCAAAACCATGTTTCTCATCTAATGTTGATTAAACCAGGTTGGAATGGTAGAATCCTCAGATCCACACTACACGACAATCCATCAATCCCAATATTGCAACAGCAACTTGCATTTATATAGTGTTCCATGCGATGGGTAAAATGGCTTCTGCCTCAATCCTTTACTCACACAGCAACGGCGTCAAAGGTTATATGACTCAAGGTCACATGACTATGGCTAGCCATAGAACACAACAAGCAACCGTGTCCAAAGACTTTTCTCCAAACATCTGCCCTTACATAAAAAGAGAAAGAACGCCTTGCCTGCACTATCATTCACCGTTGCAAGTTACCCACACACATGGTCTATAAAGAAAGCCATCATGCTGTGCAAACAGAAACTGTTCATTCTAGTCTCTCTCATCCTCATCTGTCTCTACACAAACATTGTACACTTAATCTTTAAAGCGCTCAGCTCTTCTAATGGTACACACGCGGGTTATTGGTTCTTCGCCTGGTGCCTGTTGGTTCCTGGGGGTAACTTGGTCTCTCTGGGGCATGTTGTTGCCGTGATGAGTGCTGCTGTTGATTCATTGCATTTGCTAGGGGGCAGCTGAACTCTGGAGCTGATGGTCATTCCGTTCCTTATTCAGCTGGTGAAATCAACACTTCCTCATCAGCTGTGGAGGAGCAGCTCCTCCAGTTGCACGTTTGTGTCTGCGGTTGTGACAATATATCTGGTGGTTCACCTTCACCGTGTATGATCGAGGTGACACAGGTTCCAAGTTGCCAAGTGTGAGTGATCGATTGTTGGCACTCTCAGCTTTCCAGGTGGTTTCATTGCTACCATCCAGCCTGGAGGAGTTGTCACTTTCTTGGTTACTCCCAATCTTTTCAAGCTCCTCTACCTTGTCTTTCAGGCTGGACTTGAGGGCAGCTGGAACTCTGCTCGGAAGATGCTGAGTGGGTCTCACACTCTCATCTATTTCAAGATGATATTCACCAGGAAGGCATCCAAGATTTGTGAAAACATCTTTGTAATTTGTCAGGATCTGTTCAGCAGTTTCTCCCTTCTTCTAACTATGCTTCAGTTCTGCCGAAGGGCCATGAAGGCTCGAAACGTTAACTGATTTCTTCTCCGCTGACGCTACCAGACCTGCTGAGTTTTTCCAGGTAATTCTGTTTCTGTTCAGCAGTGAATGGCTTTGTGCCCCATGAAACACTGCAAATCTCTCCTGGTACATGGGAGGGTTACCGGTCCAAGATTTTGACTTGTTCCAACTGAGATTCGGAAATTTTGCTTAGTGTCTACTATCTGGAACTGAAGGTCTTCATTTTCCCATTCCGTTGGGCTCTCAGCTTAGTTTGGCCTCTTGGAGTGAGCATTGGTCTAGCATAGAGCCTCAACTTTACCTTCAATGGCTTCATTTTTGGGTGATCATCTTGAGCAACTTCACACAGGTCTATGAAGCTCATGATGTTGCTTGTAGCACCAGTGTCTATCTGACACTTCACAATAACTTGATGCTTTCTTTCTGCAGTCATTATTCCAATAGTCACAAACCATTTTTTAACTTGAGACCTGATGGTGCCGACCTGTTTTAGGGTGTAGAGTGATTCGTCAGAATCATCATCCAACATCTCTACAGCAACTATCTTTATTGGCTTGCTTTACTTGATTTGGATCAATGACAGACCAAATTAATGATTTGGATGTGGGGATTAAAGGTAATATTTCCAAGTTTGCAGAAGACACAAAGCTAGGTGGAAGCGAGAATTATGGGGAAGATGCAAAGGCACATCAAGAGGATTTGCAGAGGCTAAGCAAGTAGGCAAAAATTTGTCAGATAGAATACAATGTGGAGAAATGTGAGGTTATCCACTTTGGTGGGAAAAATAGGAATACAGAGTATTTCTAAATGGTGAGAGGCTGGGAAGGGTTGAACTTCAAAGGGATTTGGATGTCCTTGTTCATGAGTCACTGAAAACTAACATGCAGGTACAGCAAGCAGTTAAGATAGCAAATGGTATGTTGGCCTTTATTACAATAGGATTTGAGTATAGGAGTAAAGAAGTCTTACTGCAGCTGTACAAGGCCTTGGTGAGACCACACCTGGAGTATTGTGTGCAGTTTTGGTCTCCTTACCTAAGGAAAGATATACTTGCCTTAGAGGGAGTGCAGTGAAGGTTCACCAGGCTGATTCCTGGGATGAAGAGATTGTTCTGTGAGGAAAGATTAAATAGGCTGGGCCTTTGCTCTCTGCAGTTTAGAAGAATGAGAGGTGATCTTATTCAAATATACAAAATTCCTACAGGACTCGACAGGGTAGATGCAGGATGGCTGGGGGTTATAGAGCCAGGGAACACAGTCTCAGAATAAGGGGCAGGCCTTCACTCACTCAGCGAGTGGTGAGCCTTTAGAATTCTCTGCACCTGAGGCTGTGGAGGCTCAGTCATCGAGTATGTTCAAGCCTGAGATTGATAGATTTCTACATATGAAAAACATCAGGGATATGGGGATAGTGCAGGAAAATGCTGTTTAAGTAGAAGAGCACCGATGATCTCAATGAATAGCAGAGCAGATTCAAAGGGCTGAATGGCCTCCTCCTGCTCCTATTTCTTATGTTCTTCTCTCCAGTAAAACACTTGTGTGCAAAGTGACTCAGCTTGATGCAGTTAGAGCACTGCACTGCTTTCCACATGCTGGACCTGCTTCCTTTTCTTTTGTGTGGTGCCCTCTCCAATATTTACATCCTGTACTCTCACTTTGATCTTTCTGCTGGCCCTTTTGTAAATAGCTCTTCCTTTTCACCATTGCCTTGTGCTTGGAAGGCCCCAGCTGCCTCTCTGCAGAGTGTAAAGTCTCGTCAGTTCTCCCATCTATACTCTTCAGCTGATGATAAATCACTTCAGAGCTGCACATGCCAATAGTTTCTCTGAGAGTAAGTTTATCTTCTCTCAGCAGACGTGTTCTCACGGCGAGATCTCTTGTTCCTAAGACAATCCTTATCTCTGATCAGATCATCCTTCAGTTGCTCAAATTTACCAGATTCCTCTTGTAAACATCTCACCGCAGTCACATACGGATGAAGCTCCTCCTGAGGTTCTGGTGTTGAACATGTAACGTTCAGAAATAACATTGGTATAGGATTCAAAGTGGGTCTTCAAGGCATCCAAAATGTCAATGACTGGCTTTTCTGCTTCTCACTGAGGTCCAGGGTGCGATATAACTTGTAGCACTTTATTCCCCAGCACTGATAACAGTTGCTACTCTTATTTTTTCAGGTTTCTTGTGTTTAACTCTGGCAATTTCGTAGTTCTGCCATTGAGACTGGAAGAATTTCCAAATCATTCTCAAATCTTCCTTTATTTCCATAGGAGCCGGTACTGGAATATTCAAAGCCATACTGACTCATTCAGCTGTCAATGTCCTGTGAAAGGTAGCAGACTGAAGCTGTAATTATTCTCTGCTGTTCATTACAGCTGCTAGTTCTCTTCCAGCTGTCAAAATCCACCCAATTTCAGCTGCACATTCCTGATACCATGTTCCAAATGGTGGGTAAAATGGCTTCTGCCTCAATCCTTGACTCACACAGGAATGACATCAGAGGTCACATGACTTTGGCAAGCCACAGTACACAATAGGCAACCCCTGTGCACAAAGGCATTTCTCCACACAAGTAGTGCCTTTATCACAGTAAAAGATGTACCAAGGTGCTCACAGGAGTGTTATCAAAGTATGACACCAAGTCACATGAATGCGATAGTAGATCAGGTGACCAAAAGATTGGTCAAAGTGGTTGGTTTTAAGGAGCATCTTAAAGGAGGAAAGAGACGTGGGGAGAATTAGGGAGGGAATTCCAAAGCTTAGGATTCAGGCAGCTGAAGGGTACAGTCACCAATGGTGGTGCGATTAAAATTGGGGACACCCAAGAGGTCAGAATTGGAGACGTGCAAATATCTCGTAGGGTTATTGAGATTACAGCTTTGTTCACTCATGTTTACTGTTATTTTTACAATGATCTCTCTAGAGGAACTGGCCACGAGAAGCTTGTAAAAGTTCCCAATGAGTCACTGTTAAAGTGAAGGAGGAGCTGTTAATTCTGCTCATGGTTCTCAATCGGTAATGATTGCTATCAAATCATTTTCACTCTGTGATTTGCTCCTGGAGAGAACAGACCCCTTCCTGACTCAATCATTTCTTAAAGTTTCCAGTTCATTACTGGAAAGAGAGGTTGTCTCAGTCAGAGAGGCAATCATATCTCTGCACTGCGGAGAGATTTGGCAAACTCTGTGAAATTTAGTTAGTCACTCTCCTCAGGATACAGATATGATAATGTCACACACGCAGCCTCAGGACTGAGATACAGTCCTATCCCAGCTCTCTGTTGGAAGGATGATATATCAGAGTGATGGTAAAACTGATTCCTTTCAGATTACCAGTTGCCCTGCACCGATACAAACACAAGCAACAGCATCAGCGATTTATCAAGAGCAAGGAGCATGAAATTGATTCTTAACTTCTAATAAGTCAGCTTTAATTTGAAAAGTGTACCAGGAAAGAGTTACAAATAGTCTGCTCAAAGCAGCTTGGGGAAAGTGTAAGAAACTGCAGGGAGCCACCATTAATTCCAACGGTCCAGTCATTTGGGTAATGCAAGATATTGTAGCCAAAGGAAACGTGGGCAGACTGGAAATCACAGGGGCTCTGACTTTTCGAAAGGCATTCAGGAATATAACGAGACACAAACCTTGGAGATTGTCACTGGGCAGTAATAACCAGGATCCAATAACTGGGCTGAAATGATGGAGCGTTTGTAGTGATGGGCAGATTTTGGGCTCCGAGCCCCTCACCTTTAACAGGTTGACAGTTTGTGTGTGCAACTGTGAACTTGGCCTAATTTCCAGAAACTTGTACTCTCAACAGTATATAGAAATTAATTTTTGTTTGGTCTGAAAGCAACTTCACCCACCTGAACTCCAAGTCTCTATAATTACAGCCCTAATAGCACCACATCAAACTGCTCAGAATATCAGTCTGATTCTATCTCAGCTGTGTGTCTTTGTGCATCATTCTCTGTGTTTACCTGTTCCTGTGTTTACCTGTTCCTGCGTTTACCCATCCCTGTGTTTACCTGTCCTTGTGTTTACCTGTCCTTGTGTTTACCCACCCCTGTGTTTACCCGTCCCTGTGTTTACCAGTTCCTACGTTTACCCACCCCTGTGTTTACCCGTCCCTGTGTTTACCAGTTCCTACGTTTACCCATCCCTGTGTTTACCTGTCCCTGTGTTTACCTGTTCCTGTGTTTACCTGTCCTTGTGTTTACCCACCCCCGTGTTTACCTGTCCCTGCGTTTAGCTGTCCTTGTGTTTACCTGTCCTTGTGTTTACCTGTTCCTGCGTTTATCTGTTCCTGCGTTTACCCGTCCCTGTGTTTACCTGTCCTTGTGTTTACCTGTCCCCGCGTTTACCTGTTCCTGCGTTTACCCGTCCTTGTGTTTACCTGTCCTTGTGTTTACCTGTCCTTGTGTTTACCTGTCCCTGCGTTTACCTGTTCCTGCGTTTACCCGTCCTTGTGTTTACCTGTCCTTGTGTTTACCTGTTCCTGCGTTTACCTGTTCCTGCGTTTACCCGTCCCTGTGTTTACCTGTCCCTGTGTTTACCTGTCCTTGTGTTTACCCACCCCTGTGTTTACCCACCCCGGTGTTTACCTGTCCCTGTGTTTACCCGTCCTTGTGTTTACCCGTCCTTGTGTTTATCTGTCCTTGTGTTTACCTGTTCCTGCATTTACCTGTTCCCGCGTTTACCTGTTCCTGCATTTACCCGTCCCCGTGTTTACCTGTCCCTGTGTTTACCCGTCCCTGTGTTTGCCCGTCCCTGCGTTTACCTGTCCTTGTAAACACAGGGACAGGTAAACACAAGGACAGGTAAACACAAGGACAGGTTAACGTAGGGACAGGTAAACACAGGGACAGGTAAACACAGGGACGGGTAAACGCAGGAACAGGTAAACACAAGGACAGGTAAACACAAGGACAGGTAAATGTAGGGACAGGTAAACACAGGGACGGGTAAACACAGGGACGGGTAAACGCAGGAACAGGTAAACACAAGGACAGGTAAACACAAGGACAGGTAAACACAAGGACAGGTTAACGTAGGGACAGGTAAACACAGGGACAGGTAAACACAGGGACAGGTAAACACCTGTCTCTGTGTTTACCTATCCCTATGTTAACCTGTCCTTGTGTTTACCTGTCCTTGCGTTTACCCACCCCTGTGTTTACCTGTCCCTGTGTTTACCTGTTATTGCGTTTACCTGTCCCTGCGTTTACTTGTCTCTGTGTTCACCTGTTCCTGTGTTTACCCAAGTCCCGCTATCGTATGAGTCGATGGCAAGTACAAATCTCAGAAAACTCCCTTGAAAAGGGGTAGTCGGGTGGTCGGGGGGTAGTCGGGTGGTCAGGGGTGGGGGGTATTCGGGTCGTGGGGGGTATTTGGGTCAGGGGTGGGGGGTAGTCGGGTGGTTAGGGGTGGGGGGTATTCGGGTGGCTGGGGGGTATTCGGGTGGCTTGGGGATGGGGGGTATTCTGGTGGTCGGAGAGTGGGAGGTAGTCGGTTGGTCGGGGGTGGGGGGTATTCGGGTGGTCGGGAGTGGGGGGTGTTCGGGTGGTCGGGGGTGGGGGGTAGTCGGGGGTGGGGGGTAGTCGGGGGTGGGGGGTAGTCGGGGGTGGGGGGTATTCGGGTGGTGGGGGGTATTCGGGTGGTGGGGGGTAGTCGGGTGGTCGGGGGGTATTCGGGTGGTCGGGGGGGTGGAGGCTATTCGAGTAGTCGGGGGGTGGGGGGTATTCGGGTGGTCGGGGGTTGGGGCTGGGGGTATTCGGGTGGTCGGGGTAGTCGGGGGGTGGAGGCTATTCGAGTGGTCGGGGGGTGGAGGGTGGTCGGGTGGTCGGGGGTTGGGGCTGGGGGTATTCGGGTGGTCAGGGGGTAGTCGGGTGGTCAGGGGGTAGTCGGGTGGTCGGGGGGTGGGGGGTAGTTGGGTGGTTGGGCGGTATTCGGGTGGTCGGGGGTGGGGGATATTCGGGTGGTCGGGGGTGGGGGGTATTCGGGTTGTCGGGGGTGGGGGGTATTCGGGTTGTCGGGGGTGGGGGGTATTCGGGTGGTCGGGGGTGGGGGGTATTCAGATGGTCGGGGGTGGGGGGGATTCGTGTGGTCGGGGGTGGGGGGGATTCGTGTGGTCGGGGGTGGGGGGGTAGTCGGGCGGTCGGGGGGTATTCGGGTGGTTGGGGGGTATTTGGGTGGTCAGGCGGTGGGCGGAATTCGGGTGGTCCGGGGGTGGGGGCTGGTCGGGTGGTCGGGGGCTGGTCGGGTGGTCGGGGGCTGGTCGGGTGGTCGGGGGGTGGGGGCTGGTCGGGTGGTCGGGGGCTGGTCGGGTGGTCGGGAGGTCGGGGGGTGGTCGGGTGGTCGGGGGGTGGGGGGTGGTCGGATGGTCGGGGGGTGGGTGGTGGTCGGGTGGGTAGGGGGTAGTCGGGGGGTGGGGGGTGGGGGGTGGTTGAGTGGTCGGGGGTGGGTGGTAGTCGGGTGGTCGGGGGTGGGGGTTATTCGGGTGGTCGGGGGTGGGGGGTAGTCGGGTGGTCGGGTGATAGTCGGGTGGTCGGGGGTGGGGGTATTCGGGCGGTCGGGGGGTATTCGGGTGGTCGGGGGTTGGGGCTGGGGGTATTCGGGTGGTCGGGGTAGTCGGGTGGTCGGGGGGTGGAGGCTATTCGAGTGGTCGGGGGGTGGGGGGTGGTCGGGTGGTCGGGGATTGGGGCTGGGGGTATTCGGGTGGTCAGGGGGTAGTCGGGTGGTCAGGGGGTAGTCGGGTGGTGGGGGGTAGTTGGGTGGTTGGGGGGTATTCGGGTGGTCGGGGGTGGGGGGTATTCGGGTGGTCGGGGGTGGGGGGTATTCGGGTGGTCGGGGGTGGGGCGTATTTGGGTGGTCGGGGGTGGGGGTATTCGGGTAGTCGGGGGTGGGGGGGATTCGTGTGGTCGGGGGGTGGGGGGGTGGTCGGGCGGTCAGGGGGGGTATTCGGGTGGTTGGGGGGTAGTCGGGTGGTCGGGGTTGGGGGGTATTTGGGTGGTCAGGGGGTGGGCGGAATTCGGGTGGTCCGGGGGTGGGGGCTGGTCGGGTGGTCGGGGGGTGGGGGCTGGTCGGGTGGTCGGGGGCTGGTCGGGTGGTCGGGGGGTGGGGGGGTGGGGGGTGGTCGGGTGGTCGGGGGGTGGGGTGTGGTCGGGTGGGTAGGGGGAGTCGGGGGTATTCAGATGGTCGGGGGTGGGGGGGATTCGTGTGGTCGGGGGTGGGGGGGATTCGTGTGGTCGGGGGTGGGGGGGTGGTCGGGCGGTCGGGGAGGTATTCGGGTGGTTGGGGGGTGGGGGGTAGTCGGGTGGTCGGGTTGGGGGGTATTTGGGTGGTCAGGCGGTGGGCGGAATTCGGGTGGTCCGGGGGTGGGGGCTGGTCGGGTGGTCGGGGGCTGGTCGGGTGGTCGGGGGCTGGTCGGGTGGTCGGGGGGTGGGGGGTGGTCGGGTGGTCGGGGGGTGGGGGGTGGTCGGGTGGTCGGGGGGTGGGGGGTGGTCGGGTGGGTAGGGGGTAGTCGGGGGGTGGGGGGTGGGGGGTGGTTGAGTGGTCGGGGGTGGGTGGTAGTCGGGTGGTCGGGGGTGGGGGTTATTCGGGTGGTCGGGGGTGGGGGGTAGTCAGGTGGTCGGGTGATAGTCGGGTGGTCGGGGGTGGGGGTATTCGGGCGGTCGGGCGGGTATTCGGGTGGTCGGGGGTTGGGGCTGGGGGTATTCGGGTGGTCGGGGTAGTCGGGTGGTCGGGGGGTGGAGGCTATTCGAGTGGTCGGGGGGTGGGGGGTGGTCGGATGGTCGGGGATTGGGGGCTGGGGGTATTCGGGTGGTCAGGGGGTAGTCGGGTGGTCAGGGGGTAGTCGGGTGGTCGGGGGGTGGGGGGTAGTTGGGTGGTTGGGGGGTATTCGGGTGGTCGGGGGTGGGGGGTATTCGGGTGGTCGGGGGTGGGGGGTATTCGGGTGGTCGGGGGTGGGGGGTATTTGGGTGGTCGGGGGTGGGGGGTATTCGGGTGGTCGGGGGTGGGGGGGATTCGTGTGGTCGGGGGTGGGGGGGTGGTCGGGCGGTCAGGGGGGGTATTCGGGTGGTTGGGGGGTAGTCGGGTGGTCGGGGTTGGGGGGTATTTGGGTGGTCAGGGGGTGGGCGGAATTCGGGTGGTCCGGGGGTGGGGGCTGGTCGGGTGGTCGGGGGCTGGTCGGGTGGTCGGGGGGTGGGGGCTGGTCGGGTGGTCGGGGGCTGGTCGGGTGGTCGGGGGGTGGGGGGGTGGGGGGGTGGGGGGTGGTCGGGTGGTCGGGGGGTGGGGGGGTGGGGGGTGGTCAGGTGGGTAGGGGGTAGTCGGGGGGTGGGGGGTGGGGGTGGTTGAGTGGTCGGGGGTGGGTGGTAGTCGGGTGGTCGGGGGTGGGGGTTATTCGGGTGGTCGGGGGTGGGGGGTAGTCGGGTGGTCGGGTGATAGTCGGGTGGTCGGGGGTGGGGGTATTCGGGCGGTCGGGGGGTGGGGTGTGGGGGTATTCGGGTGGTCGGGGGTGGGGGTATTCGGGTAGTCGGGGGTGGGGGATATTTGGGTGGTCGAGGGTGGGGGTGGGAGTGGGGCTGATCCGGTGTTCAGGGGATGTGTTGGAGGGTGGGGGGGGGTGGCGTTTAGTCGGGGGCTATAGGGCTAGTCAGGGGTTTAGGAGGGTAGTGGAGGGCAGGGCAATTCCGGGTGTGTGGGGCGCTGTCTGGAGGGTTGGAGGTTAGTCGGGACGGACCAGTGGAGGGTGTGGTGGGCTGGGTCAGTAGTAAAGTCACCCAGCAGTTACAACTGGTTTTCATTCTTCTAACTCTTCCTGGGTGTTTTTTCTGCTCAGTGAGTCAGAACCACCCGACATCTCCCACTTTAAGTTAAAGTTTCGGAGGGTTCCAGACGCATGTGAATTGCCCAATGGAAGTCCAAACTCCCCCCAGTGAATTCTTCGGGGTACCTCCGAGGTGTGACCCTCCAGGAACGGAAGACCTGGGCCCATGAGTTTACCTGTGTCTGTGTACAGCTGTGCCTGTCTGTCTGCCGAGGTGAATGTGAGCACAAGTAACTTAACACAGGGGCTGGTGCATTTGTGACCGTGCTGCTAATCACTTGGGTTAAACATGGCGGAGGTGAAATGAGAAGTGAAATCAGAAAATGCTGGAAATACGGAACAAGTTAGACTGGGAGATTTAGCATCTGTGGAGAGGGAAACTGACTTAACATTTTAGGTCGATGACCTTTTGTCAAAATGCTCAGTAAGTGAAATAAGTGTGGTCTCGAACTCATGATGAATGTTTGTACAGTGACTGCACTGCACCTTGTCTGTCTAAGCTTCATATTTCTATAATTAAAAAATATCAAATGAGGACAATCGCAATTAAAAGAGATTAGTGTGTAGAAGTGATTAATTACAACCTTCAACAAGCAATGATTCAGATCACATCCCACATTCTATAATCTCACAGTAGTCCTTAGAGTCAACATCACAACACTTATTAACTGTCTCATCTCACACCCAAATGCACCCATACTCTAACAGCGCTGCCTCTAGACCCAAGTCTGGCTGTCCTATGAGCCGGCAGGTACAAATGTCAGGAAACTCCTTCAGAGGTTAGTTTCACTCCCTTCCGCCTGGGACAAAGTGTTACCAGACTGAGAGCCTGGGAAGCCCAGGAGTGCTGGCGGAGGGGGTGGTGTGGTTGGGGGGGCGTGGGGGAGGGGGTGTAGTGGAGGCGGGGTGGTGTCTGGCAATGTGGTTGGATGTACTGAACTCTTCCTTACCCAGGATAGGCAGCAGTCGGTGTTGGTGATTACATTGATATCTTGACATTATGGCCGGTCCGTGGATCCTCCCACATGATAAACAGTTTGACTTGGGAACACGTGTGGACACATCCTAACATTGAACTCCATAGAACAGAGACATTCGGCCCAACTGGTCCATGCTGGTGATTATTTCCCGAATGAGCCTCCTCCCATCCTCTTCATCTCAACCCATCACCGTATCCTTCTATTCCCTTCTCCCTCCTGTGTTTATTCAACTTCCCCTTAAATGCATCTGAATCTTCACCCCAAATACAGAATCACAGGATTGTTACGGTGTAGAAAGAGGCCATTCAGCCCATCGAGTCTGCACTGGCTCTCCGAGCATTTTAACTTAGTGCTAATCTCCTGCCTTTTCCCCGTAACCCTGCACATTGTTTCTATTTAAATAATCATCCGATGCCCCCTTGAATGCCTCAATTGAACCTGCCACACTTCCAGGCAGTGCATTCCAAACCAAAAACAGAATTACCTGGAAAAACTCAGCAGGTCTGGCAGCATCGGCGGAGAAGAAATCAGTTAACGTTTCGAGCCCTCATGGCCCTTCGGCAGAACTGAAGCATAGTTAGGAGAAGGGAGAAATATAAACTGGTTTAAGGTGGGGGGGGTGGGGGTGGGGGGGGGGAGAGACGTTGAGGGTGTGGTGATCAAACTGTTTATCATGTGGGAGGATCCACGGACCGGCCATAATGTCAAGATATCAATGTAATCACCAACACCGACTGCTGCCTATCCTGGGTAAGGAAGAGTTCAGTACATCCAACCACATGGCCAGACACCACCCCGCCTCCACTACACCCCCTCCCCCATGCCCCCCAACCACACCACCCCCTCCGCCAGCACTCCTGGGCTTCCCAGGCTCTCAGCCACGCCTCTTGCCTCTATGTGTAAATCCCTTTTTTGGTCCCTAATCGACCCTACTCCTCCTTTTACCGCCCTTTTACTTTTGATGTGCTTATAGAATTTGGGATTTCCTTTTACATTAGCTGCCAGTCTTTTTTCATAATCCCTCTTTGCTTCTCATATTAGCTTTTCTACATCCCTTCTGAATCTTCAGTATTGGATCTCAATTGTATTTGCGACTTGACACCTATTGTAAGCACACTTTTTATTCTTTATCTTAATATCTATCTCCTTTGTCACCCAGGGAGCTCTGGATTTGTTTGTCCTACCTTTCCCTTTTGGGCACAGTCCCTTGACTGTGCCCAATCCATCTCCTGTTTGAAGGTAGCCCATTGTTCAGCTACTGTTTTTCCCACCAACCTTTGGTTCCAGTCTGTCCAGCCCAGCTCCGTTCCTGTCCCATTGAAGTCCGCTCTCTGGGAGTTGATTATTCTTATTCTGGATTGACCAATGTCATTTTCCACCATCACTCTAAACCATACGATACAATGACCCCTCCTACACCATCTTTCCATCCACGTATTCACCTGTCTTATCTTCCAATTTCTGTACTCACTTGCGTGTGGCACTGGGAGTAATCCGGAGGTTACTACTTTAGAGGTCCTGCTTGCTAATTTTCTACCTAGCTCCCTAAATCCCGATTGCAGGACCACATTCCCCCTTCCTACCTTTGTGGTTAGTACCAATGTGGACCGCGACCTCTGGCTGTTCACCCTCCCCCACAAGAATGTGCTGTGGTTGTGAGTTCCATGTTCTCACCACTCTCTGGGTAAAGAATTCTCCTGAATTCCCTATTGGATTTGAAGCGACAGTCTTATGTTTATGACACCTAGTTCTAGACTCCCCTTGAATGGAAACATCTTCTCCACCCCAACTCCATCAAACTCTCATAATTTTAAAGATCTAGATCTCAGCCTTCTCTTTTCCCAGCCTGTTCAGCCTTTCCTGATAAAGATAACCTCTCAGTTCTGGTATCATCGAACTGGAAACATGGCCTCAATTTAAAGGGACATTACATCCACTGCCATCCGCGAACAGTCTATACGGCCACACCAATCCAGTAACTCCATGTGATGATGGAGTGGATTGTGGGGAACAGGGGTCCTGATTTTATCAGGTGACTGAGATGCTGGTAACCTGATCACTTGGGGTTTTCTACAGTTCCCGTCCTTGAGTGGCACAAGTCCCAATCCTGTCAGCACCTTTTATTTCCTTATTTCTCATATGTTTCCTCAAACACTTGTACATACTCCAAGATTAGAGAAATATTAAAGCTGATTCTGATGAAAATCGTGTCAGCGAGGCATAATGAAAATAATACCAAGCCTTTGAATTTTACAGAGAAAAAGATTGATCTCTAGTGTCAAAGGGACTGAGTCATAGTGAAAGATTAAAATTCTCATTCTCGTGTTCAAAGCCCTCCGTGGCTTTACCATTCTCTACCTGTGTAATCTTCTCCAGTCCCACAACTCTCCAACGTAACTGCGCTCCTCGAATTCTGGCCTCTTGTGCACCTCCAATTAACGTCCCCACCATTGGAGACCGTGCCTTCAGTTGCCCCGGACCCTAAGCTCTAGAATTCCCTCTCTAAGCCTCTCCGCCTCTCTACCCCTCTCTTCTCCTGTAAGATGTTCCTTAAAACCTACCTCTATCATCAACCAGGATAAAGCAGCCCCGCTTGATTGGCACCACAAAAACAAACATTCACTCCCTCCACCACCGACACACAGTAGCAGCAGTGTGTGTACCATCTACAAGATGCACTGCAGGAATTCATCAAGGCTCCTTTGACAGCACCTCCCAAACCCACGACCACTACCATCTAGAAGGACAAGGGCAGCAGATAGATGGGAACACCACCACCTGGAAGTTCCCCTCCAAGTCACTCACCATCCTGACTTGGAAATATATCACCGTTCCTTCACTGTCACTGGGTCAAAATCCTGGGACTCTCTTCCTAACAGCACTGTGGGTGTACCTACACCACATGGACTGCAGCAGTTCAAGAAGGCAGCTCAACACCACCTTCTCAAGGGCAATTAGGGATGGGCAATAAATGCTGACCTAGCCAGAGACGCCCACATCCTGTAAAATGAATTTAAAAAAGGCTTTTGATCACCTGACCCTAATGTAGATTGGGATCAGGATCTGTTTGATAATCACTCCTGTGGAGCACATATAACTATGTTAAAGGCATAACTTGTATTTGTATCATGCCTTGGTGCTCTGTGCTAATATGATGTGACTTTCTCCCTGATAACGTTTAATATTTCTGCAGAATGCAGTTAAAATGAAATGATGACTCACAGTTGTAGGCACCCAAATAACATGAAGAGGAAGCTATACTCACTCAGTGCATTGTTTTATTGTGCGAATCACTGCAGTGCTAACTCAGAAAACATTCATAAAAACTCCCATCCATGAAAATTCAGAATGAGTTGGCTTATACACAGATGCAACTGGGGACATTTTAATAAGATTTAAACAGTTCTAATTTAACAAGCTTACTTCAGTAAGAAAGGCGTGAGGTATAAAATAATGCCTTTAATGAGTGAGTGAACTAGACAAAGAGAGATAGAGACAGTGATAGAAAGATACATGATAGATAAATAGAGATAGATTTACTTTAGAACAGAGGAGGTTGAGGGGAGACCTTATTGAAGAGTATAAAATTGAGGGGTCTAGATAGAGTGAATAGGAAGACCTATTCGCCTGGGTTGAGGGGTCCATATCCAGGGGGCATAGATTTAGAGTGAGAGGTAGAAGGTTGAGAGAGAGAGAGAGAGAGAGAGAGAACTCAGTAGTCTCACAGTTTTGAGAATCATAAGAGTTTTCATGAGGGCAACAAGAAGCAAAGTAGGACAGCTTCACTTGAGCAGGTAGTCCGGAAACACAGACTCAGTCCCAGTCAGTACCCGGTCAATATTCAGTCTATAAAACCAGCTTCTTTGACCAAAGCTTTTGGCTATTGGCCTTAAGTCTCCTTATGTGGTTTAGAATCTAGGTTTTGCTTTCCAATGTTCCTGCGAAGCACCTTGAAACGTTTTATTGCATTAAAGGTGCTACATAAATGCAAGTTGTTGTTGCTTTTGGTCAGTACTCACAGGTCATTGTCTGTGTCCGCACGGTTCTTCTGTTGCCGTCGGTAAATGAAGAACACGGTTACTACGGCGCTGATGATGATAACAGCAGCAATGATTCCTCCCAGGATTCCGATCACACTTCCGGGTGCTCCCTGGGGGAGCGGTTTATCTGCAAATAGAAAACACAGCAAATGTTTAAACTGTGTTTCTCTGAAGAAGAGTCAGACGGACTCAAAACGTTAACTCTCTCTTTCTCTCCACAGATGCTGTTAGACCTGCTTAATTTTCCAGCATTTTCTATTTTTGTTTCAGATTTCCAGCATCCGCAGTATTTTGCTTTTATGTTGGTGCGTATGTTTGTATGTGTGTGAGCGTCTGTGTAAATCTTGGTGTGTGTGTTTGTGTAGGTGTTGGTGTGTGTGTTTGTGTAGGTGTTGGTGTGTGTTTGTGTGAGTGTTGGTGTGTGTGTTTGTGTAGGTGTTGGTGTGTGTGTTTGTGTAGGTGTTGGTGTGTGTGTTGGTGTAGGTGTTGGTGTGTGTGTTTGTGTAGGTGTTGGTGTGTGTTTGTGTGAGTGTTGGTGTGTGTGTTTGTGTAGGTGTTGGTGTGTGTGTTGGTGTAGGTGTTGGTGTGTGTGTTGGTGTAGGTGTTGGTGTGTGTTTGTGTAGGTGTTGGTGTGTGTTTCTGTAGGTGTTGGTGTGTGTATTGGTGTAGGTGTTGGTGTAGGTGTGTGTTTGTGTAGGTGTTGGTGTGTGTGTTGGTGTAGGTGTTGGTGTGTGTTTGTGTAGGTGTTGGTGTGTGTTTCTGTAGGTGTTGGTGTGTGTATTGGTGTAGGTGTTGGTGTAGGTGTGTGTTTGTGTAGGTGTTGGTGTGTGTGTTGGTGTAGGTGTTGCTGTGTGTTGGTGTAGGTGTTGGTGTGTGTTTGTGTAGGTGTTGGTGTGTGTGTTTGTGTAGGTGTTGGTGTGTGTGTTTGTGTAGGTGTTGGTGTGTGTGTTGGTGTAGGTGTTGGCGTGTGTTTGTGTAGGTGTTGGTGTGTGTTTGTGTAGGTGTTGGTGTGTGTATTGGTGTAGGTGTTGGCGTAGGTGTGTGTTTGTGTAGATGTTGGTGTGTGTGTGTTGGTGTAGGTGTTGGTGTGTGTTTGTGTAGGTGTTGGTGTGTGTGTTGGTGTAGGTGTTGGTGTGTGTTTGTGTAGGTGTTGGTGTGTGTTTGTGCAGGAGTTGTGTGTGTTTGTGTAGGTGTTGGTGTGTGTTTGTGTAGGTGTTGGTGTGTGTGTTGGTGTAGGTGTGTGTTTGTGCAGGTGTTGTTGTATGTTTGTGTAGGTTTGGTGTGTGTTTGTGTAGGTTTGGTGTGTGTTTGTGTAGGTGTTGGTTTGTGTGTTTCTGTAGGTGTGTGTGTGTGTTTGTGTAGGTGTTGTGTGTGTTTGTGTAGGTGTTATGTGAGTGTTTGTGTAGGTGTGTGTGTTTGTGTAAGTGTTGGTGTGTGTGTGTTTGTGTTGGTGTTGGTGTGTGTGTGTGTTTGTGTTGGTGTGTGTGTGTTTGTGTTGGTGTTGGTGTGTGTGTGTTTGTGTAAATGTTGGTGCGTGTGTGTTGGTGTTGGTGTGTGTGTGTTTGTGTAGGTGTTGGCGTGTGTGTTTCTATAAGTGTTGGTGTGTGTTTGTGTAGGTGTTGGTGTGTGTGTGTTTGTGTAGGTGTTGGTGTGTGTGTGTTTGTGTAAATGTTGGTGTGTGTATATTTGTGTAGGTGTGTGTGTGTTTGTATAGGTGTTGGTGTGTGTGTTTGTGTAGGTGTTATGTGTGGGTTTGTGTAGGTGTGTGTGTTTGTGTAAGTGTTGGTGTGTGTGTGTTTGTGTTGGTGTGTGTGTTTGTGTAGGTGTTATGTGTGTGTTTGTGTAGGTGTGTGTGTTTGTGTAGGTGTGTGTGTTTGTGTAAGTGTTGGTGTGTGTGTGTTTGTGTTGGTGTTGGTGTGTGTGTTGGTGTGTGTGTGTTTATGTTGGTGTTGGGTGTGTGTATGTGTAGGTGTTGTGTGTGTGTTTGTGTAGGTGTTGGTGTGTGTGTGTTTGTGTAAATGTTGGTGTGTGTATGATTGTGTAGGTGTTGTGTGTGTGTTTGTGTAGGTGTTGTGTGTGTGTTTGTGTAGGTGTTGGTGTGTGTGTGTTTGTGTAAATGTTGGTGTGTGTATGTTTGTGTAGGTGTTGTGTGTGTTTGTTTAGGTGTTGGTGTGTGTGTTTGTGTAGGTGCTGTGTGTGTGTTTGTGTAGGTGTGTATGTTTGTGTAGGTGTTCGTGTAGGTGTTTGTGTGTGTGTTTATGTTGGTGTGTGTGTGTTTGTGTTGGTGTTGTGCGTGTGTTTGTGTAGGTGTTGGTGTGTGTGTTTCCATAAGTGTTGGTATGTGTTTGTGTAGGTGTTGGTGTGTGTGTGTTTGTGTAGGTGTTGGTGTGTGTGTGTTTGTGTAGGTGTTGTGTGTGTGTTTGTGTAGGTGTTGGTGTGTGTGTGTTTGTGTAGGTGTTGGTGTGTGTGTGTTTGTGTAGGTGTTGGTGTGTGTGTGTTTGTGTAGGTGTTATGTGTGTGTTTGTGTAGGTGTTGGTGTGTGTGTTTGTGTAGGTGCTGTGTGTGTGTTTGTGTAGGTGTGTATGTTTGTGTAGGTGTTTGTGTAGGTGTTGGTGTGTGTGTTTGTGTTGGTGTGTGTGTGTTTGTGTTGTTGTTGTGTGTGTGTTTGTGTAGGTGTTGGTGTGTGTGTTTGTGTAGGTGTTATGTGTGTGTTTGTGTAGGTGTGTGTGTTTGTGTAGGTGTGTGTGTTTGTGTAAGTGTTGGTGTGTGTGTGTTTGTGTTGGTGTGTGTGTGTGTGTGTTGGTGTGTGTGTTTGTGTAAATGTTGGTGTGTGTGTGTGTTTGTGTTGGTGTTGGTGTGTGTGTGTTTGTGTTGGTGTTGTGTGTGTGTTTGTGTAGGTGTTGCGTGTGTGTTTGTGTAGGTGTTGTGTGCGTGTGTGTTTGTGTAAATGTTGGTGTGTGTATGTTTGTGTAGGTGTTGTGTGTGTTTGCGTAGGTGTTGGCGTGTGTGTTTGTGTAGGTTTTATGTGTGTGTTTGTGTAGGTGTGTGTGTTTGTGTAGGTGTGTGTGTTTGTGTAGGTGTTGGTGTGTGTGTTTGTGTAGGTGTTATGTGTGTGTTTGTGTTGGTGTGTGTGTTTGTGTTGGTGTGTGTGTTTGTGTTGGTGTGTGTGTGTGTTTGTGTAGGTGTTGGTGTGTGTGTTTCTATAAGTGTTGGTGTGTGTTTGTGTAGGTGTTGGTGTGTGTGTGTTTGTGTAGGTGTTGGTGTGTGTGTGCTTGTGTAAATGTTGGTGTGTGTATGTTTGTGTAGGTGTTGTGTGTGTGTTTGTGTAGGTGTGTGTGTGTGTTTGTGTAGGTGTTGGTGTGTGTGTTTGTGTAAATGATGGTGTGTGTATGTTTGTTTAGGTGTTGTGTGTGTTTGTGTAGGTGTTGGTGTGTGTGTTTGTGTAGGTGCTGTGTGTGTGTTTGTGTAGGTGTGTATGTTTGTGTAGGTGTTTGTATAGGTGTTGGTGTGTGTGTGTGTGTTTGTGTTGGTGTTGGTGTGTGTGTGTTTGTGTTGGTGTTGTGTGTGTGTTTGTGTAGGTGTTGGTGTGTGTGTTTCTATAAGTGTTGGTGTGTGTTTGTGTAGGTGTTGGTGTGTGTGTGTTTGTGTAGGTGTTGGTGTGTGTGTGTTTGTGTAAATGTTGGTGTGTGTGTGTTTGTGTAGGTGTTGGTGTGTGTGTGTTTGTTTAAATGTTGGTGTGTGTATGTTTGTGTAGGTGTTGTGTGTGTTTGTGTAGGTGTTGGTGTGTGTGTTTGTGTAGGTGTTGTGTGTGTGTTTGCGTAGGTGTGTATGTTTGTGTAGGTGTTTGTGTAGGTGTTGGTGTGTGTGTGTTTATGTTGGTGTGTGTGTGTTTGTGTTGGTGTTGTGTGTGTGTTTGTGTAGGTGTTGGTGTGTGTGTTTCTATAAGTGTTGGTGTGTGTTTGTGTAGGTGTTGGTGTGTGTGTGTTTGTGTAGGTGTTGGTGTGTGTGTTTGTGTAAATGTTGGTGTGTGTATGTTTGTGTAGGTGTTGTGTGTGTTTGTGTGTGTTTGTGTAGGTGTGTGTGTTTGTGGAAGTGTTGGTGTGTGTGTTTGTGTTGGTGTTGGTGTGTGTGTGTGTGTGTGTTGGTGTGTGTGTGTTTGTGTAAATGTTGGTGTGTGTTTGTGTAAGTGTTGGTGTGTGTGTTTGTGTTGGTGTGTGTGTGTTTGTGTAGGTGTTTTGTGTGTGTTTGTGTAGGTGTTGGCGTGTGTGTTTGTGTAGGTGCTGTGTGTGTGTTTGTGTAGGTGTGTATGTTTGTGTAGGTGTTTGTGTAGGTGTTGTTGTGTGTGTGTTTGTGTAAATGTTGGTGTGTGTGTGTTTGTGTAGGCGCTGGTGTGTGTGTTTGTGTAGGTGCTGTGTGTATGTTTGTGTAGGTGTTTGTGTCAATGTTGGTGTAGGTGTTGGTGTGTGTGTTTGTGTTGGTGTGTATGTTTGTGTAGGTGTTGGTGTGTGTTTGGTGTTGGTGTTGTGTGTGTGTCTGTGTTGGTGTGTTTGTGTTGGTGTTGCGTGTGTTTGTGTTGGTGTTGTGTGTGTGTTTGTGTAAGTGTTGTGTGTGTGTTTGTGTAGGCGCTGGTGTGTGTGTTTGTGTAGGTGTTGTGTGTGTGTTTGTGTAGGTGTGTATGTTTGTGTAGGTGTTTGTGTCGGTGATGCTGTAGGTGTTGGTGTGTGTGTTTGTGTTGGTGTGTGTGTGTTTGTGTTGGTGTGTGTGTTTCTATAAGTATTGGTTTGTGTTTGTGTAGGTGTTGTGTGTGTGTTTGTGTAGGTGTTGGTGTGTGTGTGTTTGTGTAAATGTTGGCGTGTGTATGTTTGTGTAGGTGTTGTGTGTGTGTTTGTGTAGGTGTTGGTGTGTGTGTTTGTGTAGGTGCTGTGTGTGAGTTTGTGTAGGTATGTACGTTTGTGTAGGTGTTTGTGTAGGTGTTGGTGTGTGTGTGTTTGTGTAAATGTTGGTGTGTGTGTGTTTGTGTATGCGCTGGTGTGTGTGTGTTTGTGTAGGTGCTGTGTGTGTGTTTGTGTAGGTGTGTATGTTTGTGTAGGTATTTGTGTCGGTGTTGGAGTAGGTGTTGGTGTGTGTTTTTGTGTTGGTGTGTGTGTGTGTAGTTGTTGTGTGTGTAGGTGTTGTGTGTGTGTTTGTGTTGGTGTGTGTGCGTTTGTGTTGGTGTGTATGTTTGTGTAGGTGTTGGAGTGTGTGTAGGTGTTGGTGTTGTGTGTGTGTCTGTGTTGGTGTGTTTGTGTTGGTGTTGTGTGTGTTTGTGTTGGTGTTGTGTGTGTGTTTGTGTAAGTGTTGTGTGTGTGTTTGTGTAGGCGCTGGTGTGTATGTTTGTGTAGGTGTTTGTGTAGGTGTTGGTGTGTGTGTGTTTATGTTGGTGTGTGTGTGTTTGTGTTGGTGTTGCTGTGTGTGTTTGTGTAGGTGTTGGTGTGTGTGTTTCTATAAGTGTTGGTGTGTGTTTGTGTAGGTGTTGGTGTGTGTGTGTTTGTGTAGGTGTTGGTGTGTGTGTTTGTGTAAATGTTGGTGTGTGTATGTTTGTGTAGGTGTTGTGTGTGTTTGTGTAGGTGTGTGTGTTTGTGGAAGTGTTGGTGTGTGTGTTTGTGTTGGTGTTGGTGTGTGTGTGTGTGTGTGTTGGTGTGTGTGTGTTTGTGTAAATGTTCGTGTGTGTTTGTGTAAGTGTTGGTGTGTGTGTTTGTGTTGGTGTGTGTGTGTTTGTGTAGGTGTTGTGTGTGTGTTTGTGTAGGTGTTGGCGTGTGTGTTTGTGTAGGTGCTGTGTGTGTGTTTGTGTAGGTGTGTATGTTTGTGTAGGTGTTTGTGTAGGTGTTGTTGTGTGTGTGTTTGTGTAAATGTTGGTGTGTGTGTGTTTGTGTAGGCGCTGGTGTGTGTGTTTGTGTAGGTGCTGTGTGTATGTTTGTGTAGGTGTTTGTGTCAATGTTGGTGTAGGTGTTGGTGTGTGTGTTTGTGTTGGTGTGTATGTTTGTGTAGGTGTTGGTGTGTGTTTGGTGTTGGTGTTGTGTGTGTGTCTGTGTTGGTGTGTTTGTGTTGGTGTTGCGTGTGTTTGTGTTGGTGTTGTGTGTGTGTTTGTGTAAGTGTTGTGTGTGTGTTTGTGTAGGCGCTGGTGTGTGTGTTTGTGTAGGTGTTGTGTGTGTGTTTGTGTAGGTGTGTATGTTTGTGTAGGTGTTTGTGTCGGTGATGCTGTAGGTGTTGGTGTGTGTGTTTGTGTTGGTGTGTGTGTGTTTGTGTTGGTGTGTGTGTTTCTATAAGTATTGGTTTGTGTTTGTGTAGGTGTTGTGTGTGTGTTTGTGTAGGTGTTGGTGTGTGTGTGTTTGTGTAAATGTTGGCGTGTGTATGTTTGTGTAGGTGTTGTGTGTGTGTTTGTGTAGGTGTTGGTGTGTGTGTTTGTGTAGGT
Organism: Cetorhinus maximus; assembly: GCF_964194155.1. Classification (NCBI taxonomy): domain Eukaryota; kingdom Metazoa; phylum Chordata; class Chondrichthyes; order Lamniformes; family Cetorhinidae; genus Cetorhinus; species Cetorhinus maximus. The sequence continues at coordinate 225,326,773 of NC_135880.1, read as the reverse complement.
GCTGTGTGTGAGTTTGTGTAGGTATGTACGTTTGTGTAGGTGTTTGTGTAGGTGTTGGTGTGTGTGTGTTTGTGTAAATGTTGGTGTGTGTGTGTTTGTGTATGCGCTGGTGTGTGTGTGTGTTTGTGCAGGTGCTGTGTGTGTGTTTGTGTAGGTGTTGGTGTGTGTGTTTGTGTGTGTGTTTGTGTTGGTGTTGGTGTGTGTGTGTGTGTTGGTGTTGGTGTGTGTGTGTTTATGTAAATGTTGGTGTGTGTGTTTGTGTAAGTGTTGGTGTGTGTGTGTTTGTGTTGGTGTTGTGTGTGTGTTTGTGTAGGTGTTGTGTTTGTGTAGCTGTTGGTGTGTGTGTTTGTGTTGGTGCTGTGTGTGTGTTTGTGTAGATGTGTATGTTTGTGTGGGTGTTTGTGTAGGTGTTGGTGTGTGTGTGTTTGTGTAAATGTTGGTGTGAGTGTGTTTATGTAGGCGCTGGTGTGTGTGTTTGTGTAGGTGCTGTGTGTGTGTTTGTGTAGGTGTGTATGTTTGTGTAGGTGTTTGTGTCGGTGCTGGTGTAGATGTTGGTGTGTGTGTGTTTGTTGTGGTGTGTGTGTGTGTGTGTAGGTGTTGTGTGTGTGTTTGTGTTGGTGTTGTGTGTGTGTTTGTGTAGGTGTTGGTGTGTGTGTTTGTGTAGGTGCTGTGTGTGTGTTTGTGTAGGTGTGTATGTTTGTGTAGGTGTGTGTGTGTTTGTGTTGGTGTGTATGTTTGTGTAGGTGTTGGTGTGTGTGTAGGTGTTGGTGTTGTGTGTGTGTCTGTGTTGGTGTGTTTGTGTTGGTGTTGTGTGTGTTTGTGTTGGTGTTCTGTGTGTGTTTGTGTAAGTGTTGTGTGTGTGTTTGTGTAGGCGCTGGTGTGTGTGTTTGTGTAGGTGCTGTGTGTGTGTTTGTGTAGGTGTCTATGTTTGTGTAGGTGTTTGTGTCGGTGATGCTGTAGGTGTTGGTGTGTGTGTTTGTGTTGGTGTGTGTGTGTTTGTGTTGGTGTGTGTGTTTCTATAAGTGTTGGTGTGTGTTTGTGTAGGTGTTGTGTGTGTGTTTGTGTAGGTGTTGGTGTGTGTGTGTAAATGTTGGTGTGTGTATGTTTGTGTAGGTGTTGTGTGTGTGTTTGTGTAGGTGTTGGTGTGTGTGTGTAAATGTTGGTGTGTGTATGTTTGTGTAGGTGTTGTGTGTGTGTTTCTGTAGGTGTGTGTGTTTGTGTAGGTGTTATGTGTGTGTTTGTGTAGCTGTGTGTGTTTGTGTGGGTGTGTGTGTTTCTGTAAGTGTTGGTGTGTGTGTGTTTGTGTTGGTGTGTGTGTGTGTTGGTGTTGGTGTGTGTGTGTTTGTGTAAATTTTGGTGTGTGTGTGTTTGCGTAAATGTTGGTGTGTGTGTGTTTGTGTTGGTGTGTGTGTGTGTGTTGGTGTGTGTGTGTTTGTGTAAATGTTGGTGTGTGTGTGTTTGTGTAAATGTTGGTGTGTGTATGTTTGTGTAGGTGTTGTGTGTGTGTTTGTGTAGGTGTTGGTGTGTGTGTTTGTGTAGGTGTTATGTGTGTGTTTGTGTAGCTGTGTGTGTTTGTGTGGATGTGTGTGTTTGTGTAAGTGTTGGTGTGTGTGTGTTTGGGTTGGTGTGTGTGTGTGTGTTGGTGTGTGTGTATTTGTGTAAATTTTGGTGTGTGTGTGTGTTTGTGTAAATGTTGGTGTGTGTGTGTATGTATTGGTGTGTGTGTGTGTGTTGGTGTGTGTGTGTTTGTGTAAATGTTGGTGTGTGTGTGTGTTTGTGTTGGTGTTGTGTGTGTGTTTGTGTAGGTGTTGTGTGTGTGTTTGTGTAGGTGTGTGTGTTTGTGTAGGTGTTGGTGTGTGTGTTTGTGTAGGTGCTGTCTGTGTGTTTGTGTAGGTGTGTGTGTTTGTGTAGGTGTGTATGTTTGTGTAGGTGATTGCGTAGGTGTTGGTGTGTGTGTGTTTATGTTGGTGTGTGTGTGTTTGTGTTGGTGTTGTCTGTGTGTTTGTGTAGGTATTGGTGTGTGTGTTTCTATAAGTGTTGGTGTGTGTTTGTGTAGGTGTTGGTGTGTGTGTGTTTGTGTAGGTGTTGGTGTGTGTGTGTTTGTGTAAATGTTGGTGTGTGTATGTTTGTGTAGGTGTTGTGTGTGTTTGTGTAGGCGTTGGTGTGTGTGTTTGTGTAGGTGTTAAGTGTGTGTTTGTGTAGGTGTGTGTGTTTGTGTAGGGGTGTGTGTTTGTGTAAGTGTTGGTGTGTGTCTGTTTGTGTTGGTGTTGGTGTGTGTGTGTTGGTGTGTGTGTTTGTGTAAATGTTGGTGTGTGTGTGTGTTTGTGTTGGTGTTGTTGTGTGTGTGTTTGTGTTGGTGTTGTGTGTGTGTTTGTGTAGGTGTTGTGTGTGTGTTTGTGTAGGTGTTGGTGTGTGTGTGTTTGTGTAAATGTTGGCGTGTGTATGTTTGTGTAGGTGTTGTGTGTGTGTTTGTGTAGGTGTTGGTGTGTGTGTTTGTGTAGGTGCTGTGTGTGAGTTTGTGTAGGTATGTACGTTTGTGTAGGTGTTTGTGTAGGTGTTGGTGTGTGTGTGTTTGTGTAAATGTTGGTGTGTGTGTGTTTGTGTATGCGCTGGTGTGTGTGTGTTTGTGTAGGTGCTGTGTGTGTGTTTGTGTAGGTGTTGGTGTGTGTGTTTGTGTAGGTGTTATGTGTGTGTTTGTGTAGGTGTGTGTGTATGTGTAGGTGTGTGTGTTTGTGTAAGTGTTGGTGTGTGTGTTTGTGTGTGTGTTTGTGTTGGTGTTGGTGTGTGTGTGTGTGTGTTGGTGTTGGTGTGTGTGTGTTTATGTAAATGTTGGTGTGTGTGTTTGTGTAAGTGTTGGTGTGTGTGTGTTTGTGTTGGTGTTGTGTGTGTGTTTGTGTAGGTGTTGTGTGTGTGTTTGTGTAGCTGTTGGTGTGTGTGTTTGTGTTGGTGCTGTGTGTGTGTTTGTGTAGATGTGTATGTTTGTGTGGGTGTTTGTGTAGGTGTTGGTGTGTGTGTGTTTGTGTAAATGTTGGTGTGAGTGTGTTTATGTAGGCGCTGGTGTGTGTGTTTGTGTAGGTGCTGTGTGTGTGTTTGTGTAGGTGTGTATGTTTGTGTAGGTGTTTGTGTCGGTGCTGGTGTAGATGTTGGTGTGTGTGTGTTTGTTGTGGTGTGTGTGTGTGTGTGTAGGTGTTGTGTGTGTGTTTGTGTTGGTGTTGTGTGTGTGTTTGTGTAGGTGTTGGTGTGTGTGTTTGTGTAGGTGCTGTGTGTGTGTTTGTGTAGGTGTGTATGTTTGTGTAGGTGTGTGTGTGTTTGTGTTGGTGTGTATGTTTGTGTAGGTGTTGGTGTGTGTGTAGGTGTTGGTGTTGTGTGTGTGTCTGTGTTGGTGTGTTTGTGTTGGTGTTGTGTGTGTTTGTGTTGGTGTTCTGTGTGTGTTTGTGTAAGTGTTGTGTGTGTGTTTGTGTAGGCGCTGGTGTGTGTGTTTGTGTAGGTGCTGTGTGTGTGTTTGTGTAGGTGTCTATGTTTGTGTAGGTGTTTGTGTCGGTGATGCTGTAGGTGTTGGTGTGTGTGTTTGTGTTGGTGTGTGTGTGTTTGTGTTGGTGTGTGTGTTTCTATAAGTGTTGGTGTGTGTTTGTGTAGGTGTTGTGTGTGTGTTTGTGTAGGTGTTGGTGTGTGTGTGTAAATGTTGGTGTGTGTATGTTTGTGTAGGTGTTGTGTGTGTGTTTGTGTAGGTGTTGGTGTGTGTGTGTAAATGTTGGTGTGTGTATGTTTGTGTAGGTGTTGTGTGTGTGTTTGTGTAGGTGTGTGTGTTTGTGTAGGTGTTATGTGTGTGTTTGTGTAGCTGTGTGTGTTTGTGTGGGTGTGTGTGTTTCTGTAAGTGTTGGTGTGTGTGTGTTTGTGTTGGTGTGTGTGTGTGTTGGTGTTGGTGTGTGTGTGTTTGTGTAAATTTTGGTGTGTGTGTGTTTGCGTAAATGTTGGTGTGTGTGTGTTTGTGTTGGTGTGTGTGTGTGTGTTGGTGTGTGTGTGTTTGTGTAAATGTTGGTGTGTCTATGTTTGTGTAGGTGTTGTGTGTGTGTTTGTGTAGGTGTTGGTGTGTGTGTTTGTGTAGGTGTTGGTGTGTGTGTTTGTGTAGCTGTGTGTGTTTGTGTGGATGTTTGTGTTTGTGTAAGTGTTGGTGTGTGTGTGTTTGGGTTGGTGTGTGTGTGTGTTGGTGTGTGTGTATTTGTGTAAATTTTGGTGTGTGTGTGTGTTTGTGTAAATGTTGGTGTGTGTGTGTATGTATTGGTGTGTGTGTGTGTTGGTGTGTGTGTGTTTGTGTAAATGTTGGTGTGTGTGTGTTTGTGTTGGTGTTGTGTGTGTGTTTGTGTAGGTGTTGTGTGTGTGTTTGTGTAGGTGTGTGTGTTTGTGTAGGTGTTGGTGTGTGTGTTTGTGTAGGTGCTGTCTGTGTGTTTGTGTAGGTGTGTGTGTTTGTGTAGGTGTGTATGTTTGTGTAGGTGATTGCGTAGGTGTTGGTGTGTGTGTGTTTATGTTGGTGTGTGTGTGTTTGTGTTGGTGTTGTCTGTGTGTTTGTGTAGGTATTGGTGTGTGTGTTTCTATAAGTGTTGGTGTGTGTTTGTGTAGGTGTTGGTGTGTGTGTGTTTGTGTAGGTGTTGGTGTGTGTGTGTTTGTGTAAATGTTGGTGTGTGTATGTTTGTGTAGGTGTTGTGTGTGTTTGTGTAGGCGTTGGTGTGTGTGTTTGTGTAGGTGTTATGTGTGTGTTTGTGTAGGTGTGTGTGTTTGTGTAGGGGTGTGTGTTTGTGTAAGTGTTGGTGTGTGTCTGTTTGTGTTGGTGTTGGTGTGTGTGTGTTGGTGTGTGTGTTTGTGTAAATGTTGGTGTGTGTGTGTGTTTGTGTTGGTGTTGTTGTGTGTGTGTTTGTGTTGGTGTTGTGTGTGTGTTTGTGTAGATGTTGTGTGTGTTTGTGTAGGTGTGTATGTTTGTGTAGGTGTTTGTGTACGTGTTGGTGTGTGTGTGTTTGTGTAAATGTTGGTGTGTGTGTGTGTTTGTGTAGGTGTTTGCGTAGGTGTTGGTGTGTGTGTGTTTATGTTGGTGTGTGTGTGTTTGTGTTGGTGTTGTGTGTGTGTTTGTGTAGGTATTGGTGTGTGTGTTTCTATAAGTGTTGGTGTGTGTTTGTGTAGGTGTTGGTGTGTGTGTTTGTGTAGGTGTTGGTGTGTGTGTGTTTGTGTAAATGTTGGTGTGTGTATGTTTGTGTAGGTGTTGTGTGTGTGTTTGTGTAGGCGTTATGTGTGTGTTTGTGTAGGTGTGTGTGTTTGTGTAGGTGTGTGTGTTTGTGTAAGTGTTGGTGTGTGTGTGTTTGTGTTGGTGTGTGTGTTTGTGTAGGTGTTGGTGTGTGTGTGTTTGTGTTGGTGTGTGTGTGTTTGTGTAAATGTTGGTGTGTGTGTGTTTGTGTTGGTGTGTGTGTTGGTGTTGGTGTGTGTGTGTTTGTGTAGGTGTTGTGTGTGTGTTTGTGTAGGTTTTGGTGTGTGTGTTTGTGTAAATGTTGGTGTGTGTATGTTTGTGTAGGTGTTGTGTGTGTTTGTGAAGGTGTTGGTGTGTATGTTTGTGTAGGTGCTGTGTGTGTGTTTGTGTAGGTGTGTATGTTTGTGTAGATGTTTGTGTAGGTGTTGGTGTGCGTGTGTTTGTGTAAATGTTGGTGTGTTTGTGTAGGTGTAGAGTGTGTGTGTTTGTGTAGGCGCTGGTGTGTGTGGTTGTGTAGGTGCTGCGTGTGTGTTTGTGTAGGTGTGTATGTTTGTGTAGGTGTTTGTGTCGGTGTTGGTGTAGGTGTTGGTGTGTGTGTAGGTGTTGGTGTGTGTGTAGGTGTTGTGTGTGTTTGTGTTGGTGTTGTGTGTGTGTTTGTGTAAGTGTTGTGTGTGTGTTTGTGTAAGTGTTGTGTGTGTGTTTGTGTAGGCGCTGGTGTGTGTGTTTGTGTAGGTGTGTATGTTTGTGTAGGTGTTTGTGTCGGTGTTGGTGTAGGTGTTGGTATGTGTGTTTATGTGTTTGTTTGTGTAAGTGTTGGTGTGTGTGTGTTTGTGTAGGTGTTGGTGTGTGTGTTTATGTGTTTGTGTAAGTGTTGGTGTGTTTGTGTAGGTGTTGATGTGTGCGTGTTTGTGTAGGTGTTGGTGTGTGTGTTTATGTGTTTGTTTGTGTAAGTGTTGGTGTGTGTGTGTTTGTGTAGGTGTTGGCGTGTGTGTTTCTGTGTTTGTTTGTGTAAGTGTTGGTGTGTAGTGTGTTTGTGTAGGTGTTGATGTGTGTGTGTTTGTGTAGTTGACGGTGTGTGTGTTTATGTGTTTGTTTGTGTAAGTGTTGGTGTGTAGTGTGTTTGTGTAGGTGTTGGTGTGTGTTTGTGTAGGTGTTGGTGTGTGTGTGTTTGTGTAGGTGTTGGTGTGTGTGTTTATGTGTTTGTTTGTGTAGGTGTTGGTGTGTGTGTGTTTGTGTAGGTGTTGGTGTGTGTATTTATGTGTTTGTTTGTGTAAGTGTTGGTGTGTAGTGTGTTTGTGTAGGTGTTGGTGTGTAGTGTGTTTGTGTAGGTGTTGGTGTGTGTGTGTTTGTGTAGGTGTTGGTGTGTGTGTGTTTGTGTAGGTGTTGGTGTGTGTGTGTTTGTGTAGGTGTTGGTGTGTGTGTGTTTGTGTAGGTGTTGGTGTGTGTATTTATGTGTCTGTGTTTGTGTAAGTGTTGGTGTGTAGTGTGTTTGTGTAGGTGTTGGTGTGTAGTGTGTTTGTGTAGGTGTTGGTGTGTGTGTGTTTGTGTAGGTGTTGGTGTGTGTATTTATGTGTTTGTTTGTGTAAGTGTTGGTGTGTAGTGTGTTTGTGTAGGTGTTGGTGTGTAGTGTGTTTGTGTAGGTGTTGGTGTGTGTGTGTTTGTGTAGGTGTTGGTGTGTGTGTGTTTGTGTAGGTGTTGGTGTGTGTATGTTTGTGTAGGTGTTGGTGTGTGTGTGTTTGTATAGGTGTTGGTGTGTGTGTGTCTGCATTTTCTTGTTCTGTTAGACACTTTCCACAATGTAAACGCTGTTAAAGTTAAAGCCAAAGGTGATGAATTTGGAGAGAATGGCTGACTGACAGAGTAGGTTGAGTCTGCCCTCCACAGTTTTGATCCTCCCCGTAATGGAGGTCAGATCGCCTGGCCAGTCTAGCTTGCTGCTTGTTACTGATGGATCACGAGAGAGAGGAAGGGTCGTTAGGAAGTTGTGACATTTGCTCTCAAGCCTCAATTTTATAGGTCAGTAAAACCAATCGAAGGCTTCCAGTGTGTCACCCAGACACCTCAGCTCCAAATAAATTGGAGGGAGACATACGACGGTGGTCAGTGTCTGAATAAAAAAGAACACTGATTTCCTTCATAAAGACCAATGTGATACCACAGTCTGATTCAATTAACTTCATTCTGTAGACAATGTCAAATATAAAATATAAAACGTAATTGAATCTGTTCAAACCAGTAGTGATCATGTGAGAGTTACAGTACAACTCTTAACATTATCTTTGTGTCAGCATCACTCCCAGCTCAGGTCCACATGGCCAATGACATTCACAGCACAGAAACAGGCTATTGGGTTCTACTGGTCTGAGGGGTTTGCTGCTCCACACCATCCTCCTCCCATCATACGTCATCTCACCCTATCAACATATCCCCGTATCTCCCTCTCACATTTACCTAACTTTCCCTCAGATATATCTATATTATTCACCTCAGCACTCCCTGTGAGTGGGTTCCACATTTTCCCCACTCTCTGAGTAAAGACGTTTCTCCTGAATTCCCTATTGGATTTATTACTGACTATCTTATATTTCTGGCCTCGTCTGTAAATGGAAACACTTTCTCTATGACTGTGACCGTGTATTACCACCCACAATGGGTTTTATTGTCTCCATTTCACTTTTGGCCCTTCTCAAGCTGCAACTTTTTGAGTAACATCACTCACTCTTCTGCAAACATCTATGGAATTAAGCTCCAACTAAACTGCTTTCACTTTACTCTCAGATCAATGTCAAATCTCTCCATTTGCCATTTGTCTGGAGTCTCAGTAAATACCAGTGCCTGCAAGTTCCCCTCCAAGCCACTCACCACCCTGACTTGGAAATATATCGCTGTTCCTTCACTGTCGCTGGGTCACAATCCTGGAACTCCCTCCCTAACAGCACTGCGGGTGTATCTACTGCCATTCAAGAAAGCAGCTCACCACCACCTTCTCAAGGGCAATTAGGGATGGGCAATAAATGCTGGCCTAGCCTGCAAAGCCCATATACTAAGAATGAATTAAAAAACATGTCATTTTATTGAAAATTTGTAGCTGGTTTGCAATGAAGAATTGGGTTGATATTGTTCAAACTCATCACACAGCAGGGATCCTGAGAGCCATAGGCATTCAAGCTATCAGTCAAGACTGGTCATCCCCGGGGGATCACACTGTCATGGTTAACTCATCTATCCAAAGTCTTGACCTTGACCAGGATAGCACTGGTCAGGGGAAATGCAACATTCAGACTGGCCTGAATGAAGAGATGTGGAGATACCAGCAAGGCAGAATAGGAAAGGGAGAGTATAGTCTGTTCTCCTCAGTCATTTCCAGGTAGCACAATCAGCTACCTCCATGGCTTTGCACTGATTTAATAGTTAGACACACAATAAATATATGTTCTCGAGTTTCTAGAGGACGATGCTAGGGATGGAAGGTTTGCTGGATGCAGTGACTCAGTTCTGTTTTAAATGATTCATCCATTTTGATATGTGTCAAGTTTAAGCATGTTCTATAGCGAGGGCGAATCTGTGCAATTGTTAGGGATGGTCAGATGGTGTCACACCCATAACTCTGCACATTATAATCAGGAATGATGTGCCTGACTCATCTCCTGATGTTTTACATCAGTTGAAGTTTACGATACACACCCAGACGGCTGAATGAGGCACTGTGCAGAACATCTCCTTAGTGAGGGGTCTTAGACAGGACAAATGGAGAGAAACTCTCCCTGTTGGCGGAACAGCCAAGAACCCGGGGGCCACTGATTTAAGGATATCGGCAAAAGAATTAAGGGTGACATGAGAAAAATCTTTTTTTACGCAGCGAGTTGTTAGGATCTGGAATGCACTGCCTGACAATGTAGGGGAGGCAGATTCAATCGAGGCCTTGGGAAGGCAATCGGATCAGCAGCTGAAGAGGAATAATTTGCAGGGCTACGGGGAGAGGGTGGGGGAATGGGACAAGCTGCATTGCACTTCCAGAGAGTCGGCATGGACACGATGGGCTGAATGGCCTCCTTCTGTGCTGTAACCATTCTATGATTCGGCGATTCCTTCACCCAATCCAAACAGCTTACTTTAATACTAAATGCAGAAGTGTATTTCTTGTTTGAGCAGGTGTAACAAACTGACTGAAGCCAGTTATTGTCGAATGTAGATAACCAATAGTAAAATGATACTGGATTAGTCCAGAAGTGATATTCTTGGTGACACCTTCTGGGCAATTCTGTTTCTTTTAATCAGTATTAGTCTCTTCCTCCCTCATGGCTTCAAAAAAACACGATCTCATTTTAATTGTTTTTTTCCTGAGCTGTGGGCAGCAACAAGAGCTAAAAATAAATGCTTCTATCAAAAAAAACATTACGCCAATCTAACAGAGTTAGAGGCTGCTCTGGAGAAGAGTCACACGGACTCGAAACATTAACCCTGTTTCTCTCTCCCCGCAGACGCTGCCAGACCTGCTGAGTTTCTCCAGCATTTTCTGTTTTTGTTTCAGGTTTCCAGCATCCGCAGTGTTTTGCTTTTATTTAACAGAGTTAATGTTTTGACGAAAGGTCTCAGACCTGAAATGTTAACTCTGTTTCTTTCTCCACAGATGTTGCCTGACCTGTCCGGTATTTCCAGCATTTTCTGTTTTTGTTTCAGATTTCCAACATCTGTGCTATTTTGTTTTTGTATTGTGCCAACCGAGTTCACCGGCCACACACTCTGTGGGAGGTGCTTGGTTTAAGCATCAATTCCAACTCAATCTAGGCTGCCACTCCAGTATGGTATTGAGAGATTACAGTGCAGTGCTGAGGGATTACAGTGTGTAAATCAGAGATTACAGTGCAGTATTGAGGGATTACAGTGTGTAAATCAGATATTACAGTGCAGTATTGAGGGATTACAGTGTGTAAATCAGAGATTACAGTGCAGTACTGAGGGATTACAGTGTGTAAATCAGAGATTACAGTGCAGTATTGAGGGATTACAGTGTGTAAATCAGAGATTACAGTGCAGTACTGAGAGGTTACAGTGTGTAAATCAGAGATTACAGTGCAGTATTGAGGGATTACAGTGTGTAAATCAAAGATTACAGTGCAGTACTGAGGGATTACAGTGTGTAAATCAGAGATTACAGTGCAGTACTGAGGGATTAGAGTGTGTAAATCAGAGATTACAGTGCAGTATTGAGGGATTACAGTGTGTAAATCAGAGATTACAGTGCAGTACTGAGGGATTACAGTGTGTAAATCAGAGATTACAGTGCAGTATTGAGGGATTACAGTGTGTAAATCAGAGATTACAGTGCAGTATTGAGGGATTACAGTGTGTAAATCAGAGATTACAGTGCAGTATTGAGGGATTACAGTGTGTAAATCAGAGATTACAGTGCAGTATTGAGAGATTACAGTGTGTAAATCAGAGATTACAGTGCAGTACTGAGAGGTTACAGTGTGTAAATCAGATACTACAGTGCAGTATTGAGGGATTACAGTGTGTAAATCAGAGATTACAGTGCAGTATTGAGGGATTACAGTGTGCAAATCAGAGATTGCAGTGCAGTACTGAGAGGTTACAGTGTGTAAATCAGAGATTACAGTGCAGTATTGAGGGATTACAGTGTGTAAATCAGAGATTACAGTGCAGTATTGAGGGATTACAGTGTGCAAATCAGAGATTGCAGTGCAGTACTGAGAGGTTACAGTGCAGTATTGAGGGATTACAGTGTGTAACTCAGAGATTACAGTGCAGTATTGAGGGATTACAGTGTGTAAATCAGAGATTAGGGATGGACAATAAATGCTGGCCCAGCCAGCAAAGCCCACACTCCATGCATGAATAAAATAAATAAATACAGTGCAGTACTGAGGGATTACAGCGTGTAACTGCAATGACCTTGATGTACCAGACAGGTTTCTTACTTGAAACCGATAATTTTATTATAGAGCTCTTTTAGAAACTACATGCTTGATTCAGGTCCATGACTAGAAACCTCCGCCCCTCGGATTACCTGCGTTTAGGGCTCATTCATCAGAACAATCACAAGACCCCGAATAGGCAGTAGGAAAGGTAATAACTACAGTAACTCAGAGATTACAGTGTAGTATTAAGAGGTTACAGTATGATATGGAGACATAACAGTGCGATACTGGGGGATCCCTCATGCTTTGATTAAAGTCAGGTTATGTCTACTTGTCTTTGTGTTGAACACTATATTAAAGATCATCTGTACCAGTCCAAAGATCTCCCAGTGTCCTGACCAACATTTCCACTCAACGTACCAATTAACTGATCACTGTAATTTGTGGCTCTCTGTAAATGGCCTCCTGCACTTGCTACAAAACTACATTGAATGAAATTCAGAATAATTTCTTGTATGTGAAGTGAGATGTTTCTGAGTGATGTTCAGGTGCTGTATAAATCTTTCATTAATACAGATAGACACCCACAAACAGGTTTGCAAATATAGAACCATACAGCCAATTAAAGGTCATCAATTTTACTTAAAAAGGCATCTGTTAAAATGGTACAAAGATCCAAACATTCTTCCCACACACAATTGCAGACACAAACCAGCAAATTATTCTAAAAAGTCAGCCGCACAAGAGGCGGTTGTCATAGTAACAGCAGAAATTAGAGATCAATAAAAGGCCCCTTGGCCCCTCAAATGCAATCCCTCCCACAACTGCTGTACAATCTAGAACAAAAACAAAAATACCTGGATAAACTCAGCAGGTCTGACAGCATCTGTGGAGAGGGATACAGTTAACGTTTTGAGTCCGTATGACCCTTCATCAGAACTAAGACAAATAGAAATGAGATGAAATATAAACTGGTAGAGGGGGGGTGGGACAGGAGAGCTCGATAGGGGGCCAGTGATAAGTGGAGGCCAAAAAGGATTGCCAAAGATGTCATAGACAAAAGGACAAAGGGGTGTTGATGGTGGTGATATTATCTAAAGGATGTGCTAATGGGGACATTAAGGGAAGCAAGCTAGTGGCAGATGGCCCTAGTGGGGGTGGGGTGGGGGGAAGGGATCGAAATGGGCTAAAAGGTGGAGATGAAACAATAGATCAAAATAAATTTCAAAATAGGAGGGAAAAGAAAAAAATATAGTGTAAAAAAAAAACTTATAAATTATTGGAAAAGGGGGGGTCAGAAAGGGGGTGGGGATGGAGGAACCTCATCATGAAGGGATTTGAAAACAAGGATGAGAGTTTTAAGAATGAACTGCTGTTTAACCTGGAACAACATAGGTCAATGAACACAGTGGGTGATGGGTAAATGGGATTTGGGGCGAGTTAGGATACAGGCAGCAGAGTTTTGGATGAGCTCAAGTTTATGGAGGACGGAAGATGGGAGGCCGGCAGGAGTTTGTTACAATAGTCAGGTCTGGGGGTAATAAAGGTATAAATGAGGGTCTCAGTAACTGAGGAGCTGAGGCAGGGGTGGAGTTTGGAGGTGTTACACTGGCGGGAATAGGCAGTCTTAGTGATGGGATGAATATGTGGTGGCAAGTTCATTTCAACTCCAAGGTCGTGAAGGATGTGGTTCAGCCTCAGACAGTTGCCAGAGAGAGGGATGGAGTCGGTGGCTAGGGAATTGTAGCAGGGATTGAAGATAATGGCTTTAAAATGAAAGGCTTTTTGGTTTGCTATGTGCTCAATTTGTTTTGCAGATTTCCAGTTAGTGGGATTAACATGTTATTGTGTTTTGATGGTGCACAGTTTTAAAGTTTACTAATTCCTCTGCTTGAAATAAAGAATTTTAGATTTGCCTAATCATAGAATTAAATAGAAGTTACAGTACAGAAAATGTCATTTCGTCTGGTAGGTTTTTATTCTCCACACCAGCCTCCCCCCCACCCAACTTCATTTCATCCCATCAACATATTCCTCTATTCCGTTCTCCCTCAGGTGTTTATCCAGCCTCCCTTTAAATGAATCTATGTTATTCACTTCAACCACTCCCTGTGGGAGTGAGTTCCACATCCTTATGTTTGTACTATGCTGGTAGTGCTGATATCCCACTGTTGCCAACCATGGTGGAATATGGTGAATTAGGTGTCTCACTGAGATCTTGAGACTTGTATATTTAAACATGAACCTTTTATTGTGAAGCTTTAACTATTTACAGATCTCATGTTACTGTCATGCATGGTGTTGCTTCTCCCATGCAGATAGGCTGCTTCTAGAGTGTTCTTTCTAGATTGTTCTCTCAGTCTATTACCATGTGACTCTATACATCATACTATGGGTGGTGCTTTTCTCCAGTCCCACATTAATCCTTACTCGCCGAGCACCTTTATATCACAATGGCATGGCAGGTACATCATACAACACTCACCACTCTCTGGGTAAATGAGTTTCACCTGAATTCCCTATTTGATTTAATAGTGGCTATCTTATATTAATGGTTTTGGTTTCTCTACAAGTGGAAACATTTTCTCTCTGTCTACCCTATCAAAGCCTTTCATAATCATAAAGATCTCCATCAGGTTGCCCTTCAGCTTTGTCATTTCTAGAGCTCAAAGTCTGCATTTTCCTGCTCCATAACACCCAGGAGACCCCTTCACTGTGGAGACAAGTGGAGTTAGATTTGGAATACTGGGGGTGTGAGCTGAGCAATGTACTGATAGGAATCTGAAGACCCAAACCCTCCGGCTGATTGATCATAGAGTGGACAATGGAAAGTCAAGAAGAGATGAGATAATGAGAGCTCAGGTCAGAGAAATTACAACATGAACCACTGAACCAATCCATATACACCAAACACTTCAGTTCCCAGAAACGGCAATACTTTGAAAGCATATAGATCTTAGCTAATGAGAAGCTTGCTATGAATATTCTGTGTCAGATATGCTCATATATTAATCAAGGATCCGGTCAGAAGCAGTTATGACCAATCAAAATAGGATCTGCAACAAAGATCATAAGACAATAAGAAATATGAGCAGCAGGAGGCCATTCAGCCCCTTGAGCTTGTTCTGCCATTCAATAAGATCATGGCCGATCTGATTGCAGCCTTAACTCCACTTTTCCTCCATAACCCTTGACTTCTTTGTATACCAAACATCTGCTAACTCAGCCCTTGAATATATTCAATGACCAGTCTCCACAGCTTTCTGGGAAAGTGAATTCCAAGGATTCACAACCCTCTGAGAGAAGAAATTCCTCCTCATCTTCATCTTAAATGGGAGGCCCCTTACTTTTAAACTGTGCCCACTAGTTTTTGTTGTAATATGCCTTTAAGGGATTAGCAGCATGCCCACACTAGGAGGGAAGTGTGTCAGGTGATCCAGCCTCAGTTTCACTTTGGCCTGTGAGCAGAACACGGCACATACAGCCCTGCTGCTGATGTCTTCAGGTTTGCTATCCGTGTGCATATGCCCCATGTGCCTCGTGTAAATAAATGGACCCATAACGTTTGACCAATCCCTTATAAGTGATTGGTCCCTATATCGTGATAAAAACATGACATGGTGTTCAGCAGTGGTCAAGCGCCTGGCGGTAAGACTAAGTACAGGTATGACATGGTGAACAGCCTTAGATGGTGCTAACATGGCAGGAGAGACCCTCAGCATTTTGATCAGACCACAAAGAGTTTGCAGCGTTGGAAAGTGTTGAAATTGCGGTGTGATGACTGCACTGAAAAGCTTTGAAGCCACAGGGCAGAGACAGTCCTGAAATAAAGAGCTGCTAAGCAGACGGATTTCTCGTGGTGAGATTGCAGCGCATATAGTCCATCAATCCCAGGAGGAAGGTCAAAGGGATATTGTCAAAATGTCCACAAAATTCCCCAGTTTGAATGGGGCTGCAGCTGACCTACTCTCCGAATTCAAAATATTTAAACAGCGTACAGAGCTATGGTATCCTTGATTCAGGTGAGTCTGAACCAGGCAAGCCAGCCATAAAAATTCGCCTAGCAATTGGGAATGAAGGTCTACACAGGCTGCTGCATACATCAGGATTAACAACGGAAGAGCTAAAGGATCCCCAAAAGATATGGACGACATTGGAAGAATCGGGTTAAACTTCTGAGGCAGGATTTTGCTCTTGGCGTGCGGGCTCAGTGGGGGAGGTCGGGAAGCTGCCCGCGATCGAGCCCGGAAGGCAGTGTCACACCAGCGTGGAACACGAGCGGCAGTGCTGAGCACTGAGCGCTGCCTGTGCGAGCGGAGGGAAGAGTGTGAACTGGGCGAGCGCAACCTTCACACATGCGCACGAGTGTGTGCGCTACATAATCCCCCTGAGGCACAGAGCTGCCTCAGGGAGATGAACTGATTTCAGATAAAAAATTACTGATCTTATAAATGTTATGAAACGTGCCCCCTCGTGTGACTCTGTCACCTGAGCAGGGACATGTTTTTAATTCAAGTGTAAAATTTTCCATGTGATTTTTATTTGCTTTAGGAAACCTCATTGTGGATGAGGTTTCCTAAAAAATGTAAAGGCCGCTTGGCCTTTTCGCCTGCCCACCAACCGTTAGGTTGGACGGGCAGGGTAAATTTGAATTTAATTAAATTTTTAATGGCCTTATTAGGCCTTTTAATTGTCGGTGGGCGCGCTGCTGACTCTGGCGCATGCCCGGCGAACAAAACATTGTGGATCATTTTACACTTGGCCGGGTTGTGCGCCCGCACGCCTGTCGAGTGTAATTTTCTGCCCCGTATTCATCGACTAGAGTTCATGTCATTTCAACAACAGCCGACAGAATCCATAGACCACTTCATCATCAGATGCAGAGCACAGGGTAGGTACTGTGGTTTTCAAACACAGAGCTGGCAGACAGAATTGTTGAGTTGGTGATCGCACCCGTTCCCATGGAAACATTCCGGAAAGGTCTGCCAGACAAGCCCAAAATGTATAGCGTCAAAGAGCTACTCAAGGATGGACACAAGTACGAAGCGATCCTCACAGGTCAATGAAGCTTACGGGTCCTAAGTACAACCTCAATTGTTGACGCACTTACTAAAACAGCCAAACCTAGCAGGACATGTGGAAGGTGTGGCCTTCTGCAGGCACCAAGGAAATTCCCAGCTTTCCACCAATTCTGCAAGGCATGTGGCAGAAAGGGCCATTGGCAGCGGCAGTGCACTAGAGCAAAGGCTGATGTAGCTACAAAGAGCCGTGCGCTGATCCAAACAGACTGTACACAATGGGGACCTTCAAGCAATAAGAATGGCCAATTGGTATCCTGTCAGAAACACATACATGAGGTGATTGACAAACCAGAAAATGACGAAGAGTGGTGAACATACATTTCACACCGTCAATCTCTTGGAAAACATAGAGACCGTCACACCGTCTGAAGTGTTTGCCAAGATTCAAATTATCTGTCCTAAGAAAGTTGGTGACTATTCATTATTGGCCAAGATTGACACAGGGGCAAGTGCCAACATCCTACCTATGCAGATTCTAAAAGATATGTATCCATAGACATGGAGGCCACAGGGCTAAACCCACCACTGATCAACTTTCAGCGTATAATGGTTCACTAATTCCACGTGCAGGATCCATTGTCCTGGAGTGCAAGTACAATCAATTCTCCTGGTTGCCAAAGATGTTCTACATTGTGGAGACTAAAGGGCCAGTGATTGCAGGTCTACTGGCATGTCATGACTTCACACTAGTGACAATCCATGGAATCAGTCAGAGAGCACAAGGCAGATCAATCTCAGAAACTACTCCTATCACCTGAGTTCAAGACCTGACATTGAAATATCCAGAATGTTTCGACAAAATTGGCAGTTTCAGAGGAGCTGAAACACTACGCTTGCAGGAGAATGCAAGTCCGTCATCTGATCTGGTACATTTTGTGCAACTCAAATGCCAGCAGCTCCAAGAAGAAATGGCGAGAGATTCCACACCACAGAAACTATGGAAAACCACCACTGAAGGATGGCCTGATTGAATATATATAGCGTGTCCACAAGACCATTTTGGCCTTACTGGGATGAGCTAGGCGTCTCCGGGTGACTCATTGTTAAAGGCAGGCAGGTCATCATACTGGAATCTTTGTAACCTGGTATTCTTCAACAACGGTGTTCTCGATGGACATCAGCTCACATTCCAGTCAGACTCACTGATTAATTCCGAGGAACGGAACCTTTAGCTGCTTCCTATTGTCAAACCCAGAGCTGCTGGGGACAGTTAGAGGAGCCTAACCTCCATGCTCTGCACCTTCTAGGCATCAAATTTAGATCTTGTTCGGTGGGAGTAAACACACGGATCCACTGAGTCTTCTCTGAGCTTCAATTTTCAAAATAACCTCTTTCCTCCCATAAAACAGAAGAGATTTCTAATAATTAAAAGATAAAGGTTCAATTTAAAATTATTAAGGAGAGTGGGCAGTCCATAATTCACTTTAATATGACAGGAAATTCAATTGCAACTTATTCTGCATACTGTCACAGTGCTTATCACTGACAGCAGGTTTCTATCTATGGACAGGGAGCTCTAACCTTGAACCCTAGATTGTCTCTGGAACATTCTCTTCTGTGTCCTTTAATCTCCCCTCAAAGACAGGAAATCTGTCTGATGCAAATATTGTAAGAACTTCACAGAGCGTAATAGTCTGCTAGGGTAAAGACAGACTTGCATTCATATAGCACCTTTCATATCCTCCAGAAGTCTGAGCATGCTTCACAGCCTTTGAAGTACCTTTTATGGTTATATGTAATGGAGGAAGTTCAACAGCTAACTTGTGCACAGCAAGATTCCACAAAACAGCAATGTGATAACAACCAGTTCGCCTGGTTTTGGGTTCCAAAATATTGGTCATCGACCGTGAAGAACTCCTCTTGTCTTCTCCCAATAGGGCAATGAGCCCTTTATTTCCACCTGAGAGGACAGACAGGGCCACGGTTCAATGTATCATCTGAAAGATAGCGTCTCCGAAATAGTGTTGCCAACCCTCCAGGATTAGAAAAATCATCGAGACATTAAAAAAGGTTCTTTTTTCTTGTCAGTTTCTTTGAATATTTCTCTTTACCAGAGATAAAGTATTTAAAATGCGGAAAAAAAGACTGTTTGGCTGACAGTCAAGCATCATCCAACTGTGTAATGAGACTTCGCTTTCCAATTGGCATAGGAAGGCACTACCTCACAAGGATGGACGCGTTGGCCAATAATGGCTGGAGCGTGGGGCAAGTCATGTGATAAAACCTCCAGGAATACATTTAGTCACGTATTCTGAAAGTGCAGCACTCCCTAGGTACTGATCCTCCAGCACTTTCTTAGTATTATCCTTGCGACAGTGCAGCATCCCCTCAGTACTGACCCTCTGACAGTGCAGCACTCCCTCAGTACTGACCCTCTGACAGTGCAGCATCCCCTCAGTACTGACCCTCCGACAGTGCAGCATCCCCTCAGTACTGACCCTCTGACAGTGCAGCATCCCCTCAGTACTGACCCTCCGACAGTGCAGCATCCCCTCAGTACTGACCCTCCGACAGTGCAGCATCCCCTCAGTACTGACCCTCCGACAGTGCTGCACTCCCTCAGTACTGACCCTCTGACAGTGCAGCACTCCCTCAGTACTGACCCTCTGACAGTGCAGCACTCCCTCAGTACTGACCCTCTGACAGTGCTGCACTCCCTCAGTACTGACCCTCCGACAATGCTGCACCCCCTCAGTACTGACCCTCCGACAGTGCTGCACTCCCTCAGTACTGACCCTCTGACAATGCTGCACTCCCTCAGTACTGACCCTTTGACAGTGTAGCACTCCCTCAGTACTGACCCTCCAATAGAGCTCTGAAGAAGAGTTGTGTGGACTCAAAACTTGAACTCTGTTTCTCTCTCCACAGATGTCAGATCTGCTGAGTTTTTCCAGCATTTTCTGTTTTTATTTCACATTTCCAGCGCCTGCATTTCCAGGGCTTTGTTTTTATCTTAGTTACCCAGAAACCCAACTAACGCTCTGGAGACACGGGTTCAAATCCCACCACAGCAGCTGATGGAATTTAAATCAAATCAATAAATCTGGAATTACTACCATATTAGTAATGGTGACCATGACAACTAACATCGTAAAAACCCATCCCATTCACTAATGTCCTTTAGGGAAGGAAATCTGCCATCCTTACCCAGTCTGGCCTACATGTGACTCCAGACCCACAGCAATGAGGTTGACAGTTAACTGCCCCAAGAGGGCAATTCAGGGTGGGCAACAAATGCTAACAATGCCATGCGCAAATAAAAACAAAGAACTGCTCTTGGGTTTCTGTGTATCAGGCACATGGCCCCCACCCCCTGCAGTACAGTCTCCAACACTTAAGTTTCATTTAGATCCAAATCTCTGGAGTCAATAACAACAACTTACATTTATATATCATTTTACTGTAGTGAAACATCCTAAGGTGCCTCACAGAAATGATCTTGGTTAAAAAGGTTGATTTTAAGAAAAGTAGCTTAAAGGAGGAGTGAAAGGTGGAGAGGCTGAGAGGTTTTAGAGAGGCAATTCCAAGGCTTGGTCAGCTGAAGGGTACGGATGCCAATGGTGGAATGATTAAAGTCAGGGATGCATAAGAAAGGAGGGGCGCAGGTATTTCAGGGGGTTGTGGGGCTGTAGGAACTTACAGAGGTAGGGAAGGCCATGGAGGGATTTGAAAACAAGGATGGCGATTTTACAATTGTTGCTCTTCTGGACCGGGAGACAATGTCGGTCAGTGAGCACAGAGTGAGCGGGACTTGGAGCGAGTCGGCATATGGGATGTCAGTGCCTTTTGAGTGAGACTAAAACATTGGCAAATCGTACACCCAAGTGGAGAGAGGGGGAGATAAAAGTGGGAAAGGGGAACATTATTGTAAATGAAGAGGACACAAGAGACCAGAGAAGATTGTGCAAAAAATGTCACTTGGCATCTCCAGGCATATCCTGGGGCTCGTGTGTTGATTTGGCTGCAAGTCAACAACTCAGGTTTGTGTCTGAAAATCACACACACGGGACTTGTGCAGCTTTGGCCCGGCTTCCAGCCTCAATCTTTACAAGTTAGCATAAACCGATAAGCTGTGAATGTTGGACTCTGGAGCTAAATGGTCCTGTTTAAGTGGCAGGGCCTGTCCTTTGGGAGTGAGTGAGGTAAAGCCAGGCGATGCAGTTCTATTTATAGAGGAGGTGCCTTGTGTGCGGACTGTCGCTTCAGTGATTATCGGAGCCTGAGTCCTCGGGGGTAAAGTTCACTGAGTCTCTGCCGCTCTATTACTCACACTCGGTCACTGTTGACCTTCACGTTTCTCCTTCAGTAAGCAGCAGAATGACCCACAAACTGCTGCCTCTGGATATTTCTCTGAGACCCTGGAATGAGGCTGTGAAACGAGCTCAGAATTACAGCTTGTCCCAACGGATCATTTTGACTTTAAGACAAAACATGCAGATTCTCAATCCTGCCAGCCCCAGTCTCGCACACCACATACTGTGAATCAACTCCGGCCTCTTCCTCAAACTGTTCAGTATCTCCCCTCCCCCTCCCCACGCCTGCCCCCGCCTGTTTTTTGAGACAGGAGAAATGTTTATTTCCTATTGTGATCTCCCACCAACAATCCATAAACAGCAGCGCGCAGTGACACAGATAAAAATAGCAGCCATACACATCACAGCTCGGATTCTGATCCTTTAACCTTCCTTGCTCAGCGAACAGGTTGCTCCATCAGTTTAAAATGTCGCCAGTTTGTTAATCCAGCTGTGGAGCAGCAGTTCCTGCCCAAAATGGCTTTAAGCAGTGAATGGTCAGAGATTGAAAGAGTTTTGGATATTAAAGGAAACCGAGGGAAATAGGGGGAGTGTTGGGAAGGTGTAGCTGAGGCGGGTTAGTCATGATCATACTGAATGGTGCAGGAGGCTCGAAGGGCCGAGTGGCCTTGGGCTCCCATTTTTAATGTTTTTTTAATCTGGAATGCGACGCCAGAACCTACAGTGGAAGCAGGTTCAATAATAACTTTCAAAAGGGAATTGAATAAATACTTCAAAATACAGGGCGATGGGGACGGGCAGGGAGTGGAACTGATTGGGTACTTCTGTCAAAGAGCTGGCACAGGGGTGATGGGCTGAATGGCCTCCTTCTGTCCTACATCAGTCCAAAGTAGTTTCATAAAATTGCAAAAATCCTGTCCCACCGATCAGACTGAGCAAGTGCAGAGACACACCATGGGGAGAAGCAGGAGCTGATTTGTTAATTTGGAGAGACTGGAGATTGTTCTCCTCAGAGCAGAGAAGGTTAAGGGGGTATTTAATCGAGGTGTTCAAAATCATGAGGGGATTTGATAGAGCAAATAAGGAGAAACTGTCTCAACTTCAGGAGGGTCAGTAACCAATGCGGCACAGATTTAAAGTAATTGACAAAATTGACATTGAGGAGATGAGAGAAATGTTTCCCTCTACACTGTCCCCATCAAACACTCCCAGGACAGGTACAGCACGGGGTTAGATACAAAGTAAAGCTCCCTCTACACTGTCCCCATCAAACACTCCCAGGACAGGTACAGCACGGGGTTAGATACAGAGTAAAGCTCCCTCTACACTGTCCCCATCAAACACTCCCAGGACAGGTACAGCACGGGGTTAGATACAGAGTAAAGCTCCCTCTACACTGTCCCCATCAAACACTCCCAGGACAGGTACAGCACGGGGTTAGATACAGAGTAAAGCTCCCTCTACAATGTCCCCATCAAACACTCCCAGGACAGGTACAGCACGGGGTTAGATACAGAGTAAAGCTCCCTCTACACTGTCCCCATCAAACACTCCCAGGACAGGTACAGCACAGGGTTAGATACAGAGTAAAGCTCCCTCTACACTGTCCCCATCAAACACTCCCAGGGCAGGTACAGCACGGGGTTAGATACAGAGTAAAGCTCCCTCTACACCGTCCCCATCAAACACTCCCAGGACAGGTATAGCACGGGGTTAGATACAGAGTAAAGCTCTGTCTACACTGTCGCCACATTTTCCATCTTTTGACCTTTCAGAGTAAGTGGAAGAATTTGTACTCTTTGCTCTTTCCCCGTATTTCTTCTCTGCCCCCTCATGCCCAATGAATCTATGACCCCCTTTGGGCTCTGGGTTCCATTGGGGCCTATTGGAGGTTGCCCTCCACAAGTGTGGCGGGAGAGACTGCGGGTGAGTCTGATCACCCGGTCACTATGTTGCCTGACAGTGACATACTGTCCAGCTGTTACCACTGGCTGTTGACCAGGGGCTGCATTTTATGCCGGGCGTACTTTAAGCAAGAAGGGCAGCTGCCCACACAACCACCTTCCCACGCAGGCTCCAGCTCACCCCCAGAATACACGGACAGGGGGGGGCAGTGAAATCGGCAGCCAATGCGCCATATTTCAATAACTAATTAAGGTTCAATTGAGTTTGTTAACAAGACAATTGACCCTGATAATTCTGCTCATGCTATAAAACGATTGGCGTGGGCAGTGGGGCGAGAGTGGTCAGTCGGGCGAGAGTGGGCAGTCGGGCAAGAGTGGGCAGTCGGTCGAGAGTGGGCAGTGGGGCGAGAGTGGGCAGTGGGGCGAGAGTGGGCAGTCGGGTGAGAGTGGGCAGTCGGGCGAGGGTGGACAGTCAGGTGAGAGTGGGCAGTGGGGCGAGGGTGGGCAGTGGGGTGAGGGTGGGCAGTCGGGCGAGAGGGCAGTGGGGCGAGGGTGGGCAGTGGGGTGAGGGTTGGCAGTCGGGCGAGGGTGGGCAGTGGGGTGAGGGTGGGCAGTGGGGTGAGAATGGGCGGTGGGGCGAGAGTGGGCGGTGGGGCGAGAGTGGGCAGTCGGTCGAGAGTGGGCAGTGGGGCGAGGGTGGGCGGTGGGGCGAGAATGGGCGGTGGGGCGAGAGTGGGCGGTGGGGTGAGAGTGGGCAGTCGGTCGAGAGTGGGCAGTGGGGCGAGAGTGGGCAGTGGGGCGAGAGTGGGCAGTCGGGTGAGAGTGGGCAGTCGGGCGAGGGTGGACAGTCGGGTGAGAGTGGGCAGTGGGGCGAGGGTGGGCAGTGGGGTGAGGGTGGGCAGTCGGGGCGAGGGTGGGCAGTGGGGTGAGAGTGGGCAGTCGGGACGAGGGTGGGCAGTGGGGCGAGGGTGGGCAGTTGGGCGAGGTTGGGCAGTCGGGCGAGGGTGGGCAGTGGGGCGAGGGTGGGCAGTGGGGCGAGTGTGGGCAGTCGGGCGAGGGTGGGCGGTGGGGCGAGAATGGGCGGTGGGGCGAGAGTGGGCAGTGGGGTGAGGGTGGGCAGGGAGGCGAGGGTGGGCAGTCGGGCGAGAGTGCGCAGTGGAGTGAGGGTGGGCAGTGGGGCGAGGGTGGGAAATGGGGCAAGTGTGGGCAGTGGGGCGAGAGTGGGCAGTGGGGCGAGTGTGGGCAGTCGGGTGAGGGTGGGCAGTGGGGCGAGAGTGGGCAGTGGGGCGAGAGTGGGCAGTGGGGCGAGTGTGGGCAGTGGGGTGAGGGTGGGCAGTGGGGCGAGAGTGGGCAGTGGGGCGAGAGTGGGAAGTGGGGCGAGGGTGGGCAGTGGGGCGAGAGTGGGCAGTGGGGTGAGGGTGGGCAGTCGGGCGAGAGTGGGCAGTGGGGTGAGGGTGGGCAGTCGGGTGAGGGTGGGCAGTCAGGTGAGGGTGGGCAGTCGGGTGAGGGTGGGCAGTCGGTTGAGGGTGGGCAGTCGGGTGAGGGTGGGCAGTCGGGCGAGAGTGGGCAGTCGGGCGAGAGTGGGCAGTGGGGCGAGGGTGGGCAGTGGGGCGAGAGTGGGCAGTGGGCGAGGGTGGGCAGTCGGGCGAGAGTGGGCAGTGGGGCGAGGGTGGGCAGTGGGGCGAGAGTGGGCAGTGGGCGAGGTTGGGCAGTCGGGCGAGGGTGGGCAGTCGGGCGAGAGTGGGCAGTGGGCGAGGGTGGGCAGTCGGGCGAGAGTGGGCAGTGGGCGAGGGTGGGCAGTCGGGCGAGAGTGGGCAATGGGCGAGGGTGGGCAGTCGGTCGAGAGTGGGCAGTGGGCGAGGGTGGGCAGTGGGACGAGAGTGGGCAGTGGGGCGAGGGTGGGCAGTGGGCGAGGGTGGGCAGTGGGCGAGAGTGGGCAGTGGGCGAGAGTGGGCAGTCGGGCGTGGGTGGGCAGTGGGCGAGGGTGGGCAGTGGGCGAGAGTGGGCAGTGGGCGAGAGTGGGCAGTCGGGCGAGGGTGGGCCGGCGCTTTTTAAAAAATCTTTTTCAAAGGGGGGGACCAAAGGGTGGACACTCTCTCCGGGGGGGGGGGTTTGTACATTACGGATCGGGGGAGGGTCCCCCCGGGATTGTTCTCCCCCTTTCTTCCCGCTCGTCTGTTTCATTAAACCCAAGTGAGGGGTGGGGGGTCCCTCACTGCCCCTGGTCAGTGCCGCCGGCTGGCATGGACCATTTTTCTCCTGGGTGGGGTGCGATACGATCGCCTCCTGTAATATTCCATCCCAGGAAAGGCGAGTGGACTGATTCCCCCCTTCGCAATGGAATAGTCCATGTTGGTGATGGGATCATATCTCGAGGGGGATTTAAATCTCCCCCTCGGTATTTCCTGTTTCATTTCTATCTCGTATCCATTTCTTTTGCGTCTTTTCCACTTGTGGGAATGAGTTAGAACAATAAATACTGAGACCTTGTGACAGGACTGAGTGGAAGAAGATTACAGAGAAAGACTGCAGCCTGTGTATAATAGGATCAAGATGCAAACACATGCATAATTGAACAGAATCTTTTTATAAATGAAGTTGTTTTCGAGCGAATGCTATCCTGCTGTCCTATTCATCTCAATTTACAAACAATCTGTGCTCACAGCTCTCTGCAGGCTGGGGTTGGTGGCTCCAAACAGCTGCTGAAGAGACATTTTTTCCTGCTGTTTATTTAACATATCATTTAGGCCTAAATTTTCACTGATCCTTTCAAATCAGGTTCCTAGATCTCATGGAGATATATCCCTGGGGACCTGATGCAATGGACTGTCTGAATTTTATTCATATTGCAATATGCTTCTACCAGCTCTTTCACACACACAGAAACACACACACATGGACATTCACAGAAACACGCACACACACAAACACACACACAGAGAAACACACACAGAAACATACACACATACACACACAAAGACACACAGAAACACTCACAAACACACAGACACAGAATCACATACACACACAAACGCACACACACAAACAAACACATACACACACACAGAAACACATACAGAAATACTTACACACATAAACACACACACAGAAGCACTCACACAGAAACATAGAAACACACACACACAAACATACACAGAAACAAACACACATAAACACACACAGAAACACACACACAAACACATACACACAGAAACAGAAACACACATCGAGACACACTCACAGGCAGAAACACACATAGAAACACACACATGCAAACACTCACATAGAAACACACACACACAGAAACATACACGAAAACAGTCACGCACCCGAAGCACATGTAGAAACACAGACACAGAGAGAAATACACGGGCACTTGCACACAGAAACACACACACACAGAAAATTACACAGAAATACACAGGCAGACTGATATATGCACATACAGAATCACAGAACACACACAATACACACAAGCAAACAGAAATTCACAGACACCCACATGGAAATGCACAGACACACACACACACACAAATATACAGAGTACATGCACAGAGAGACAGGAATACACACACATTCACATGATATGCAAATGCATGTTTGCATGCACACATGCAGGCACACGCAGCACAGGCACACACAGTGCTTGCATTACAAGCAGTCTGTCCTGGTTAAGGGACCAAGAGTCTCCTAAGGCAGTGGGGAGGCTCCTCATTTCTCCATCGAAATTGTTTTACTCTGTTCTTTATAAGATTAAGGAGAAGCCAGGGGCTATACCTCCAAACAATAACACTTCATTTACATAAGATTTTTGCCTTAGGCTCTGCATCCAGCTCTGCACATGGACAGTTGTAATATTCACACACATACAGGTAACTGTTCAGTCTCTACACCAGGTGGTGCTGTCCTAGGAATCTGTGTCTTCTCAATTTTATAATAAATCTGACCAGATCCAAACTCCCCCCAGCATAAACTACTGATCACTGCTGAAACATGTATGGTCGTGAAAATGGTTGATGGAGTATCAATCAGTGTGACTGAGTATGAGATTGTGAGTGTATTTGAGTGTGGGTGAGATTGGGAGTGTATTTGAGTGTGGGTGAGATTGGGAGTGTATTTGAGTGTGGGTGAGATTGGGAGTGTATTTGAGTGTGGGTGAGATTGGGAGTGTATTTGAGTGTGGGTGAGATTGGGAGTGTATTTGAGTGTGGGTGAGATTGGGAGTGTATTTGAGTGCGTGTGAGATTGGGAGTGTATTTGAGTGTGTGTGAGATTGGGAGTGTATTTGAGTGTGGGTGAGATTGGGAGTGTATTTGAGTGTGTGTGATATTGGGAGTGTATTTGAGTGTGGGTGAGATTGGGAGTGTATTTGAGTGTGGGTGAGATTGGGAGTGTATTTGAGTGCGTGTGAGATTGGGAGTGTATTTGAGTGTGGGTGAGATTGGGAGTGTATTTGAGTGCGTGTGAGATTGGGAGTGTATCTGAGTGTGTGTGAGATTGGGAGTGTATTTGAGTGTGGGTGAGATTGGGAGTGTATTTGAGTGCGTGTGAGATTGGGAGTGTATTTGAGTGTGTGTGAGATTGGGAGTGTATTTGAGTGCTGGTGAGATTGGGAGTGTATTTGAGTGTGGGTGAGATTGGGAGTGTATTTGAGTGTGGGTGAGATTGGGAGTGTATTTGAGTGCGTGTGAGATTGGGAGTGTATTTGAGTGTGGGTGAGATTGGGAGTGTATTTCAGTGTGGGTGAGATTGGGAGTGTATTTCAGTGCGTGTGAGATTGGGAGTGTATTTCAGTGTGGGTGAGGTTGGGAGTGTATTTGAGTGTGGGTGAGATTGGGAGTGTATTTGAGTGTGGGTGAGATTGGGAGTGTATTTGAGTGCGTGTGAGATTGGGAGTGTATTTGAGTGTGGGTGAGATTGGGAGTGTATTTGAGTGTGGGTGAGATTGGGAGTGTATTTGAGTGTGGGTGAGATTGGGAGTGTATTTGAGTGCGTGTGAGATTGGGAGTGTATTTGAGTGTGGGTGAAATTGGGAGTGTATTTCAGTGTGGGTGAGATTGGGAGTGTATTTCAGTGCGTGTGAGATTGGGAGTGTATTTGAGTGTGGGTGAGATTGGGAGTGTATTTGAGTGCGTGTGAGATTGGGAGTGTATTTCAGTGTGGGTGAGATTGGGAGTGTATTTCAGCGTGGGTGAGATTGGGTGTGTATTTCAGCGTGGGTGAGATTGGGAGTGTATTTGAGTGTGGGTGAGATTGGGAGTGTATTTGAGTGTGGGTGAGATTGGGAGTGTATTTGAGTGTGGGTGAGATTGGGAGTGTATTTGAGTGCTGGTGAGATTGGGAGTGTATTTGAGTGCGGGTGAGATTGGGAGTGTATTTGAGTGTGGGTGAGATTGGGAGTGTATTTGAGTGCGTGTGAGATTGGGAGTGTATTTGAGTGTGGGTGAGATTGGGAGTGTATTTCAGTGTGGTGAGATTGAGAGTGTATTTCAGTGCGTGTGAGATTGGAAGTGTATTTAAGTGTGGGTGAGATTGGGAATGTATTTGAGTGTGGGTGAGATTGGGAGTGTATTTGAGTGTGGGTGAGATTGGGAGTGTATTTGAGTGTGGGTGAGATTGGGAGTGTATTTGAGTGTGGGTGAGATTGCGAGTGTATTTCAGTGTGGGTGAGATTGGGAGTGTATTTGAGTGTGGGTGAGGTTGGGAGTGTATTTGAGTGCGTGTGAGATTGGGAGTGTATTTGAGTGTGGGTGAGATTGGGAGTGTATTTGAGTGTGGGTGAGATTGGGAGTGTATTTGAGTGTGGGTGAGATTGGGAGTGTATTTGAGTGCGTGTGAGATTGGGAGTGTATTTGAGTGTGGGTGAGATTGGGAGTGTATTTCAGTGTGGGTGAGATTGGGAGTGTATTTCAGTGCGTGTGAGATTGGGAGTGTATTTGAGTGTGGGTGAGATTGGGAGTGTATTTGAGTGTGTGAGATTGGGAGTGTATTTGAGTGCGTGTGAGATTGGGAGTGTATTTGAGTGTGGGTGAGATTGTGAGTGTATTTGAGTGCGTGTGAGATTGGGAGTGTATTTGAGTGTGGGTGAGGTTGGGAGTGTATTTGAGTGTGGATGAGATTGGGAGTGTATTTGAGTGCGTGTGAGATTGGGAGTGTATTTGAGTGTGGGTGAGATTGGGAGTGTATTTCAGTGCGTGTGAGATTGGGAGTGTATTTGAGTATGGGTGAGATTGTGAGTGTATTTGAGTGTGTGAGATTGGGAGTGTATTTGAGTGCGTGTGAGATTGGGAGTGTATTGGAGTGTGGGTGAGATTGGGAGTGTATTTGAGTGTGTGTGATATTGGGAGTGTATTTGAGTGTGTGAGATTGGGAGTGTATTTGAGACTGAGAGACTGAGTGTATTTGAGTGCGTGAGACTGTGAGTGTTTTTGAGTGTGTGAGACTGTGAGTGTATTTGCGTGTGTGAGACTGTGAGTGTATTTGGGTGTGTGAGACTGAGAGTGTATTTGGGTGTGTGAGACTATGAGTGTATTTGAGTGTGTGAGACTGTGAGTGTATTTGAGTGTGTCAGACTGAGTGTATTTGGGTGTGTGAGACTATGAGTGTATTTGGGTGTGTGAGACTGTGAGTGTATTTTAGTGTGTGTAGACTATGAGTGTATTTGAGTGTGTGAGATGTGAGTGTATTTGGGTGCGTGAGACTGTGAGTGTATTTGAGTGTGTGAGACTGTGAGTGTATTTGAGTGTGTGTAGACTATGAGTGTATTTGAGTGTGTGAGATGTGAGTGTATTTGGGTGCGTGAGACTGTGAGTGTATTTGAGTGTGTGTGAGACTGTGAGTGTATTTGGGTGTGTGAGACCGTGAGTGTCTTTGGGTATGTGAGACTGTGAGTGTATTTGGGTGTGTGAGACGGTGAGTGTTTTTGGGTGTGTGAGACTGTGAGTATATTTCGGTCTGAGAGACTGTGAATGTATTTGGGTGTGTGAGACTGTGAGTGTATTTGATTGTGTGAGACAGTGAGTGTATTTGGGTTTGTGAGACTGAGAGTGTATTTGGGTGTGTGAGACTATGAGTGTATTTGAGTGTGTGAGACTGTGAGTGTATTTGAGTGTGTCAGACTGAGTGTATTTGGGTGTGTGAGACTGTGAGTGTATTTGAGTGTGTGTGAGACAGAGTGTATTTGAGTGTGTCAGACTGAGTGTATTTGGGTGTGTGAGACTGAGTGTATTTGGGTGTTTGAGACTGAGAGTGTATTTGAGTGTGTGAGACTGAGTGTATTTGAGTGTGTGAGATGTGAGTGTATTTGGGTGTGTGAGACTGTGAGTGTATTTGAGTGTGTGAGACTGTGAGTGTATTTGAGTATGTGAGACTGAGTGTATTTGAGTGTGTGACTGTGAGTGTATTTGGGTTTGTGAGACTGAGTGTATTTGAGTTTGAGAGACTGAGTGTATTTGGGTGTGTGAGACTGTGAATGTATTTGAGTGTGTGTGAGACTGAGAGTGTATTTGAGTGTGTCAGACTGAGTGTATTTGGGTGTGTGAGACTGAGTGTATTTGAGTGTGTGAGACTGTGAGTGTATTTGAGTGTGTGAGACTGTGAGTGTATTTGGGTGTGTGAGACTGTGAGTGTATTTGAGTCTGAGAGACTGAGTGTATTTGAGTGTGTGAGACTGTGAGTGTATTTGAGTGTGTGTAGATTATGAGTGTATTTGAGTGTGTGAGACTGAGTGTATTTGAGTGTGTGTGAGACTGTGAGTGTATTTGAGTGCGAGAGACTGTGAGTGTATTTGGGTGCGTGAGACTGTGAGTGTATTTGAGTGTGTGTGAGACTGTGAGTGTATTTGGGTGTGTGAGACTGTGAGCGTCTTTGGGTTTGTGAGACTGTGAGTGTATTTGGGTGTGTGAGATGGTGAGTGTTTTTGGGTGTGTGAGACTGTGAGTATATTTCGGTCTGAGAGACAGTGAGTGTATTTGGGTGTGTGAGACTGTGAGTGTATTTGATTGTGTGAGACAGTGAGTGTATTTGGGTTTATGAGACTGAGTGTATTTGAGACTGAGTGTATTTGAATCTGAGAGACTGAGAGTGTATTTGGGTGTGTGAGACTGTGAGTGTATTTGATTGTGTGAGACTGTGAGTGTATTTGGGTTTGTGAGACTGAGAGTGTATTTGGGTGTGTGAGACTGTAAGTGTATTTGGGTTTGTGAGACTGTGAATGTATTTGGATGTGGGAAACTGTGAGTATATTTGAGTGTGTGAGACTGTGAGTGTATTTGGGTTTGTGAGACTGTGAGTGTATTTGAGTCTGAGAGACTATGAGTGTATTTGAGTGCGTGAGACTGTGAGTGTATTTGAGTGTGTGTGAGACAGTGAGTGTATTTGGGTTTATGAGACTGAGTGTATTTGAGACTGAGTGTATTTGAATCTGAGAGACTGAGTGTATTTGAGTGCGTGAGACTGTGAGTGTATTTGAGTGTGTGAGACTGAGAGTGTATTTGGGTGTGTGAGACTGTGAGTGTATTTAAGTGTGTGGGACTGAGTGTATTTGAGTGTGTGAGATGTGAGTGTATTTGGGTGTGTGAGACAGTGAGTGTATTTGAGTCTGAGAGACTGTGAATGTATTTGAGTGTGTGAGACTGTGAGTGTATTTGAGTGTGTGAGACTGAGTGTATTTGAGTGTGTGAGATGTGAGTGTATTTGGGTGTGTGAGACTGTGAGTGTATTTGAGTGTGTGAGACTGTGAGTGTATTTGGGTGTGTGAGACTGTAAGTGTATTTGAGTGTGTGACACTGAGTGTATTTGAGTGTGTGAGACTGTGAGTGTATTTGGGTTTGTGAGACTGTGAGTGTATTTGGGTGTGTGAGACTGTGAGTGTATTTGAGTCTGAGAGACTGAGTGTATTTGAGTGTGTGAGACTGTGAGTGTATTTGAGTGTGTGTAGATTATGAGTGTATTTGAGTGTGTGAGACTGAGTGTATTTGAGTGTGTGTGAGACTGTGAGTGTATTTGAGTGCGAGAGACTGTGAGTGTATTTGGGTGCGTGAGACTGTGAGTGTATTTGAGTGTGTGTGAGACTGTGAGTGTATTTGGGTGTGTGAGACTGTGAGCGTCTTTGGGTTTGTGAGACTGTGAGTGTATTTGGGTGTGTGAGATGGTGAGTGTTTTTGGGTGTGTGAGACTGTGAGTATATTTCGGTCTGAGAGACAGTGAGTGTATTTGGGTGTGTGAGACTGTGAGTGTATTTGATTGTGTGAGACAGTGAGTGTATTTGGGTTTATGAGACTGAGTGTATTTGAGACTGAGTGTATTTGAATCTGAGAGACTGAGAGTGTATTTGGGTGTGTGAGACTGTGAGTGTATTTGATTGTGTGAGACTGTGAGTGTATTTGGGTTTGTGAGACTGAGAGTGTATTTGGGTGTGTGAGACTGTAAGTGTATTTGGGTTTGTGAGACTGTGAATGTATTTGGATGTGGGAAACTGTGAGTATATTTGAGTGTGTGAGACTGTGAGTGTATTTGGGTTTGTGAGACTGTGAGTGTATTTGAGTCTGAGAGACTATGAGTGTATTTGAGTGCGTGAGACTGTGAGTGTATTTGAGTGTGTGTGAGACAGTGAGTGTATTTGGGTTTATGAGACTGAGTGTATTTGAGACTGAGTGTATTTGAATCTGAGAGACTGAGTGTATTTGAGTGCGTGAGACTGTGAGTGTATTTGAGTGTGTGAGACTGAGAGTGTATTTGGGTGTGTGAGACTGTGAGTGTATTTAAGTGTGTGGGACTGAGTGTATTTGAGTGTGTGAGATGTGAGTGTATTTGGGTGTGTGAGACAGTGAGTGTATTTGAGTCTGAGAGACTGTGAATGTATTTGAGTGTGTGAGACTGTGAGTGTATTTGAGTGTGTGAGACTGAGTGTATTTGAGTGTGTGAGATGTGAGTGTATTTGGGTGTGTGAGACTGTGAGTGTATTTGAGTGTGTGAGACTGTGAGTGTATTTGGGTGTGTGAGACTGTAAGTGTATTTGAGTGTGTGACACTGAGTGTATTTGAGTGTGTGAGACTGTGAGTGTATTTGGGTTTGTGAGACTGAGTGATTTGAGTCTGAGAGACTGAGTGTATTTGAGTGTGTGAGACTGTTAATGTATTTGAGTGTGTGTGAGACTGTGAGTGTATTTGGGTGTGTGAGACTGTGAGTGTATTTGAGTGTGTGACACTGAGTGTATTTGAGTGTGTGAGACTGAGAGTGTATTTGGGTGTGTGAGACTGTGAGTGTATTTGAGTGTGTGACACTGAGTGTATTTGAGTGTGTGAGACTGTGAATGTATTTGAGTGTGTGTGAGACTGTGAGTGTATTTGAGTGTGTGAGACTGAGTGTATTTGAGTGTGTGAGACTGTGAGTGTATTTGGGTTTGTGAGACTGTGAGTGTATTTGAGTCTGAGAGACTGAGTGTATTTGAGTGTGTGAGACTGTGAGTGTACCTGAGTGTGTGTGAGACTGTGAGTGCATTTGAGTTTGTGAGTGTGTGAGACTGAGTGTATTTGAGTGTGTGTGAGACTCTGTGTGTACTTGAGTAGTGAGACTTTGAGTGTATTTGGGTGTGTGAGACTGTGAGTGTATTTTGGTGTGTGAGACTGAGTGTATTTGAGTGTGTGTGAGACCGTGAGTGTATTTGAGTGTGTCAGACTGAGTGTATTTGGGTGTGTGAGACTGTGAGTGTATTTGAGTGTGTGAGACTGTGAATGTATTTGGGTGTGTGAGACTGTGAGTGTATTTGGGTGTGTGAGACTGAGTGTATTTGAGTGTGTGAAACTGTGAGTGTATTTGAGTGTGTGAGACTGTGAGTGTATTTGAGACCGAGAGACTGAGTGTATTTGAGTGTGTGAGACTGTGAGTGTTTTTGAGTGTGTGAGACTGTGAGTCTATTTGGGTGTGTGAGACTGAGAGTGTATTTGGGTGTGTGAGACTATGAGTGTATTTGAGTGTGTGAGACTGTGAGTGTATTTGAGTGTGTCAGACTGAGTGTATTTGGGTGTGTGAGACTGTGAGTGTATTTGAGTGTGTGTGAGACTGAGAGTGTATTTGAGTGTGTCAGACTGAGTGTATTTGGGTGTGTGAGACTGAGTGTATTTGGGTGTTTGAGACTGAGAGTGTATTTGGGTGTGTGAGACTGTGAGTGTATTTGAGTGTGTGAGACTGTGAGTGTATTTGGGTGTGAGACTGTGAGGGTATTTGGGTGTGTGAGACTGTGAGTGTATTTGGGAGTGAGACTGTGAGTGTATTCGGGTGTGTGAAACTGAGAGTGTATTTGGGTGTGTGAGACTGTGAGTGTATTTGGGTGTGTGAGACTGTGAGTGTATTCAGGTGTGTGAGACTGAGAGTGTATTTGGGTGTGTGGGACTGTGAGTGTATTTGGGTGTGAGACTGTGAGTGTATTCAGGTGTGTGAGACTGAGAGTGTATTTGGGTGTGTGGGACTGTGAGTGTATTTGGGTGTGAGACTGTGAGGGTATTTGGGTGTGAGACTGAGAGTGTATTCGGGTGTGTGAGACTGAGAGTGTATTTGGGTGTGTGGGACTGTGAGTGTATTTGGGTGTGAGACTGTGAGGGTATTTGGGTGTGTGAGACTGTGAGTGTATTTGGGTGTGAGACTGTGAGTGTATTTGGGTGTGAGACTGAGAGTGTATTTGGGTGTGTGAGACTGAGAGTGTATTTGGGTGTGTGGGACTGTGAGTGTATTTGGGTGTGTGAGACTGAGTGTATTTGGGTGTGTGAGAATGTGAGTGTATTTGGGTGTTCCGATAGAATGGTTACCACACTGTGCGTGCTGCCTGTTATGTCCGTCTGTTAATAGATGAGCTTTCAAAGTCACTTGCTTTGTGATTAATTATAGTGAAAGTCCTCAGAGACCAGGTACCAGCGAGTGGCTGGTGATTAGTCACAAACCCGGGATGCTGCAGCTCCAAGCCCACTGTTGTCGATCCAGAGCTCAGGAGAGTTGGACTGAAAAGATTCTCCCAGTCACGGTTCATCTGTAACCAGACAAACAGCTCAGGATTCAACCTAGCAGAGACTGGGACCCCCGGCGCGTGCGGGATGTACAATCTTTATCCACAAGTTTTCAAGAATGCAAGAATATAAAAGCCTTGGTCTCATCTAAATGACCCGGTGGTGGAAAAGACGCCCATCAGAAAGAAAAAACATCAGTTAACCTCGGGCCTACACTGTTTATCTGCGCCCACTGAGGAAGGGACTGCCCAGTCACAAATCAACCTCTACAACCACAACAGACGAGGTTCAATCCAGAAGGTGACATACACTCTGGGCGTAGTCCATGGACATCAATAACTGTCTCTCTAATATCCACATTTAAAAAGTTAAATGCTGCCTTTTATCATTTATTTTCCTTCCCCCTTTCTGAAGGCACCAATTTGTGTCAGTCTGATCCATGGGACATGGGCATCACTGGCCAGGCCAGCATTTGTTGCCCATCCTTAATTGCCCTTGAACTCTATGCCTTCCTAGGACATCCCAGAGTCAACCACATTGCTGTGGGTCATCTGTAGGCCAGGCCAGGGCAGCAGATTTCATAGTGAACTAAATACAACAATCATTTCATGGTCACCATTACTGAGATTAGCCCACCTGTGTTGGGATTTGAACCCATGCCGCCCCCCAAAGCATTAGCCTTGGCCTCTGGGTTACTGGTGCAGTGACATTACAACACCACTGCCTCCCCTGCCTTTAATGTGGTGAAATAGTCCAAGGCACTTCACAGAAACATTAGCAAACAAAACATGACACCAAACCACATGAGGAGATGTTAGTTCACATGACTGCAAACTTGGTCAAAGAAGTCGGTTTTAAGGAGCGTCTTAAAAGAGGAAAGAGAGGTAGAGAGACAGGGAGGGAATTCCAGAGCTTAGGGTCCAGGCAGCTGAAGGCATGGCCGCCAATGGTGGAGCGACGGAAATCGGGGGGATGCACAAGAGGCCAGAATTAAAGGAGTGCAGATATCTCAGAGGGTTGTGGGACTGGAGTAAGTTACAGAGATAGGGACAGTGCGCTGGATTGATATTCAACCAGTAGGGCCTGACATCCGGTGCCCACACTCTCTCTGCCACATGTCACCTGCCATGTACAGGAGCAGCTTCTCTGAGCAAACCTCCACGTCCCTCCCTGAGACACTGAGGGCTGGGATTAACTATTTCAGCGCAGTCTGGGATCACCCTGTGCCTTGTGGGACTTCAGTGCAACATCAACCGGTTTTTGCCTGATATTGTCACTGAGTTGGCACTAACATTTCTTTGAATTTATATAAGGTCAGAGAGGGATAATGTAAGGAATGATTTGTTCTGTCTCAGGTCTATCAGGCAATGTGTCAGTGCTGGGGCACTCAATAACTGTCCTGTTAGTGCTCATATGCAATTCCATTGTCAGGGGTCAGCTATTTGTATGACAGGAGCAGCCATGTTACTAACCTGTACAATCCGTCAGAGGCATTGACTACCTATTGACTGACACCTCAGCCTTGCCTTTGACAGGCTGGAATCCACCTGCTCTTTTCACACACAGACCAGCACAGATCCCCCCAGTCTTCATTGATGGAAAGTCATTCAGTGGCTGCAGTAGAGATATTGAAACAAGCCTGCTTTAAAACACAAAGGGACACACGCACACACAGGCACACGCGCACACACGGGCACACGCGCACACACACACACACACACACAGGCACACGCACACACACACACACAGGGACAAGCAAACACACAGGCACACGCGCGCACACACACATGCACACACACACACAGGCACACGCACACACACACACACAGGCACACGCACACACACACACACAGGCACACGCACACACAGGCACACGCACACACAAGCACACACACACACACACAAGCACACACACACACACACAAGCACACGCACACACAGACACACGCACACACAGGCACACACACACACACACACAGGCACACGCACACACACACACACACGCACACACACACACACACAGGCACACGCGCACACACAGGCACACGCACACACACACACACACACAGGGACAAGCAAACACACAGACACACACACACACAGACACAAAGAAAGAAACACATCCAAACACACTCAGACATTGAAACACACACAGGAACACGTGGCAAATACACGGGAACACACAAAATCAAACACATTAACTTTCAAAGTTCTGAATGGTTTTGAGCCTTTAAGCTGGGTTTCTACTGGGAGTGGCAGGAGATGGTGGGCGGTGGTCTTCACCATGTAGTCTCCCGAGACCCTCTAAGGAATAGCCTTCATGTCACGGCTGATAGTGAGAAGAGAGCTGCTGTGCAGAGCCTGCAGCTACACCTTCACCTGATCTGTTCACACATGAGCTGTTCTCCATCTCTCAGGCAGTAAACAGCATCTTTCAACATTCCCACAGTCCTTGTCACCCACTAAGAGCAGCAGCAGGAGATGAACAGTAGCTTGGCGACATCTGGGCACAGCAGAAGCTCAGTCTGTACAGGCTTCATTTCGCCAATCACGTCACACGGACAAAAGCGACTGGCACACGGCACTGAGCCCAGGGGAGGTTTTATTCCTGGATTGGCAACGCCATTTTCTAGCAAGTTTTTAAATTAACCTCTCAAGACCCAGGGCAGGGTCTCTGCACCACTATTAACCCTACAGCCTGGTGGTAACCTCCCTCCCCCCAAACTGCTGGAACTCCACTCCGCTTGGGGCCGGGAGTGGGGGGAGTGGATGTTTTTTTTGTGTTAATCAGCGAGAACCCAAACCGCAGGACATTGCTTCACTTTTCATCAGCGCAATTCACTGCTCAAGGACGAGGGGTCAGAGGTTAGCAGGGCAGGTGAGAGGTCAGGGATCATTGCGATGTTGTATCCCTGTCTGTATTTTTGCTGTTAAGCTGTGTGAAGTTCCAGCTGTGCACATAAACAGTGCAACACATCTTTAATTTTTATCTGCAAAGTCTAGCTCTGAGCAGGTTCAACAACTACTGGTAATTATATGCTGCTTTTAATGGAATATAACACCCCAGGGCACCGAGCTGCGTAGGAGATGTTGAGACAGGCAGCCAAATGCCCACTCAGAGAGGGAGGGTTTAAGCAGCTTCTTAAAGGGGAGAGGCCGGAGAGGCCAGAGAGGCAGCGAGGGTTGGGAGGGAATTCGAGAGCCTAGGGCCCGAGCATCTGAAAGCGGGAGAGGGATTAAAACTGGGGACGTTCAAAAGGACAGGATCGGAGGAGGGTTGTGAGGTTCGAGGGGGGGGGAGGGGGGGGGTGGGGATTACAGAGACTGGGGTAGCTGGGGGGGGCGGAAGCAAGGCCGTGGAGGGATTTGGAAACATTGACAAGAGTTCTTAAAATCGAGATGCTGCCTGAGCAGGAGGACGAAAAGGGGGCGAGAATGGAAGGTGAGGGCAATGGGGCAGGGGGAGGGGAGAGGGAGAGTGGAAAGGGGGTGGGGGGGGGGTGGGGAGGGTGAGAAGGAAAAGTGAGGGTGGGAATGAGGGAAGAGGGAGTGAGGGAAGAGGGAGTGAGGGTGGGAGTGAGGGAAGAGGGAGTGAGGGAAGAGGGAGTGAGAGGAGGGAATGAGGGTGGGAGTGAGGGAAGAGGGAGTGAGGGAAGAGGGAGTGAGGGAAGAGGGTGTGAGGGTGGGAGTGAGGGAAGAGGGTGTGAGGGTGGGAGTGAGGGAAGAGGGAGTGAGGGTGGGAGTGAGGGAAGAGGGAGTGAGGGTGGGAGTGAGGGAAGAGGGAGTGAGGGAAGAGGGAGTGAGGGAAGGAGGGAGTGAGGGAAGGAGAGAGTGAGGGAAGGAGGGAGTGAGGGAAGAGGGAGTGAGGGAAGGAGGGAGTGAGGGAAGGAGGGAGTGAGGGAAGAGGGAGTGAGGGAAGAGGGAGTGAGGGAAGGAGAGAGTGAGGGAAGAGGGAGTGAGGGAAGAGGGAGGGAGTGAGGGAAGGAGGGAGTGAGGGAAGGAGGGAGTGAGGGAAGGAGGGATTGAGGGAAGGAGGGAGTGAGGGAAGAGGGAGGGAGTGAGGGAAGAGGGAGTGAGGGAAGAGGGAGTGAGGGAAGGAGGGAGTGAGGAAAGAGGGAGTGAGGGAAGAGGGAGTGAGGGAAGAGGGAGGGAGTGAGGGAAGAGGGAGTGAGGGAAGAGGGAGGGAGTGAGGGAAGGAGGGAGTGAGGGAAGGAGGGAGAGAGGGAAGGAGGGAGTGCCAACATCCCAGCCCACTCAGTCTGAAAGAACACAAGATCCATAACAAGAGTTGATCTTTTTGATGTTCACAGTTGAAGTTTGTCCCTGGGAAATTGGTGTGAAATGAAATTCTGAACAGAATCTAACATCAGGGGCTGTTAGCCTTCACACTGACAGTAGGAGAGTGAGACAGTTGCCCAGAGTTAATGACCTGTGCTCACTGCAGACAGGGGGAAGGATTTCTCCGTTCTCTCTGTGTGTAATCCAATCTAAAATACAAGGGCCGGAGCAGAGTGTTGTGGCTGCTCTTTGCAAGTGGGAATAGCTGTGGAATTGATCAGCTGGTTCTCTCGGTGTGAGAGAGTCTGGGAGAGAGTGCAAGCGCTTCACACACACTGACAGTGTGACAGTTTACAGCCGCTCTGTCTGGTTTTAGCACTGAATCAGGGCAGAGGAGACAGTCACGGGGAAAGGAGCCGGGCTTAGTGTGAGCAGGAATCCACAGGGACTCGTATTCAGCCTCATCGCCGCCAACAGCAACTGCTGTGCACAATATTCCTGGAACCGACCCAACCCCGTGTTCTGTACACAAGACCTTGAGAAATAGGAGCAGGAGGAGGCCATTCAGCCCCTCGAGCCTGCTCCACCATTCAATAAGATCATGGCTGATCTACCACCTAAACTTCACTTTCCCACCTGATCCCTCTTCCCTCAATTCCCATGGTGTCCGAAAATCTACTGATCTCAGCCTTGAATATACTCAATGACAGAGCAACCACAATCCTCCCGGGTAGAGAATTGCAAAGATTCACTACCTTCTGGGTGAAGACATTTTTCCTCATCACAATCTGGAATGACCAAACCCGATTCTGACACTGTTTCCAGTCAGGGGGAAAGACCCTTTCAGCAGCAACCCTATCAAATCCTCTCAGAATTTTATACATTCCAATTGGATCACCTCTCATTCTTCTAAACTCCAGACAGTATAGACCCATTCTTCCCAATCTCTCCTCGTAAGAGAGTCCTCTCACCCCAGCTATCTACAGTGAGCCAGCAAGGGCTCAATGAGCTGAATGACCTCATTCTGTGTCATAATGACTCAGGCCTCTATGAACCAATCTAGGGAACCTTTGTTGTGCCTCGGTGAATGCAGGTTGATGCATCTTCATACACGCAAACCTTGTGTAAACATTACATGCACAAAGTGCCTCCTCCCCTTTAACAGACACAGCTCCAATCTGTTACTCTACCACAGTAATATTCACACACATGGAGACACTAGAAACAAGGCCAATGTTGGTCAGTGCATGTGGGCCAGTGTTGGTCAGTATGTGGCGACTGGTGTTGGTCAGTGTGTGTGGGCCGGTGTTGGTCAGTGTGTGTGGGCAGGTGTTGGTCAGTATGTGGCGACTGGTGTTGGTCAGTGTGTGTGGGCCAGTGTTGGTCAGTGTGTGTGGGCTGGTGTTGGTCAGTGTGTGTGGGCCGGTGTTGGTCAGTATGTGCGGAATGGTACTGGTCAGTGTGTCTGGGCTGGTATTGGTAAGTGTGTGTTCGCAGGTGTTGGCAGTGTGTAGTGTCTGGTGTTGGTCAGTGTGTGTGGGCCGGTGTTGGTCAGTGTGTGTGGGCAGGTGTTGGTCAGTGTATGTGGACCGGTGTTGGTCAGTGTATGTGGGCAGGTGTTGGTCAGTGTGTGCGGGATGGTACTGGTCAGTGTCTCTGGGCTGGTATTGGTAAGTGTGTATTAGTCAGTGTGTAGTATCTGGTGTTGGTCAGTGTGCGTGGGCCACTGTTGGTCAGTGTGTGTGGGCCACTGTTGGTCAGTGTGCGTGGGCCACTGTTGGTCATTGTGTGTGGGCCACTGTTGGTCAGTGTGTGTGGGCCACTGTTGGTCAGTGTGTGTGGGCCAGTGTTGGTAAGTGTGTGTTGGCCAGTGTTGGTCAGAGTGCGTGGGCAGGTGTTGGTCAGTGTGTGTGGTCCGGTGTTGGTCAGTGTGTGTGGGCCGGTGTTGGTCAGTGTGTGTGGGCTGGTGTTGGTCAGTGTGTGTGGGCCGGTGTTGGTCAGTGTGTGTGGGCCACTGTTGGTCAGCGTGTGTGGGCCAGTGTTGGTCAGTGTGTGTGGGCCGGTGTTGTTCAGTGTGTGTGGGCCGGTGTTGGTCAGTATGTGTTGGCCAGTGTTGGTCAGTGTGCGTTGGCCAGTGTTGGTCAGTGTGTGTTGGCCAGTTTGTGTGGGCTGGTGTTGGTCAGTGTGTGTGGGCCAGTGTTGGTCAGTGTGTGCGGGATGGTACTGGTCAGTGTGTCTGGGCTGGTATTGGTAAGTGTGTATTAGTCAGTGTGTAGTGTCTGGGGTTGGTCAGTGTGCGTGGGCCACTGTTGGTCAGTGTGTGTGGGCCACTGTTGGTCAGTGTGTGTGGGCAACTGTTGGTCAGTGCGTGTGGGGCACTGTTGGTCAGTGCGTGTGGGCCACTGTTGGTCAGTGTGTGTGGGCAGGTGTTGGTCAGTGTGTGTGGGCCACTGTTGGTCAGTGTGTGTGGGCCACTGTTGGTCAGTGTGTGTGGGCAGGTGTTGGTCAGTATGTGGCGACTGGTGTTGGTCAGTGTGTGTGGGCCAGTGTTGGTCAGTGTGTGTGGGCTGGTGTTGGTCAGTGTGTGTGGGCAGGTGTTGGTCAGTATGTGCGGAATGGTACTGATCAGTGTGTCTGGGCTGGTATTGGTAAGTGTGTTTTTAATAATTTATATAGATTCTTCTTTCCCCACCTATTTCCATTATTTTTAAATCTAAAACTAAAACCTTTAGTCTTTCCACCCCACCCCCACTAGAGCTGTACTTTGAATATCCTGTTTTCCATTCTTAATTAGCACTTTTCTCAGACAAAGACCACCACCTTCAACACCTCTTTGACCCTTTTGTCTCTGACATCTTTTGATTATCTGCTCACACCACACCCTCAATGTGTCTCTTCCCCCCCACCCACCTTAAACCAATTTATATTTCTCCCTTGTTGAAACTATGCTTCAGTTCTGCCGAAGAGCCATGAGGGCTCGAAACGTTGACTGATTTCTTCTCCGCCGATGCTGCCAGACTTGCTGAGTTTTTCCAGGTAATTCTGTTTTTATTTTGTTTTGGTAAGTGTGTGTTCGCAGGTGTTGGCAGTGTGTAGTGTCTGGTGTTGGTCAGTGTGTGTGGGCCGGTGTTGGTCAGTGTGTGTGGGCAGGTGTTGGTCAGTGTATGTGGACCGGTGTTGGTCAGTGTATGTGGGCAGGTGTTAGTCAGTGTGTGCGGGATGGTACTGGTCAGTGTGTCTGGGCTGGTATTGGTAAGTGTGTATTAGTCAGTGTGTAGTGTCTGGTGTTGGTCAGTGTGCGTGGGCCACTGTTGGTCAGTGTGTGTGGGCCACTGTTGGTCAGTGTGTGTGGGCCACTGTTGGTCAGTGTGCGTGGGCCACTGTTGGTCAGTGTGTGTGGGCCACTGTTGGTCAGTGTGTGTGGGCCACTGTTGGTCAGTGTGTGTGGGCCAGTGTGTGTTGGCCAGTGTTGGTCAGAGTGTGTGGGCAGGTGTTGGTCAGTGTGTGTGGGCCGGTGTTAGTCAGTGTATGTGGGCCAGTGTTGGTCAGCGTGTGTGGGCCAGTGTTGGTCAGTGTGTGTGGGCCGGTGTTGTTCAGTGTGTGTGGGCCGGTGTTGGTCAGTGTGTGTTGGCCAGTGTGCGTTGGCCAGTGTTGGTCAGTGTGTGTTGGCCAGTTTGTGTGGGCCGGTGTTGGTCAGTGTGTGCGGGATGGTACTGGTCAGTGTGTCTGGGCTGGTATTGGTAAGTGTGTATTAGTCAGTGTGTAGTGTCTGGTGTTGGTCAGTGTGCGTGGGCCACTGTTGGTCAGTGTGTGTGGGCCACTGTTGGTCAGTGTGTGTGGGCAACTGTTGGTCAGTGTGTGTGGGCCACTGTTGGTCAGTGCGTGTGGGCCACTGTTGGTCAGTGCGTGTGGGCCACTGTTGGTCAGTGTGTGTGGGCCACTGTTGGTCAGTGTGTGTGGGCCACTGTTGGTCAGTGTGTGTGGGCCGGTATTGGTCAGTGTGTGTTAGCCAGTGTTGGTCAGTGTGTGTGGGCCGGTGTTGGTCAGTGTGTGTTGGCCAGTGTTGGTCAGTGTGTGTGGGCTGGTGTTGGTAAGTCTGCCTGGGCCGGTGTTCGTCAGTGTGTGCGGGATGGTACTGGTCAGTGTGTCTGGGCCGCTGTTGGTAATTATGTGTTGGCAGATGTTAGTCAGTCTGTAGTGTCTGGTGTTGGTCAGTGTGTGTGGGCCGGCGTTGGTTAGTGTGTGTGGGCCGGTGGTGGTCAGTGTGTGTTGACCAGTGTTGGTCAGTGTGTGTTGACCAGTGTTGGTCAGTGTGTGCGGGCCGGTGTTGGTCAGTGTGTGTGTGGGCCACTGTTGGTCAGTGTGTGTGTGGGCCAGTGTTGGTCAGTGTGTGTGGGCCGGTGTTGGTTAGTGTGTGTGGGTCAGTGATGGTCAGTGTTGGTCAGTGTGTGTGGGTCAGTGATGGTCAATGTCTGTGGGCTGGTGTTGGTCAGTGTGTGCGGGCTGGTGTTGGTCAGTGTGTGTGGGTCAGTGATGGTCAGTGTTGGTCCGTGCATGTCAGGGGGCCGGTCCT
Organism: Cetorhinus maximus; assembly: GCF_964194155.1. NCBI lineage: Eukaryota > Metazoa > Chordata > Chondrichthyes > Lamniformes > Cetorhinidae > Cetorhinus > Cetorhinus maximus. The sequence continues at coordinate 225,283,570 of NC_135880.1, read as the reverse complement.
GGACATATTAATATCACTCTAAGGTCTGTAATTCCCTCTCACCCTCTCACCCTCTCTCTCCTTCTTTAAGGCTCCTTAAAACCTGCCTCGTTGATGTAGATTTTGGTCTGATGCTATCTATGTGCAAGTTCTATTGCAACGTTATTGAAAATTCCTTCAGAAGATTATGAAGCTGCTTAAATTCACAGGACACTGAAGATAACATTTGGAAAATATTCAATTTTACAGGGCTGGATGTCACTGTTAAATGTGAAACACTTACCTCTCTCTGACAGGTGTCACTCTCCCACACAACACTTGTGGCTTCAGCCCATTAGTAATAAAGTGAATTCCAAGAGGTTTTCACACCCGCCTCTGCCCAGTCTGTCCCTGAGCCTTGCTACCATCTGTCTCTTTCTGTGTTTCAAACAGCTCTCTTTCCAGAGACACATGCATCAAGTCTGGGCGCAAGTGAATGTTACAATATCACTGGAAAAATAGGTTTCGCTCCCTCGCACTGGGAGAGAGTGTGAGTGTGTGTGTGTGAGTGTGAGTGTGTGTGTGTGTGTGTAATTTAAAGTGCAGAATAGTGAATATCACTGCAACATTTTTAAACTGTTATACTTGCACCAAAATAGCTGACAGTCAACGTGTTCCTACAGTATCACCTCATCAATGCACATTACTGTCCACATGTTACTTACACACAGTACAGTCTGCTTTTTATCCACCTTCTCCTTGATCTGGATTCAGAATTTCGGCTCACACGTGTCTGTGGTGAGCAGTACATTCAGCCCGATCCCAGGGCTCAGTCACTGAAAGGCCTCCCTCCAGGACTTTTCACCGCTCCCATCACCCCATCAGGAATGCACTGGTGCGATTTGTGCACCCGGGCAGCTGGATTTGCCAAAATGACATCTTGTGATGCTGATGGTCAGCGGTCAGACAGTTACAGGAATCACACGGTGACAGGGTCTGACTGTCTGCTTCTTTAATGAGCACTTGTGCATCTTAGGAATCAGGAACATCTTAATCAAACTTGCTGGCAGCTGAGGCTCAGAACAAATTGATCTGAATATTATTTAATCTCCTGGTGCAAACCGAGCCCTTTATTATTCTACACAATTGCTCAGTGCTCACATCAATCTTTTCTCGTTTGTGGAAATAAGCACATTAAATATTTGAAAACAATTTTTTTGGCTTCCCCTGACAGCCCATCACATTTAATTTGTGACTTGAGGCCCGATTCCGTTCCTGCTCTGTGTCAGTCAGGCGAAGGGAGAGTTAATCCAGAGGCCCTGCTCCTGCTCATTATTATCCATCAACCTTATTGGGAGGTTTGAATTCCGGAGTACTCTGCCAGTTGCTCTGTGACTCCCCTCTGGTAAACTTCTGCCCCGACTCTCCCCATCTCACCTCACGCATGGAACTTCTCAAAAATTCATTCACGGGATGTGGTCTTTGCTGCCTGGGTCAGCATTTATTGCCCATCCCTAACTGCCCTTGAGAAGGTGGCGGTGAGCTGCCTTCTTGAACCGCTGCAGTCCATGTGGTGTAGGTACATCCACAGTGCTGTTAGAGAGGGAGTTCCAGGATTTTGACCCAGTGACAGTGAAGGAACGGCCGATATATTTCCAAGTCAGGATAGTGAGTGACTTGGAGGGGAACTTCCAGGTGGTGGTGTTCCCATCTATCTGCTGCCCTTGTCCTTCTAGACGGTAGCGGTTGTGGGTTTGGAAGGTGCTGTCGAAGGAGCCTTGGTGAATTCCTATTAACTGGGGTGAGCAGCACCTCATCTTTTGCTTAGGCAGCATTCAGGACTCAACATCGAGTTCAACAATTTGAGTTTGCAATGTCTGACCCCATTTTGTTTCCTTTTTCTTTGCCATATCGGCCTTAACCTTGGTTTCCTCACTTTGCTTTTCGGTGGTAGCTGTTCACCATTCTGCTGTTCACACCCCCCTGTATACACACCTTTTGTTTCTTTACTTGTCCCACTGACCCTGCAACACCAACTCTTTGTCGTTTAATCTCTCCTGTCTTCGTCCAATCACAGACCCTCCCCTTTGTTTTTTCCCACCCTAATCCTCCCCGGCCCCCCCGCTTCACTTGCTTAAAACCTTTTATATTCTAACTTTTCCCAGTTCTACTGTAAGGTCATCGACCCAAAACGTTAACTCTGTTTCTCTCTCCACAGATGCTGTCAGTCCTGCTGAGTATTTCCAGCACTTTCTGTTTTTACTTTTGTAACTGGGGTGAGGTCCTGGCTCCTATGAAACTAACCCCAGCAATGGGAAGCTTTCAGGTAAGGAGGAGGGCTGGAGGTGAGTGAGTAACACTCTCACCTCAGAGCCAGGAATCCCATTCCAGGGTCTTGAGTGTATATTCCAGGCTAACACTCCAGTGCAGTACTGAGGGAGTGCTGCACTGCCGTAGGTGCTGTTTGATGAGGCACTATTTTCAAATTCAGTCAGGGGAGTTCTTCCCCGCATCCTGGCCAAAATTTATCTCTCTACCAACATCACAAAAAGCAGACGATTTGCTCATTCTCTCCTTGCTGTTTGTGGGAGCTTGCTGTGCGTGCATTGCAATGTTTCCCACAGTGGACAGCACTTCAAAAAACATATGTCCTGGGCTGTAAAGCATTTTGATCTCGGGGTTGTGAAAAGAAAGTTGTTTCTTCTTTGAAAGAAATTGCGAAGGTCAGAAGGGAAGATGTTGAGTTTTCTGCTCCCAGTGTGTGGGTGTCTCTGAGAGCTGCTCAGACCAAACCCATCAGCACTAGGAGTCAGGAAGTGGCCGGTCGCTTAGTTATTAATTGTTTCCTTGGAGGATCATGTAAATCACATCAGAAAGCCAGCCAGCAGTGAGTAAAGGTCAGCCGGCTAATCTAAATTCCAGATGGTCATTCCTCGGCACTTACTTGGCACAAATGTCACCTCCCACTTGCCAATCCAAGCCTGGATGTTGTTCAGAACCTGCTAGGCTGGCATGGGCTGCTTCACTATCCGAAGAGTTGTGAGTGAAACGGAAAACAGTGGAATCATAAGCAAATATCCCCACTTCGGACCCTCAGATAGACAGAAAGTCACGGATGAAGCAGCTGAAAATGTTTGGTCCGAGGACACTATCCTGAGGAACTCCTGCAGTGGTGTCCTAGAGGTGAGATGATTGACCTCCGACAACCACAACCATCTATGACTCCAACCAGCAGAGAGTTTTCTCATTCAGCTCCAGTTCAGTTTGGGCTCCTTGATGCCACACTCAGTCCCATGCTGCCATTGACACTTTATTGTAACTCCTTCAAAGTAAGATTCGAAAAGGAAGATCCGGCACTCAGCCTGTGTTGAGATAGCTGGTCTGGGCGATCTTAAGGAATATAATGAACCCCAGTGACTGTAGGTTAGGGAGGGGAGAAAAAATCCAGTAGGATTCTTGTTACCAATCAGTGTCCAGTGACCTTGCTACTCTATGGATGTCCTTGAGGACAGCATTGGGTTTGAGTCTCTTACTCTTTATGGTAAACGGCCAATTAACACTCACTGTCCTCACTCTACGCTCCCAACTCAGGGATGAAAATGTGGTCCAATAAATTTATTTGGGAGGGTGTTTTCTACCCAAGCTTTCCTCCAGGTTTCGTCAGTGTTACAGAGTTGGAGATGTTCGACTCGTGTCCAGACGGGATTTCGTAGAGCCATGTGGTGAGTTGGGGGTTCTTAAAGAATCTATCTACCTCTGCCTTGAAAATATTCAATGACCCCCACCTTCACCATCCTCTGAGGCAGAGAGTTCCAAAGTCGCACAATCTTCTGGGAGAAAGGGACCATTAAGGTGAGGAATTGAATGCAGCCAGTGACAGTGGAGGAACTTTCAACGACAGGAAAGAGCAACAGAGTTTGTGAAGCTGGACTGAACAGACTGGTATTTGGGACATTAAGGAATGACAGAGTGAAATGTTGAGAGTGGGGTAAGCAGTTTAAGAGTTGTTGATGTGCCCTCCCTTCTGGATTCATGATCCTCATGATTACAGGAGAAATGTTTTCAATTTCTGAACCAGTGTCAGCTCAGCAAAAAAAGTCTTCCCCAAGGTTCAGTCATTTAACTCGGCCTTGAAACAGGAACAATCCATTTAAATCATAAACCGCAGATAAATTCTTTAATTTTTATCCCTCAGTCCCAGAAGATTAAGGTCATTATCTCCAAAGTTATGAAACATAGGGGGCACGATTTTGCCCGTGTCGGGCAGGAGTGGTGGACGGGCCTGGGAGCGGTCAGGAAGCTGACTGCTGCCCGCGATTGGGCCCCGGCCGCGATTTCAGGCATTCCGGCCAATTAATGTCCAGCCAGCGTGAAACGCACACCGCAAGGCTCAGCGCTGCTGGGGTGGGGGACAGCAGGTGTGTGAGCGCTGACGTGTGCAGTTAAAAACTCCCCGAGGCACAGTGCTGAAGATTTTTATCAATATAAATAAGGAATTTTAAAATATTGAAAACATGTCCCCACTACCCCCCCACCCCGCCATGTGACTCTGTCGGGGACATGTAAAATATGACTGCACAAAGTTTTTATTAATCGCTGGATGAAGCCTCATCCCGTCCGTGGATGAGGTTTCGCCATAAATGCAAAACTGAACATTCGGACGGGCGGCAAAAAAATTCCAAACAACTCATTGATTAGGGGCCAGAGTCGGGCCGCTTCACTTCACTGCTGACCGATACAGCCCGCGGGTGCACAATGCCATCGGGACGCTTGCCCAACCTCATCGCCCGTCATTTGACGTTGGTTTGTGTCGGGCACTCGGCCGCTTGTCGAGCTCAATATTCTGCCCGTAGTAAATTATTTTTTAATTTAATTAATTATTTGTTTATTGTCTGGTGAACCCATCTCACTAAATGAAACAATGAACCTTCACATATTAAAATCCCAGATTTAATCCTACAGCTGTCATACTTTGGAAACCTGTGCCTGAGGAACTCTGTATTTTATTGCACTGCAACTTCCGGGGGTTCGGGGCAGGGAAATGAAAAAAAAACAGCAGATTCTTCCACTGTAGCAGCATATCCGATTATTATGGGAAAAATTTACCCCCCTGTCGTGGGGGGAGAGGGTGTGGGCAGGCGCACCTCCGATTGGTGCCCCCGATTGGGGGCGCGCCGCCATTTTATGTGGGTGGACCAATTAAGGCCTGCCAGTGTGACGTCTGCCAGGAAGCGCTATGCGCTCCCTGTGCAGGCGGGGGAGGGGGCGATTCCCTCAGCCAGGAATGTGCAAAAGAGCGCACAGATCCCCCTGAGGCTAAGTGCTGCCTCAGGGAGATCAGCTCCGATTTAAAACTTTCATTAAACATCTTTAAAAATTTTCCCTGCCATGTTCCCTCATGTGATAGTGTCACATAAGTTGGGATATGTCCATAAGTTTTATTGAAACCTTTCTTAAGGATTTAAATACCCTCATGAAACCTCATCCCGCCCGTGGATGAGGTTTGATGCTTTTTCTGAAGCCCGCCAGGGCTCCCGGTCTGCCCGACAACCTTAAGGTTGGACGGGCAGGTCCATTAATGGCTTTAATTAGTTTCTCAATGGTCTCAATAGGCCGTTGACAGGTCAGTGAGCGCGCAGCTGACTCAGCTGCACCCCCGCCGACCTGAAAATGGAAATGACGGGGGGTGACATTGGGAGTTCCACCCGACGTCATCCTGCATCATTTTACGTGTCGGTGAGCAGGCCCCACCCCCGCTCGCTGACCAGAAGATCCTGTCCTACGTTTCAGACAGAGCTGTTTATCCCGGATATCAGGAACACTGAGTTGTTCAGTCCGTATAACGGGAACACTGTGTTGTTTAGTCCGGATAACAGGAACACTGTGATCTGCTTAACCCCTATAACAGGAACACTGTGACCTGCTTATCCCCTATAACAAGAACACTGTGATCTGCTTATCCCCTATAACAGGAACACTGTTCTGTTTATCCTGTGTACTGTCGAACAGGAACACTGGGCTATTCATCCCCATTCATACCATTCTTTGTTATTAAACCCCACACACCCTCCATAGGGCCAGTTTTAGGCTCTTGCTGGTGCTTTAGGATGAGTTGCTAAAGCTATAAAATTTATTATTGATATGCCTCGCCTGACCATTCTCAGTAAGAGCCATTCCCCATGTCTCTTCCCCATTACTGAGTCTCTGTGGGCCTCTTGGAGTGATACCCATTTTGTCTGATCATCTGTTTTCCCTCTGACTGTATAAACATAGACTAGCTGTTTGCGCGCAAAGAATTTCCACCTTCAGCTTGGAAAATCATCCCAAAGTGCTTCACGGAAATGTAATAAAAACCATGAAGGCATTAGCTGACATAATCTGTGATGATCAAACACCTCTTGCTGGAGGACTGGACTCTAACGATCCATTAAGTCTTTCACCTTCAATAACTGTTCTCCAATTATTTAGCCACTCAAAGGACTGATATTGTAGATTCCAAGAGCTCTCAGCTTAACCATGAATCTCCTGTGAGGGACCGTATAAAATTTTTTCTGAACGTTTATGATAAATGACACCAATTTTTTTCAGTAGTTCAGTGAATCTCATAAAGAAATTCCAACAAATTTTGGGTGACATGACTGCATTTCAAAACCAGTTTGAAACTGGTGCTTTCAACTTTTGTTAAATGGTTTTGAATGGTTTACCCTGTAATAGGCACCTCACGTTTACCCCTCTATAGTTGACAAGCTAATTGGCTTTCTCTAATCGTGTCTGGGACCTGTACTCTTTCCAAGGACAAAGCAGCAAGAAGGTGATGAGTGGATCGAGTCGTGTGCCAGGACAACCTCGATGACCCAAAGCTTTTAACAGTCGGTGAAGAACTCCTTGAGCTGTGTACACTGCTGTATGAAACATGGCAGCCAATTTGTGCACAGCAAGCACCCACAACCAGCAATGTGATAATGAGCAGGCCATCTGTTTTTTGTGATGTTCATTGAGCAATAAACGTTGGCCAGGGCACTGGAGTCAACCCTGTTGCTTTTCTTCAAAATTGTGCCACGAGATCTTTTAGTTTAATGTCTCATCCAAAAGATGGCACCTCCAACAGCGCAGCACTCCGTCACTGGGAGTGTCAGCCTAGAATACACGCTCGAGCAGAGGGGAGGTGGTGGCATATGGGCAATGTCACTGGGTGAGTAATCCAGAGCTTCAGGGTACACGGGTTCAAATCCCACCACGGCAGCTAGTGAAATTAAAATCTAGTCTAATGATGATCACGAAACTGTTGTTGATTGTTGTAAAAGCCCAGCTAATTCACTGATGCCCTTTCTAGGAAATCTGCCGTCCTTTCCTAGTCTGGCCTATGTGTGACTCGAGACCCACAGCAATGTGGTTGACTCTGAAATGGCCCAGCAAAGCCTAATGAAACCATATGGCCCACCTGGGAATTGACTGAGGCACCAGAAACACAACAGTGTACCCAGCCTGGTCAACCCTGCAAATTCCTCTTTACTAACACTGTATACAACCACAATCTGTAACCTCATGTCCCGGCATATCCCCCACTCTATCATTACCGGTAAGCTGGGGGATCAACCCTTGTTCAATGAAGAGTGCAGGAGGACACGCCAGGAGCAGCACCAGGCATACCTAAAAATGAGGTGTCAACCTGGTGAAGCTATAACACAGGACTACTTGCATGCTGAGCAGCAGAAGCAGCAAGTGATAGACAGACTAAGCGATCCCACATCCAACAGATCGGATCTAAGCTCTGCAGTCCTGCCACACCCAGTCGTGAATGGTGGTGGACAATTAAACAACTCACTGGAGGAGGAGGCTCCACAAATATCCCCATCCTCAATGATGGAGGAGCCCAGCACATCAGTGCAAAAGATAAAGCTGAAGCATTTGCAACAATCTTCAGCCAGAAGTGCCGAGTGAATAATCCGTCTCGACCTCCTCCAGAGGTCCCCAGCATCACAGATGTCAGTCTTCAGCCAATTCAATTCACTCCATGTGATATCAAGAAACGGCTGAAGACACTGGATACTGCAAAGGCTAAAGGCCCTGACAACATTCTGGCAATAGTACTGAAGACTTGTGCCCCTAGCCAAGCTGTTCCGGTACAGCTACAACACTGTTATCTACCCGGCTATGTGGAAAATTGCCCAGATATGTCCTGTACACAAAAAGCAGGACAAATCCAACCCGGCCAATTACCGTCCCATCAGCCTATTTTCAGTTATCAGTAAAATGATGGAAAGTGTCATCCACAGTGCTATCAAGCTGCACTTACTCAGCAATAACCTGCTCACTCACTCTCAGTTTGGGTTCCGCCAGGGCCACTCAGCTCGTTACCTCATACAGCCTTGGTCCAAACATGGACAAAAGAGCTGAACTCCCGGGCTGAGGTGAGAGTGACTGCCCTTGACATCAAGGCAGCATTTGATCGAGTGTGGCATCAAGGAACCCAAGCAAAACTGAAGTCAATGGGAATCGGGGGGAAAACTCCACTGGTTTGAATCATACTTAGCACAAAGGAAGATGGTTGTGGTTGTTGGAGGTCAGTCATCTCAGCTCCAGGACATCACTGCAGGAGTTCCTCAGGGTAGTGTCCTCGACCCAAATATCTTCAGCTGCTTCATCAATGACCTTCCTTCCATCATAAGGTCAGAAGTGGGGATGTTCACTGATGATTGCACAATGTTCAGCACCATTCGTGACTCCTCAGATACTGAAGCAGCCCATGTCCAAATGCAACAAGACCTGGATAATATCCAGGCTTGGGCTGACAAGTGGCAAGTAACATTCACACCACACAAGCGCCAGGCAATGACCATCTCCAACAAGAGAGAATCTAACCATCACACCCTTGACATTCAATGGCATTACCATCACTGAATCTCCCATCAGCATCTTGGGGGGCTTACCAATGACCAGAAACTGAACTGGACTAGCCATATAAATACCGTGGCTACAAATCAGGTCAGATGCTGGGAATTCTGTAGCGAGTAACTCACCTCCTGCCTCCCCAAAGCCTGTCCACCATCTACAAGGCACAAGTCAGGAGTGTGATGGAATACTCTCCACTTGCCTGGATGAGTTTTTAAAATTCATTCATAGGATGTGGGTATCGCTGGCTGGGCCAGCATTTATTGCCCATCCCTAATTACCCTTGAGAAGGTGGTGGTGAGCTGCCTTCTTGAACCGCTGCAGTCCATGTGGTATAGGTACACCCACAGTGCTGTTAGGATGGGAATGCAGCTCCAACAACACTCAAGACGCTTGACACCATCAGGACAAAGCAGCCCACTTGATTGGCACTCCTTCCACAAACATTCACTCCCTCCACCACCGACACACAGTAGTAGCAGTGTGTGTACCATCTACAAGATGCACTACATGAATTCACCAAGTCTCAGTTGACCGCACCTTCCAAACCCACGACCACTACCTCCAAGAAGGACAAGGGCAGCAGACACATGGGAACACCACCACCTGGAAGTTCCCCTCCAAACCACTCACCACCCTGACTTGGAAATATATTGCCGTTCCTTCACTATCACTGGGTCAAAATCCTGGAACTCCCTCCCTAACAGCACTCTGGGTGTACTTACACCACATGGACTGCAGTGATTCAAGACGGCAGCTCACCACCACCTTCTCAAGGGTATTTAGGGATGGGCAATAAATGCTGGCCTAGCCAGTGACACCCACATCCCATGAAAAAATAAAAGAAAAGTTGCTAGCGTGGGTTTGAATCTGATGGAGAGGTGAGAGTGCTACCCACTGAGCCATGCCTGACAACTGACTATGCAACTGGTAAAGAAAGGTACTGGAGGGATATGATAGTATTGTGGTTATGTTACTGGACTAGTAATGCAGAGTCCTGGACTGATGGCCTGGAGTTTAACTCCCACCACGTCAGTTGGGGAATTTAAATTCATTTCATTAAATAAAATCTCAGGAATGGTGACCAGGAAATTATCGGATTATTGTGGTTCACTAATGCCCTTTAGGGAAGGAAATCTGATGTCCTTACCCAGTCCGAACTACATGTGCCTCCAGATCCATTGCAATACGCCTGTCCCTTACAGCCCTATGAAATGGCCTAGCAAGCCACTCAGTTGTATTCAAGAAGTTGGCTGATCATCACCTTCTCAAGGGTAATTAGAGAGAGGCAATAAATGCTGGCCTGGTCAGTGACCCTGTCAACCCATGGATGAATAAAACAATGATGCTTTTGCTTATATTCTATAGTGGCCCATATCATAACAGTAACAGAAGTCATCTTCAAGCAAATAGCTTTCTCTATGGCTCTAATAATATGTTAAGTCGTGCGTATATATACACATCCTGTAATGTAACACTTACTCACTGAAACCCTTTCACTATCCTGATTTCCTATCACCCTATTACCATCGTGCTGTGTGTCCTGAATGTTCCTGTTTAAATGTTCTATTTATTGCACTGAGCTGTGACTGGGTTGTGAATGGAGGACTCTGAATATTATCTAGTCTATCCCAGTGCAGTGCTTATTTCTCATGTGAAGTGGGCGGCTGATAGTGTTCACCAGTTTGAGATTGTTATGGCCATTGGTCACAGCCAGTGGAACATTGTTTGTCCACACTGTCCTTTGGTGCTCTAGGTGCATAATATGAATGATATACACTGTTGCATAATAATAAAAAATTGGACAATTAGTTTGTTACACTTTGTGACTATATGACATTGACTGAGAGTTTAGTCGTTTCCTAATTTAAGAAGTGACTTCATTACATTGATAAGGAATATATAGATTCTGTACTTAAAACCAGGATAGGTACTGACCTCTTGGACGTGTAGTGACCTCTTGGACCTGTACTGACCTCTAGGACCAGTACTGACTTCTAGGACCAGTACTGACCTCACGGACAGGTACTGACATCTTGGACATGTACTGACCTCTACGACCAATACTGACCTCACAGACATGTACTGGCCTCACGGACATGTACTGACCTCTACGACCAATACTGACCTCTAGGACCGGTACTGACCTCACGGACATGTACCGACCTCTCGGACCAATACTGACCTCATGGACAGGTACTAACCTCTTGGACATGTACTGACCTCTAGGACCAGTGCTGATCTCACGGAGAGGTGTTGCCCTTTTGGCTTTATAAATACAAATCAACTTTAGCACCAGAATAATACAAAGTGGAGAAGTTCCATGGGGTTTTCCCACCATAACTATGGTGTAAGTATGCCTGGAGAAATGATATATAACAGCCATTTTCAGCCATTTGCCTTGTTTCCCCAAGGGTTCTGGTAATGTTCATGGAACTTCCAGGCATGTACATCTCATAGCATATCGCTCCCGTTCTTATCGAACAGAGTACCTCTGGTATACTGCGCGCAATGTCAAAGGTCAAGTGCCAGATCCCGACATGGGGTCAATGGGCTGAAGGGCCTCCTTCTGCACTGTAACAACTCTATATCATACATATAAATATTGCGAGTTTGTTAAAGTTCAGAGGTCACACTTCACAATGTCATCAGCATTTTAAAGAGAAAGGGTTAAGGTTAGCTGATTATTTTATGTTGATTCTCCTCTGACTAGGAGCTGGAAACTTACACTCAAGCGTCAATGGGTTCACAAGCAACAACTACCTGTTTGCAGCAATTGTTCTCTCTCTCCTTAAGGTCACAGGCAGCCGATCCCTAACCCTGCAGCACTGCACCTTTGCAGCAGAATCATACAGTGCACAACATTCCCAACAGCATAAAACTGCCTCATCTGATGTGATCAAATCTGCAAGACTCCTCCGATTGTCTTCAAAATCCCAGAAGCCAAGGCAAAATGAACCACAAACAACAAATGGTTTCTGAGCACACCTTGGGCATAACTCTCTTTCCCAGTTCTACTATAATTGAGAGGTGTCTTATTAGAAGATTTTTCATCATTCAGAGGGTGATCAGAGTTGATTTTGTAAGTCGGAGATTGAGGTCACAAAGAGATCCATTAACGTAATGCACTTTTTCTAAGCTTTATATTCAAACTTAGTGCTAGATTAAAAAACAAAATCTGAATAACATTAAAATCTCAGCAAAGCCGGATTTTGTCCACTTAATACCTTTCGAGGGATTGAAAAGATAAAGCTGGACGATCAGGGTTGTGTTTAGCCATTATAGTAGGGTTGCCAACTCTGTCAGGACATATTCCTGGAGGTTTCATCACATGACCTCCTGCTCTGAAGTGCCCTGCCCCCACACTCCCACCATTGGTCGCCTTATATATCCATCTAGCTGGGGCCCCGCCTTTCCATGGATCAATTGGAAAGTGAATAGGCTTTACTTGAATACTGTGACTGCACTTCAGAAATAAATCATTGGCTGGGAATGACTTTGTGACATCCCAAGCTGTGAAAGGTGCTATATAAATGCAGGTATTCATTGCATTTACCTGATTGGAGGATTTCTGACTGTTACCAGCCATTTTATCCCATCTCAGATATTCATATAGCTACTAAAGAAAAATGTTAACATTTTTTTAAAACCTTTTTTTAAAATACTTACTCTGATTTTTCTTACAGCTGTGTTTTGGTGATCAGTCTTTAACTCCTGGAGACTCCAGGCCAATCCTGGAGAGTTGGAAACTCCACAGTGACTCTTGTACACACAAACGTTAATAGTGTGACAGAAATTGACCTAGCGAGAGATTAGTGCTATGGAGAGAGAGGGGGGGAGAGAGCATCATGAACATTCTTTGTTGACTCTGGGAATGATAATCAGCTCGGACTAGCGGAACTGTGCACAATCCCAGGCTTGGAGCTAAAGTGAGAGTTCGCAGGCTGGGCAGTCAGAACATCTGGATCGGGCACAATCGTGACACCAAATGCTGCTCGCGTTTCATTGATCAGAAAGGGGCTGGTCATTTTTGTGTTTTCTCGCCAGATGAAACAGCAGAATTCAGAGCCCCAGAGCAGAATCAAATTCCAGATCATTGGCATTAAACCCAATAAATCTGGGTCGGTTAATCCCTTTTAAATTTGTACTACAGGGATTTATTAAATATTGAATCTTTTACTTTTGGTGACATTTACTCTTCACATTGGCAAATGTTAGTGCTGAGAAAGGGCACACTTTCTAATTATCAGGCTCCCATTGTCAGCTTAAAGCACTGATAAACAGTAAGAATGAATGCTGAGTAAAGCTCCCTCTACACTAACCCAACAAATATTCCCAGGCAGGTACAGCACAGGCTAAGTATAGAGTAAAGCTCTCTCCACACTGACCCAACAAACACTCCTACAGCAGGCACAGCACAGGTTAAATATAGACTAAAGCTTCCTCTACATTGACCCAGTGTCAATATGCAGCAAGAGCGGGACAACATTCAGGTTTGGACTGAAAAGTGGCAAGTAACATTTGCATCATTGCAAGTGCCAAGCAACAACCATCTCCAACAAGAGAGAATCTAAGCATCTCCCGTTGACATTCAGTGACATTGCCATCGCTAAATCTTTTTTTTGTTCATTCAGTGGGCGTCACTGGCTAGGCCAGCGTTTATTGCCCATCCCTAATTGCCCTTGAGAAGGTGGTGGTGAGCTGCCTTCTTGAACCGCTGCAGTCCATGTGGTGTAGGTACATCCACAGTGCTGTTAGGGAGGGAGTTCCATGATTTTGACCCAACGACAGTGAAGGAACGGTGATATATTTCCAAGTCAGGATGGTGAGTGGCTTGGAGGGGAACTTCCAGGTGGTGGTGTTCCCATCTATCTGCTGCCCCTGTCCTTCTAGATGGTAAAGGTCATGGGTTTGGAAGGTGCTGTCGAAGGAGCCTTGGTGAATTCCTGCAGTGCATCTTGTAGATGGTACACACTGCTGCTACTGTGCGTCGGTGGTGGAGGGAGTGAATGTTTGTGGATGTGGTGCCAATCAAGCGGGGCTGCTTTGTCCTGGATAGTGTCAAGCTTCTTGAGTGTTATGGAATCCCCCATTATCAACATCTTGGGGGGGTTACCACTGACGAGAAACTGAACTGGACTAGCCATATAAATACTGTGGCTACAAGAGCAGGTCAGAGGCTGGGAATTATGTGGAGAGTAACTCATCTCCTGACTCCCCAAAGACTGTCCGCCATCTACAAGGCACAAGTGAGGAGTTTGATGACATTCTCTCCATTTGCCTGGATGAGTGCAGCTTCAACAACATTTAAGAAGCTTGACACCATCCAGGACATAGCAGCCCGCTTGATTGGCACCACATTCACCACCTTCAGTATTCACTCCCTCCAGAACGATAGTGGCAGCAGTGTGTACCATCTACAACGTGCTTCACCAAGGCTCATTCAATAGCACCTTGTAAACACGCGACCTCTACCATCTAGAAGGAAAAGGGCAGCCGGTACATGGGAACACCATCACCTGCAAACTCCCCTCCAAGCCACATACAGTCCTGATTTGGAACTATGTCAGAATTCCTTCACTGTCACTGGGTCAAAATCCTGGAACTCCTTTCTTAAGCACTTTTGGTGTACCTACACCAGATAGACTGCAGTGGTTCAAGAAGGTGGCTCACCACCACTTTCTCAAGGGCAATTAGGGATGGGCAACAAATGCTGGCCTAGGCAGTGTTATGAAATCCAGACTTACCTCACTGGTGAGCAGGGGCTGGAAATTCCCAGTCCCGACAGGTCCCGGCAGTTGCCATGCGTGCGCGGACTGGGAGCGGGCTGCTCATGCGCAGTACAGCGCTTGAAGTCCTTCGGGCCAAGGACATGGGCTCAGTGCACCTGTGCAAGAAGTAAACGGCATGAAAACAGGGGCATGTAACCCAGGAGTGGAGCGCCTTAGTTGAGAGAGTCCTGGACAGGGAGAGGACACAGAGGAAGTTCTAGGCACCGGACAAAGACAAGGAACAGGGAGAATTCCCAGTTAAGAAGAAGGAGCAGGGAAAGAGCTTACAAGCAGAAAATGGCTGCGGTTGGCAGAGTATGAGTGGAGAGGGCTCAGGAGGAGCCCTGGTGATCAAAGAAGGAGACAGAAGGTTGGTGACTCAGTGCTGATGGCTGTTGGGTTGAGTAGTGTTCTGCTTGGCGCAGCTGAAGAGCTGAACTTTTGTTTGTAAGTTTGGTGTTTGAGTGCATACTGGGAAATCCAGGGGACTGGAATATTGGGAGATGAGATTGAAACCCTGCAACCTGGGCTATCGCTGAGGCTGTCCAAGTCGGAGCGACTTTTGGAGAGAATTCCAAGGTTGGATCTTTGAAGGTGAAGACTGGAATTCCTCGTGAGAGAGACAGAGTTTCGATGAGATTCATTGACTCACAGTGTTACTGACATCTAGGTGGGTTATTGAGGAATCTGTGGAATCTGTCTTGGTCGCATCTGCCATTTATTGTGCACTGTGGTGTGTTCGAGCACAGTTTGCCTGTAAATTCACATGTACCTCATACCCACCCTGAATGTTAGAGTATAAGATAGATATTGTAAATTGTTTTATCTTTCTGACCTTGTATAGTAAAGTTTATTTTGTTTTCTAAAACCTGTGGAATCGTATTGCTTTACTCTCTTAGCCAGTATGTTGAATCTCAAACTTTGTCTACTATAAACAAAATGTTATTGGTCCCTAACCAGATCTTACCAAGAATTTAGGGGTCTGGTCCCGGATCATAACATAAACTGGAGGTTTTAGCTGGATTTCGAATCCACAGGCAGATACATGTGCTGGTATTTGCTGGGGTTAAGGCTGATAAGATTTCTACAATGAATTTTATTATCCTGATTGAAAAGCAGAATGGTTTTGTCAATTGCTGTGAATTTTCTAGAGAGGGAAGATTTATTCCTGAGTGATTTGCACCAATTAACCAAGAGTAGGTTAATCGCATTAGCAGGAAAGTTGATGTTAGAGGCAAAAACACAGGCTAAGAAAGCAGATATAATCGTGGTAATAGCATAGTTTCTGGGATCAGAAGGGAAAAAAAACATTAATCCAGATGGTAAATTAGTTGAATTAATGGGAATTCAATTGCAGCTCGAGATAGAAAGAGATAGAGAGAATGAAAAACTTGAACTTGAAGAAGAAATGGAAAAGCAAAAGCTTGGGCTTGAGTTTCAGAGAGAGAGAGAGAGAGGAATCAGACAGCATGAACTGGCTGAGGAAAAGCTCGGGTTATGGAGGGAAAGAGAATCTAGTAGTTTGGATGAGGAATCGAATCCCACTCTGAGCTTTGACATTCCAAGGCTGAATTCACTGAAGATGGAGTTTTGGGATATTTTATCTCATTTGAAAAGGTGGCTACAAAGTTAAAGTGGCCAAAGGACACATGGACTCTCATTTTGCAAAATGTTTTGGTCGGGTAGGTTATGGATCTGTATTCTAGTCTTTCGGAGAAACAATCTTCTGATTGCAAGCTTACAACTTTGTCAATGAAGCATATCAGTTGAAAATTCAGACTTTAAAGAAAAGACCAAATGAAGCGTTTGTAGAATTCGCTGGGGAGAAAGAAACATTGTAGGGCCGGTGCGTTCGGGTGCTTAGCCTTGAACAGGATTTTGAGAATGTGAGAGATACAATGACACTGGAAGAATTTTAAAACAGCTCCCAATAGCACACCTGAAAGACCATGGGGTTTCTAAGGAACAGGAAGCAGCAGTTCTGGCAGATGGGGATGATATATCACGTAGGCAGCTAGGGGACGGTAGATCTCCATTTGTAAACCCACAAGGAAGCTGGAGGAATAGAAATGAATCTGGCTTTAGGGAGAAGGCAGAAGCTGTTCCAGTCAATAAAAATGATAGTATAGAGGATAAAAGTGATGTAAAGAAACCAGTATACTTTTATTGCCATAAGACAGGGAATCTCAAAGCGAATTTTTGGAATCTGCTTGATAAATCAGTGGCAGTAATAAGAACGCTTAAGGAGCTTTTAGAAAAGGATGTACCACAAAAGGAAATGGGTGTTAAAACAGTGGCAATAGTACAAGTGAAAGGTGTTCCCTCACAACCTACTAGAATCGGGAATGCAGCTCAGGAGGTCAAGGGGATTTTTCCTTGAATACTACTAAAAAATTAGTAGAGGTTATAGAGGTTTTGTCTCGCATGGAGGAATGGTCCTTTACTCCTCCAACAAAACAAGTAAACAAATTAATATTTTTGGAGATACTGGCACAGATCAGTCATTGATGGTGGCTGATGATATATGATTTGTGTTCCAGATAGTCTGATGGCAGAAAAGGGATTAATACGAGGTATTCATGGGATTTATGAACCTGTTCCCTTGTGTAAACTCAATTTACAAAGTGACTTAGTAAACAGAATTGTCACTGCGGTAATTGTTCCTAGTTTACCTATTGAAGGGACAGATTTTATATTGGGTAATGATTTGGCCTAACATAAACAGTAACATGGCAACCAGTGTTTTGCAGCAGTTGAATGATCATGCTAATCTTGGCAACCTCCCCAAAATCACTGCGGACAAACATGAGAAGTTTACTGCCGACAGTGCAGGAAATTGAAGGAAAAACTGATCAGTTTAGAGAACCAACTTTCATGTACGAAAGATGAATTTGCTAATGAAAAATGAGAACTGCTGAGAATGTTGGAATGTTGGTCACAAGAAGCAGAAACACTTGAATAAGGACATGAAACATCTAAATAATAAACTTGTAAAAGTGAATTCAACAAAGATAGATCTTGAATTGAAGCTTGATGAACTTCAGGTATCAGAAGTTTCTATTACACATTGTGAAAAATGCCTTGAACAGGGAAAGGAATTGCTGATGAATCAGAACAGTTGGTTGAATGCGGAATTAAAAACTAAGCCTGGTGAACTGTTGGAGCTTTGTCGGAAAAAGAGCAATAAAATCCTTGAACTTCGATGCAATCTGGAGAACAAAAAGGATGAGATGTGTTGTATGGAACAGCAGATTCAAACTTAAAAAGCAGAATAGGAGAATTTTAAGAAACAGATTGATAATCTAACAAATGATTTGAAGGAGTCTAAAGAGCAGTTAGTGACCAATCAAGAAAAATTACAAAATGAACTGAATGCCCAACTGAAGGTTGTTAAGCTGGATCTGGGCATCACTGGCTGGGCCAGCATTTATTGCCCATCCTTAATTGCCCCTTGAGAAGGTGGTGATGAGCTGCCTAATGAGGTGTCAGCTGTGGCTCAGTTCATAGCACCCTCGCCTTTGAACCAGAGGGTTGTGGGTTCATGTCCCACTCCCGGAAACCAAGAACTGTGATTGTACTCGGAAGAGTTGCAATCTGTGACTGTTGATAACTCGAAAGAGTTTGAACCGCTGCAGTCCATGTGGTGTAGGTACACCCACAGTGCTGTTAGGGAGGGAGTTCCAGGGTTTTGACCCAGCGACAGTGAAGGAACGGCGATATATTTCCAAGTCAGGATGGTGAGTGTCTTGGAGGGGAACTTCCAGGTGGTGGGGTTCCCATGTGTCTGCTGCCCTTGTCCTTCAGGTGGTAGAGGTCGTGGGTTTGGAAGGTGCTGTCTAAGGAGCCTTGGTGAGTTGCTGCAGTGCATCTTGTAGATGGTACACACACTGCTGCCACTGCGCATCGGTGGTGGAGGGAGTGAATGTTTGTGGAAGGGTTGCAGATGACTCTGAAACAAAGGTAACTGAACTGACCAGAGCAGTTGCTGAACTGAATGAACAGGTTAATAAGCTTGTAAAAGAATTGGAAAGTAAGAGAGTAAAACAAATATTTGGGTGAAATTGTGAAAGAAGTGGGGATGAAGGTTCCATTTTTCAAGCGTCAGCAAGAAGAATATGAACGTGTGGAGAAGGGTGCGGCACATCCCTCAGATAAACTAGAAAATAACTTGAGGAAAGTGAGAAAACTCTCTTGGTGCGGGTTTATTCATCTGTTGTTGATCAAGGCCATGAAACGATAAAATCTGTTATGGAAGAAGTGAGTAAGGAAGATAATTATGAAACTGGTTGTCAGTTAGACATACAGGGTTTCTGTAGAAACTTAAAGGACCCATTGTAGGCATGTTTCCATTAACCGAGAAGAGTTAGAAAAAGCCCATGTTTTTCTGTGTTAAAGTTGAGAAATCCATGCAAAAGTCATTGGTAGCACATGGTGTGAAGAGGAGAAGGCTGCCAAAGTATTGTTACACCAAAAAAGCTTGAAAACCCTGGTACAAAATAGAAATATAAGCTGGTCAAGATGTTTCTAAGGAAAACTTTAATGTATCTTTACTACCTTTGGTTGACTATAAAAAGATTATGGGGAAAAACCTGTGCTATTCAGAGTTTAAAGGGTGTAGGGGAAAAGGCAGGTTCTGAGTTATGATAATTCTATGTTGTTTAAATCCTGCTAATCCTACTTGTTACACATACTGGCTTTTGTTTTATTTAAGCACGTGTAACTTTATTATACAATAAGTGTAACTGTGAAACAAAATGAAAAGGTCATATGTACAGTATGTATGTAATAAGTTACTCATCAAAAGTTTATGATGTTAAGAACTTCTTGTTAAGAAATTGTAAAGAAATCTTCACTATGGTCAAGGAGGAGGGCGATAAGAAATCCGGACTTACCTCATCGGTGAGTGGATTCTGGGAACTCCAAGTCCCGACAGGCTCTGGGAGTTTCTGCCTACACGCAGACCGGGAGCAGGTCCACATGTGCAGTACAACATTTCAAGTCCTTCAGGCTAAGGACCTGGGCCCAGTGCACGTGCACAAAAAGCAAACAGCGCAAAAATGGAGCCATGTAACCCAGAAGCGGGGCTCCATAGTCGAGAGAGTCCGGACAGGGAGATGGGACAGGGAGAGGACCCAAAGGAAGGCCCAGGCAGGGGACAGAAACAGGGGACTAGGAGAGGTACCAGTTAAGGAGAAAGTGGAGCAGAGAGAGGCTTCAAGCAGAAAAGAGTGGTCCTTGGCAGACGTTTAGTGGAGAGGGCTCAGGAGAAGCCCTAGCGATTGATGAAGACAGCAGGAAGTTGGTGACTCCATGCTGTGGGTCATTGGGGCAAAGGTGCCCCTCTGGAGCGGTGGCGTTCTGCTCAGCACGGCTGAATAGCTGAAGTTTTGTTTGTGAGTTGGTGCTTGAGTGCAGACTCGAGAATCCAGGGCAACAGAGTCTCGGGAGATGAGACTGAAACCCTGCGAGGTGGGTCATCATTGACACAGTTCAAGTTGGAGCGACTTTTGGAGAGAATTCCAAGTTGGGTCTTTGAAGGTGAAGACTGGGATCCTAGTGCGAGAGACAGAGTTTCAGTGAGATTAATTGACTCACAGTGTCACTGAGTCTAGGTAGGTTGTTGAAAAGTCCATGGGATCTGCCGTAGTTGGACTGGCCATATTGTGTGCGGTTTGGAGTGTTCGAGCGCAGTTTGCCTATTAATTCACATGGACCTCATATTAACCCTGTATGACAGATATTGTAAATTGTTTTATCTTTCTGACCTTGTATAGTAAAATTTATTTTTCTTTGTTCAAAACCCATGGAATCCTGTAGTTATATTCCCTTTGCAAGTGTGTTGAATCTCAAACTCTGTCTACTTTAAACAAAACGTTATTGCTCTCTAACCAGGTCTTCCCAAAAACCTGGGGGGGTTCTGGTCCAAGATCATAACATGAGTAATGTTCACATCCCATGAAAGAAAAAAAAATGCCTGGGGCAGATGTGGCACAGTTGAGATGCGAAGGAAAGATCTGTCTACATTATCCTGTTGAACACTCTCAGGACAAGTGTATCTCCATGTTCTCATTTATAATGGATATTACCTGTAAACATGTCACACTGTAATTGCACCATCTCCCCATAGGAGATGCAGTTTTGCATCTCAGCCTCTCAGCTAATACTGCAAAGAAATCCCTTTCCTAGAACCAGCTCATTTTGCTGTAAGCTTTGCTGTTTTACAACAAATAATATATAACCAAATTATATAAAAGACAGAATGGGAAGACAGATTCTAAGATGGTAACTGAATTGTGCCCTGGTCCAATTAGCCAGCTCTCTAACCACCTTCACCATGTTTATCTAGTACTCAATAACCACAGGGCTAACTGAGAAGGAGGACCACACAAGTGGAATCTAACCGGCCAATGGTCACCCTGCTGCAGCTTCGGACACAACACTCAAGAAGCTCAACACCATCCAGGACAAAGCAGCCCCGCTTGATTGGCACCTCATCCACAAACATTCACTCCCTCCTCCATAGACGCACAGTAGCAGCAGTGTGTACCATCTACAAGATGCACTGCAGGAATTCATCAAGGCTCCTTCGACAGCATCTTCCAAACCCACGACCTTTATCATCTAGAAGGACAAGGGCAGCAGATACATGGGAACACCACCACCTGGAAGTTACTCTCCAAGCCACTCACCATCCTGACTTGGAAATATATCGCCGTTCCTTCACTGTCACTAGGTCAAAATACTAGAACTCCCTCCCTAACAGCACTGTGGGTGTACCTACACCACATGGACTGCAGCGGTTCAAGAAGGCAGCTCACCACCACCTTCTCAAGGGCAACTAGGGATGGGCAATAAATGCTGGTCTAGCCAGAGACACCCACAACCCGTGAATGAATAAAAAATAAAACATGGATCAATTGTTGTCACCGTGAACACAAATGCTTCAGGAGAGTTTCATGATCTTCTTCAATCAACAGTTAGAAAGATCCCTGACAGCTCTATTCTCAATTCTTCTAACAGTTACACTGCTCCCTGGTAACCCCTGACCTACAACGGCTCCTGTTCTGCCACGCCTCCATTTTCAAATCCTTCCATGGTCTTGCTCCTTTCTATCTCTGTAATCCCCTCCGGCCCCACAACTCTCCAAGATCTCTGGGCTCTTCTAATTCTGGCCTCTTGTGCATTCCGATTTTAATCGCTGCCCCATTGGGAGCTGTGCCTTCAGCTGCCTGGGCTCCAAGCTCTGGAATTCCCCCCCCTAAACTTCTCCCCTCTCTCCTCCTTTAATTTGCTCCTTAAAACCTATATAGAGCCTTCAACATAGTAAAACATTCCAAGGCATCTCACAGGAGCGATTATCATCCAATATTTGACACCGAGTCACATGAGGGGATATTAGGATAGGTGGTCAGAAGCTTGGTCAAAGTGGTGGGTTTTAAGGGGCGTAGGATGATGGGTGAACAGGAATTGGAGGTGGGACTCAGGCAGCAGGACTCATGATAATGTGCCGGTCATGGACTGTACCTGGCACAAGCAACACCGATTTGGACTCACCCTGCAGCACGTAATATTAACAATAATAAGAGCCTCTACTCTAATCTGACAGGGTTGCTAACATGAATCACCTATAAATAGCCTCATTGTTATGGTAAATGTTCTGACATTTTTCTTTATTGATACTGTATGTTGTACTTATTGAAGCAATTGCATTGAGATAACAGGCAAGAACTGGAATGCTTCACTTCCATTTAAAATACTGCTGCCTGTGCATTTTCAGCTTGTGGAAACTTGGGCAGTTTTACTATATTAAAGCCAAGTAAATGTAACCAGCGTTGTGTGATTGTACGATGAAGACTACCCCTTCAGTAGAACAACCCAATCCCTCTCCATAAAGACCAGCTGAACCGTGCCACAGGGCAGCAGGGTATGACTGGCTGTGGGCATTAAACAGTCTTCAATCTCCACAAACTCTGGGCACCGGATTTCTAAAGGCTGGAGTTTTGGGATTTTCAAAGCTACAACGATCCCTCTGTTTTCCCTTTGTTGGATCGTCACTGGCTACAGCTCTCATCCAGCTCACCAGCTGTTAAGAACAGAGACAGGCGCTGGCCATTCCATAATAAACATTTCAAAGGAAAAAAAAATAATACGCAGGGATCTGGGGAAAAAGTGGGGGAGCGAAACTAACTGGATTGTTCTTCGAAAGAGTGAGTGCAGACTCAATGGGCTGAGTGTCCTCCTTCTGGGTTGCTGTGTGACTTTCTGATTCCATGATTCAGCCCATTGTGCTTGTGTTGGCTCTTTGACAGTATTATCCATGTAATCTTACTCCCTGTTCTTGCCCCAAGGCTCTGCACTTTCCTCCCCCCCTCAAATATTTATCCAGTTCCCTTCTGAAAGTTACTATTGAATCTGCTGGCACTGCCCTTTCAGGCTGCTGTTTACTGTTTGAGTGCACACCTGGGAATCCAGGGGAACAGGATCTCAGAAGACAAAATCGAAACCCTGCAAAGTGAACTGGTTAGGGACCGTTAACATTTAAAGAGAATCTAAACACCTCGTTTTAACCAGTAGAACTAGGCCACAAGATTTCACGTTTTTAAACAAAAAAACAAACTTTATGACATGTGAAAGGCTTAAGTAAAACCAATACTATTAGTTTAACAATGTGGTTTATAATTACATGTAATGCGTTCTGTTTTACTTCTTATCTCCCTAGGGCCTGAATTTTGCACGTGTCAGGCATGTGCGATCGGCGGGTCCGGGAGCAGGTGGGAAACAATCCCCCGGCTGTGATTGGCCCCCGGACGCAATTTAACAGCCGGCCAGCGTGAAACGCGCCCAGAGAAAGGCTCAGCCTTGCCATTAGGGACAGGGAGAAGGCAGGCGCCAGTGTCACCGAGGGTGCTGGGTGAGCGCTTCCACTGAATTCCCTGAAGGCAGACAGATGCCTCAGGGAGCCGCAGACCTCCAAATAATAAAAGAAAGCACAAAAACGCTGCAGAAAATGTCCGTGCAGCACAGTCAAGCACCTGGAAGCAAACCTCATTAAAAAAAAACAGTCGACAGATATTTCTTTTTGTTTTAAATCAATTTCATCCCACCCTTGGATGAGGTTTCATCAAAAATGTAAAGCCCACCTGGCCGATTGGCCCGTCCGCCAACCGTAAGGTTGGACGGGACACGAGAAATCGCTGATATATTGGGCCATTAATGAGTTTCGTTGCCCGCTTAATTGACGGTGGGCACTCTTCCGACCTTTGCATGCGCCCACTGAGCGAAATATCACGAGAGTGCATGATGACGTCAGGATGCTCACCCAACGTCATCTGGTGCGATTTTACACCCATTCGGGTCAGGCGCACAATCGCCGTGGGACGTAAAATTCTGGCCCAGGAATTCTCTTATAAGACACATCAATCTTAACGTTATTTACTTCTGTAGGGACCACCCACAAGTATGTCACAGTCCTCTGGAGAATTCTCTGCAGCTCCAGCTATTCTCAGAGGTAAAACTTTCATTTACCACCTTTTGTGGATGTCTCAGTCCCTTGTTCTGGTTACTTTTCCTTTTTTCCCACGCTAATCTGCTGATTGCTTTGTTTGCCACAAGACTCAGTGAGGACCGCTGTAGGTTCTTCCACTAGTTTCAAACTAGGAAATCTTCAAGCTTTTTCTCCCTCACAACAGTCAACTGAGATTAAGCCTGACATGCATTCCACACAGTGAATGATGATGTTAGTTTTTTCACTCTCCTTAGTGTAGGTCTATCTAACTGTCATTTACTTTGGTTATCTTCTCTCATGAGTTGCAAACCGCACACTACTACTTGGATGGATCTGTGTCCCTTTATATGGCCTTAACCAGTTTCAGTCTGCCCAGAAGGTTTGGTTTCCAAATCTCAGGTTCAGTTTTTGTTTCCTTAGAAACAGTGAGGGTCAGTTTGTTCCCTGTTTCCTTTTTCTGTTCCTATGTTCAGTTTCTGTTTTCAGTCAGGTATTGTTTCTCTACCGGCTGTTTTATAGCTCAATCTCTTCTATCCTGACCTTTTAAGTGTAATAACCTCCCAGCTTGTTTACATTGCATTCTTCATTTTCTACAGTTAAGACTTTAATTCTTAAAACTACAAGTTATATATTAAAATGCGCGAACCATGAACTAGATATTTGCAACACAGCACATTCCTGATCACAACAACTCACTGCAAAAATGTTTCCCTGTGTTGCCCCTGGTTATTTTTGCTAATCACCTTAAATCTGTCCTCTGGTTACCGACACTCCTGCCAATGGAAACAGTTGCTCCTTATTTGTTCTATCAAAACCCTTCATAATTGTGAACATCTCTATCAAATCTCCTCTTAATCATCTCTGCTCTAAGGAGAACAATCCCAGCTTCTCCAGTCTCTCCAGATATCTGGAGAGTCTTTCATCCCTGGTACCATTCCAGTAAGTCTCCTCTGCACCCTCTCCAAGGCCTTAACATTCTTCCTAAAATGTGGTGCCCAAATTGGACACAATACTCCAGCTGGGATCAAACCAGTATTGAATAGAGTCTTTATCATAAGGTGTTGGCTAGCCAAAGCTAATCTAAAACTTCAATGAGGCATTAGAATTAGCCACAGCCATGGAGAGGCTGTTAGAAATTCAGAGGCTATAAGAGATGCCCAAAATGGCACCGTCCATCTTGTAGGGTGGAACAGACCGGCAACAAAAGGCGTGAAAACATCAGCTCCCACAGAAAGGCGGGAAACGCCCCTATGTACAGATCAGTGAAAACAGCCGTACCACAGTGAAAACCCACAAAATGAACGAGAGAAATGCATCCAGGCATCCAGTGGGCGATCGACAGTTCAAACAAGTCGAATGCTTTTTCTGCCACTGCTATGGTCACATGAGGCGGCGCCCCAGAGATCGGCTGAGGCAGCGTTTTAAAGGCAAAGGGAGAAATCGTGAAATATGTCTCATGGAAGGACCAGAAGAAATAGAATCAGGCATCCATTCATTATACAACCTGAAAGTGGATAGAACCGAGCCAATCCAAGTAGTCTTTATAGTCAATGGGCAACCCATTAAGATGGAAATTGATACTGAGCATCGATGTCTGTCCTCGGAGAGCATACATTCAAATATTTCAATAAAGGAGCCCTTCCTTTAAAAGATTGGAAGTTTCAGACACTAAACTGAGAACGTGCACAGGTGAAGAAATAAGACTGAAAGGGTTAAGTATGGTGATAACTGGAGGTCAATCTGAAAGGTTGCCCTTGATAGTGGTGGCTGGAGAGGGCCCCAGCTTAAGAGGTTGCAGCTGGCTTGAAAAGATTAAATTGAAATGGGCCGAAATTTTTCAAATTAGAACAAAAGGTTTACAGGAATTGTTGCAGAATTATGCTTCTGTTTTCAACGATTAGTTA
Organism: Cetorhinus maximus; assembly: GCF_964194155.1. Classification (NCBI taxonomy): domain Eukaryota; kingdom Metazoa; phylum Chordata; class Chondrichthyes; order Lamniformes; family Cetorhinidae; genus Cetorhinus; species Cetorhinus maximus. The sequence goes on along the minus strand of NC_135880.1, from coordinate 225,257,540 downwards.
GGAAGGATCCAAGGGCTACAGGCCAGAATCCATGTGGACCCAAACGCAACCCCCAGACTTATAAGAGCCAGACTAGTCCCTTATGCTCTACGGGACAAGGTTGAAACCGAACTGGACAGACTGGAAAAATTGGGCATCCTACAACCAGAGCAATTTTCTGACTGGGCAGCACCCATTGTACCTGCACTGAAGCCGGACCAAAGCGTGTGCTGATGTGGTGGCTATAAGCTAACTCTCAATAAAGTGTCCAAATCTGACAGACACCCAATACCCCCTATCACATCGGCTCACAGCCAGAGATGGGCACTAATATTAGCCGCCTACAAATAGGCTTTTATTCACCGTTTGGGTAGTCAAATCACACAGGCCGACACACTGAGCCGCCTTCCCCTGCCAGCTAATAACGGGCAGGCTCCGATTTCCCAGGGGCTGGCCTTAATGCTAAATTTTCTGGATTCCTCCCCTGTTCAGACCAGACAAATCCATGAGTGGACAAGCCAGGACCCGCTACTGTCTAACGTCTGAGAGCAGGTCTTGAATGCAGGTCGGTCAGGTGGATCTAAATCCGAGGAGATGAAGCCCTATTCTGATCGCAAATATGAACTCTCCTGCCAGGATGGCATGTTACTCTGGGGTGCCAGGGTTATCGTGCCCCTGGGGGGGGTGAAGGCCGTTATAAACCGAGCTACATAGCGCTTACCCGGGCATTAGCAGAATGAAGATGTTCACACGCAGCTATTTGTGATGGCCAGGCATGGACTGGGATATTGAAACCCTGGTCAAAAGCTGTCCTCAATTCCAGCGGGTGAAAAAGCTCCCCCCCCACCGCCTTTAGCTCCATTGTACCCGTGGGAATGGCCAGGGTGATCATGGATTCACCTCCACGACCACCTGGGACCCGTCTTGGGCACAATGTTCTTCTTACTGATTAACTCCCACTCCAAACGGACGGACGTCTATGAGGTCCGGTCACCCACGTCGGCTGCCGCCATAGACCGTTTGCAGCAGAGTTTTGCAGTGCATGGGTTACCGGAGGTCCTCGTGTCCGACAACGGGACCACTTTTACCAGCGGGGAGTTCCACAGGTTCACGACCCTTAACGGCATTGCCCATGTCAAAACCTCACCCGACCACACACAAAGACTGGCACTGCCCCTGCAGAGCTACAAATGAAGAGACATCTCCGCACCCACCTGGCCCTTATCCGGCCAAATTTAGAGGGGAGGGTGGAAAAAGCCAAGAGGCCCAGAGCACCAGTCACGAAGGTCATGGTCGTGAAAGAACTTTCACGGTGGGAGATGAGGTCCTCGCGAAGAACCAAGGAGATGGGCCCGATTGGCTGTGAGGTGAGGTGAGTGCAGTAACTGAACCCCTGTCCCATAATGTATCGGTAAACGGCCCAATAATTAGATGACACGTGGATCATCTCCGTAAAAGAACACCAGTCCCACGAGCAGAAACGCAATCTTCATCTAGGCCTGAGCCCGTGCCGCATGTTGAGGGCAGGTCACATGATTGGGAAGCACCGGTGGGGCCTGGGGGACCCGAGGGGGTGGGGGAGACAAACCTGCCAATTTCCACTGAGGAACCGAGTGGACAACTGTCCCCTGAAAAGGAGGCTCGGAAACACCAGCCGAGGTTGTTGAACTGCGACGCTGAACACATCCGAGAAATCCTCCTGAGAGACTGGATTTGTAAATAGTTATTACTGTTAATAGTTCACATGTTATTAAGTTTGTCAACTGCATTTTTTAAGTAAAGGGGGAAGGATGTGGTAAAGTGGAGTGCCATGTACCTTTAAGAGAATGCAAGTGGACTAACCATGTGACAGTACTGACCAATCACTGCACAGCGTGGGCTACTGGTTCATTGTAAGTCTGGAGCTGGAGGTGGTTGTGGGAGCACGCAAGGATTCAATGCTCTGCCTTCTGTTACAATAAACAATCACAGTTTGTTCTTATGTCGGTCTCTCTCTGTTATTGATAGCGAGCATCAACTAAAGGCGTATGTGAAGACATGCAATTTGAGTTTACTCGACTAGTGAACTCATAGACCCAAGACCTAAAAGGTACAGAGTAAAGCTCCCTCCACACTGCCCCCATCAAACACTCCCAGGACAGGTACAGCACGGGGTTAGATACAGAGTAAAGCTCCCTCTACACTGCCCCCATCAAACACTCCCAGGACAGGTACAGCACGGGGTTAGACACAGAGTAAAGCTCCCTCTACACTGTCCCCATCAAACACTCCCAGGACAGGTACAGCACGGGGTTAGATACAGAGTAAAGCTCCTTCTACACTGTCTCCATCAAACACTCCCAGGACAGGTACAGCACGGGGTTAGATACAGAGTAAAGCTCCCTCTACACTGTCCCCATCAAACACTCCCAGGACAGGTACAGCACGGGGTTAGATACAGAGTAAAGCTCCTTCTACACTGTCTCCATCAAACACTCCCAGGACAGGTACAGCACGGGGTTAGATACAGAGTAAAGCTCCATCTACACTGTCCTCATCAAACACTCCCAGGGCAGGTACAGCACGGGGTTAGATACAGAGTAAAGCTCCCTCCACACTGTCCCCATCAAACACTCCCAGGACAGGTACAACACGGGGTTAGATACAGAGTTAAGCTCCATCTACACCGTCCCCATCAAACATTCCCAGGACAGGTACAGCACGCGGTTAGATACAGAGTAAAGCTCCATCTACACTGTCTCCATCAAACACTCCCAAGACAAGTGTGCCTTTTTTTAAAAACGATGACTGAGTTGGGTTAGCCAGCACTATACTTGTGCCTCTTACACCAGGAAAATAGTTCAAATCCCAGAGCAAGTCACCCACAGATTGGTCGTTGGGCAGAAAAGTTGCAAATGGGATTCATCCTGGAGAAGTGGGAGGTGATGCATTTGGGGAGGTCAAACAAGGCAAAGGATTACACAATAAATGGGAGGATGCTGAGAGGTGTAGAGGAAGTGAGAATGTCCATAGATCCCTGAAGACAGCAGGACAGGCTGATAAGGTGGTTAAGAAGACATATTGAATCCTTCATTTATTAGCCAAGGCATAGAATATAAGAGCAGGGAGGTTATGCTGGAACAATATAAAACATTAGTTAATATTGTCTGCAGTTCTGGTCACCTCATTACAGAAAGGATGTCATTGCACTAGAGAGGGTACAAAGGAGATTTACAAGGACGTTGCCAGGACTGGGAAATTGCAGCTTTGAGGAAAGACTGGATAGGCTGGGATTGTCCTCCTTGGAACAGAGGAGGCTGAGGGGAGATTTGATTGAGATGTACAAAATGGTGAGGGGCCTGGATAGAGTGGATGGGAAAGGCCGATTTACTTCAGCAGAGAGGTCAGTGACCTTTAAAATGATTGGTGGAAAGATTAGAGGGGATTTGAGGAAAAAGATTTTCACCCAGAGGGTTGTAGGGATGAGGAACTTGATACCTGAAAGGGTCGTAGGGACAGAAACACTCAACTCATTCACAAGGTGTCTGAATATGTAAAACAAAAACAGAATTACCTGGAAAAACTCAGCAGATCTGGCAGCATCGGTGGAGAAGAAATCAGTTAACATTTCGAGTCCTCACGACCCTTCGGCAGGGTCGTGAGGACTCGAAACGTTAACTGATTTCTTCTCCACCGATGCTGCCAGACCTGCTGAGTTTTTCCAGGTAATTCTGTTTTTGTTTTGGATTTCCAGCATCCGCAGTAGCTTTTAGCTTTTTGTTTTTATCTCTGTGTCTGAATATGTACCTGGAGAGCCGTAGCCTGCAGGGCTACAGACCAAACGCTGGTGGCTCATCTTTCGGCCGCCAGAGACACAATGGGCCGAGTGGCCTCTTTCTGTGCTGTAAACTTTCTGTGATTCTATTGCTGGAATGGGAATGAACAGTAACTGCTGAGGGAGTGAAATGTTTTACAAGAATTCAGAAACCGCCTCTATTCTGAATAACGATAAACTCCATGAGCCCTGAAGATTACAACGTTGAGGATTAGCAGGTTAAACATGTGCTGCTGGAATTTAATCCTTGTTTAGCTCTGTCAGCGCTCTGCTGGTACACTTTCAAGAGAACAGAACCTCTCCTCACGTCCTCTTTAAATCTTTCAGCTGTGAAATGTCTTTCACACATGTTAAAATAAGCAATTTCTGTTTCGCAGCCTTGGCAATAATGTTAATTTCAATGTGCAACCTTACAAACTGGAATTAGAGAATGAACAAAAATATTTCAACTTGGAAGCAGCAGGAACAGAATCCTTTGTCACAATACGATGCAGAGTTCTGTCCCCATCCCGACAACATTTTGGTTGCTAGCGATTGGGGGGGGAGGGTGGGTGACATGCTGAATGTGAGGGGGTACTGGTGGTACTCGGTGGGACCCTCGCAGTGTGGGGTCTGACACTGGGCGGGACCCTCGCAGTGTGGGGTCTGACACTGGGCGGGACCCTCGCAGTGTGGGGTCTGACACTGGGCGGGACCTTCGCAGTGTGGGGTCTGACACTGGGCGGGACCCTCGCAGTGTGGGGTCTGACACTGGGCGGGACCCTCGCAGTGTGGGGTCTGACACTGGGCGGGACCCTCGCAGTGTGGGGTCTGACACTGGGTGGGACCCTCGCAGTGTGGGGTCTGACACTGGGTGGGACTTTCGTAGTGTGTGAGTCCGATATAACAAAAAGTGAAAAAAAACCTGGATTCCTGGAGAAAAGCACAGAGAGATGCAGGCAGGTGTAGACAGAGACAGCAGCAGGCAAACGTAGATACAGACAGTGATGCAGAAGCACAGACAGACAGAGACATAGGCAGGCACAGACAAAGACAGGCAGACAGAGAGACGAAGAAACAGACAGAGACATAGGTCGGCACAGACAGAGACAGGTAGACACAGACAGGCACAGGCAGACACAGACAGAGACACAGTCAGGCAGACAAAAACATGGACAAAGACAGAGGCAGACACAGACAGGCAGACACGGACAGACGCAGAAACAGGGAGGCACAGACAGACACAGAAACAGACAGACAAAGACACAGGCAGAGACAGATAGTAATCACTCTGGGATATAAGATCATAACATTTGGAAGGTCTGAATAATAACAGAAAATACGTGTTAGGTTGTTAATTATCTGAAAGAGGGTCTTGTTAATAATTGAGATGATGCCTTTTCAGCAGCTTCCACCTGGCCAGAGAACCCTCTTCTTTTCAAACTGTGGTGCAGTTTGTCACAATTGCAGTTTTCTCTGCTGCTACCGGTCCCAATGACCCTATGAGGAGTGTTCGTGGTGAATGGGTGGGCTCAGAGTTAGGCGCCAGCAGATGGCAGTACATCACTGGCACTATCACCAGGGTGTGGCCACTGGGTTCAGGGACAACGGAACCAGTCTCATCCCACAGACACCACCCCAGGCACCGCTCGCACATGCCTATCACCGGTAACAATTACTGTCACAGTCTTTACTATAATTCTCACACATCTTGGGGTTAAAGCTCCCTTTTTACATAAAGGAGAAATGTTGCTCTTACACATATTACCGGCCTAGTGTTGGAGGGGTTCAGATTGTTGTACAAGCGCGCTTGTATTTATGCTCAGTGCTGAGTATTTAGGATTAGTTCCACTCCGGAGATCTACACAAAGGTTCCAGGCTGACGCTCCATACGGTACAGAGGGATCAGGCTCCCATCTGCCCTCTCCAGTGGATGCAGGTGGCACTATTCAAAGACAAGCAGGAGAGTTCTTCTGGTGTCTGGTCAATATTTATCCCTCAACCAACAGCACAGAAACAAATTTCCTGTCTCATCTGTCTCAATGCTATTGTGGAATCTTGCTGTGCAGAAATTGGCCGCTCGTTTCCCATATTAACAGCAGCAACTACACTTCAAAAGTACATAATTGGCTGTAAAGTGCTTTGGATGGACCTGAGGTTGTGAAAGGTGCTATATAAATGCAAGACTTCTTTTCTTTTCTACAAGGCATATGTCAGGAGCGTGATGGAATCCTCTTCTCTTTCCTGGATGAGTGCAGCTCCAACAACGCTCAAGAAGCTCGATACCATCCAGGACAAAGCAGCCCCGCTTGATTGGCATCCCATCCACAAACATTCACTCCCTCCACCACCGATGCACAGTGACAGCAGCGTGTGTACCATCTACAAGATGCACTGCAGCAACTCACCAAGGCTCCTTCGACAGCACCTTCCAAACCTGCGACCTCTACCATCTAGAATGACAAGGCCAGCAGATAGATGGGACCACCACCGCCTGGAGGTTCCCCTCCAAGCCACACACCACTGTCGCTGGGTCAAAATCCCAGAACTCCCTCCCTAACAGCACTGTGGGTGTACCTACACCACATGGACTGCAGCGGTTCAAGAAGGTGGCTCACCACCATCTTCTCAAGGGGCAATTAGGGATGGGCAATAAATGACAAGAATGAATAACAAAAAGGACCCCCTGTTAACAATTCCTACTCAATAAATCCTCTAGATCCAGCTACACTGAACAATCTGATCCCTGGCTCTCTGAGAAACACGACACAAAATCTGCCAAACCACAGCTGGAAATATTCAGAACAGAAATATACTTACATTTCACAAAACCCCTGTAACTTTTAAACTGTTATAAATATTCAGTGTAACGTTCCACTTTCATCTCTCGCTAACTCACGAGGAAGCAAATGGCCGCTCATCAGGGAAGCCCTCCTGTTGCAATCAACGTGTTCCCAGATGTGTCACTTTGATATCTCTGGCTGTTCATTGTCAGGGCGCAGTCAACATTGGAAGAGTTTTTGAAGACTCCTCTTGTTTAACAGTTTAATGAGTCCTGTGCAATGCCTCAAGTCAGACTCTCCCAAATCGAGCTAGCTCCCTACTGAAAATCAATCTAACAAACTCTCTTCTCTCAAAATCATGTCAATATGATGGCAATTATCCATGCAAAACCTCACCGAGGGGTATTTGTGCACCATCGGTGGTTGCTTATTTAGCAGCGTAAGGATTATTCACTAAGTAACTGCACAGTTACTGTTTATTCGTGGTAAGAGTTACTCACTGTTAACAACTACTCATATGGTTATACATAGCGCCTTTAAGGTAATGAGACAGCCTCAGACGCCTTCTTGGAGCTTCACAAAACAAGGAATGTCAGCCAGACACATGAGGAGATATTAAGACAGGCAACCACAATCTTGGTCAAAGAAATAGGTTTTAAAAGGAGCATCTTACACGAGGAGAGAGATTGGGGGTGTTGGGGATTGGTGGTTTAGGGAAGGAATTCCAGAGTTTAGGGGCAAGGCAAGTGAAGGCACAGCTGCCAATGGTGGAGTGATTAAAATCGAGGATATACAAGAGGCCAGAACTGGAGGAGTGCAGAGATCTCGGAGGGTTGTAGGGCTGGAGGAGTTTGCTGAGTGTGAGACAGAGCTACTGTTTAATCAGCAGCTTAATTGTTACAGTATTCACCTCACTCTCTCCCTCGACAATGAGGATCAGTCTGTTCACACAGACTTTGTATCTCACATCCCTGGAGGTTGACAGCTGTTTAAAATCTAAACAACGTTACAGTCAATACTTTTAATGAATTTTCTTACCACAAGGTGATTATGCTTCAGACACATCCCATTGGCATCCCATCCACAAACTGCTTGACCAACTCTTTGAATAAACTCAAGAAATATTTGAATCTGTTTGGAAACCCATTCAGCTGCACTCACAGCCTAGCACCTCCCGGTGCCCCCTCCCATTACCTGCTATCATATTGTACCTTCATCCTAGTGTTATTTAAAATGATAGAAATAGCAACAGTGATTGAGGTCTTGAATAAGGGGAAATCGATCAAAGATTGAATGTAAGAGATTTACCACAGAAAGCAGGAGAAACTTTTACACTGAGTGTTAAGACAAGATGGAATGTAACGGAGTTCATGACTGCAACAGAGACCAAGCCATTAACAACAACAACGTGCATTTATATAGCGTCTTTAATACAGTAAAATGTTCCAAGATGCTTTGTCAGAGCGCTATCAAATAAAACTTGACTCCAAGCCACATAAAGTGGATGTTCAGACAGATGATTGATTGCTTGGATAATGCAGAAGGTTTTAAGCGGTGTCTTAGAGAAGGAGTGAGGCAGGGAGGCTTAGGGAGTTCCAGGGTTTAGGGCCCCAGGCACCTGAAGGCACAGTCACCAATGGCAGAGCCACTAAAATCTGGGATGTACAAGAGGCTAGAAGTGGGGGAGCCTATGTTTCTGGGATGGTTGTGGGGCTGGAGGAGATTGCAGAGACAGGCAGGGGGCCAGACCAAGAAAACAAGGATGAGGATTTTAAAATTGAAGTGTTGCCGGACCAGGAGCCAATGTAGATCAGTGAGTGATGAGTGATTAGACTAGGTACATGCTCCAGGGAGACAAGGTCACTGACCCTGCGAGGAAGGGTCTGACTGGAGGTTATTAATGCGTAGAAGCATCTCCCTTTCACGTGATCTAGTTACTACCTGCCACACTTCCCTCTATGCCCAATGTACTCCCCTCCCCTGCACAATGCTCTCCCCTCCCTCATTCTGCTCTCTGCCTCCCCCACCAACACGTTACCCTCTTCATCCTCACATTGCTCTCCCCCAGCACAAAGTGCTCACCGCTTCCCTACCCCACCCCCGCTCAGCTGAACCCTCCCTGACACTCGCACCTACTGTCCCACACTCTCTTCTCTTGGCAGATCATCAGAAATCCCTTTATCTAGAAACCCATGGTATTAGAGAAATAGTCCGGGAATGTTAATGGACAATTGTTCTGTAACAATTAATGGGAACTGTCAATCACTCAGTGCTCAGTCCCTTGGGGCATTTTGCAAACTGATGTAACTCAGTGTCTGATTAAATTTTAGCTATAGCAGCGGCAATCCCTCTGGAATTTTCAAATAGATACTGCCAGCGATCGACAGAGACTGCAAGGCCCGCACTGTATCACAAGCAGAGCTAGGGACTGATGGTACAGACCAGGCAGACAGAGCTGAAGTGCTCGAGTTTCATTCCAGAGACCAGGACACAAAATCCAGGCTGAACCTCTGATTGCAGTACTGAGGGAGTGCTGCACTGTCAGAGGGTCAGTACTGAGGGAGCGCTGCACTGTCAGAGGGTCAGTACTGAGGGAGTGCTGCACTGTCGGAGGGTCAGTACTGAGGGAGTGCTGCACTGTCGGAGGGTCAGTACTGAGGGAGTGCTGCACTGTCAGAGGGTCAGCACTGAGGGAGTGCTGCACAGTCAGAGGGTCAGTACTGAGGGAGTGCTGCACTGTCAGAGGGTCAGTACTGAGGGAGCGCTGCACTGTCAGAAGGTCAGTACTGCGGGAGTGCCGCACTGTCAGAGGGTCAGTACTGAGGGAGTGCTGCACTGTCAGAGGGTCAGTACTGAGGGAGCGCTGCACTGTCAGAGGGTCAGTACTGAGGGAGTGCTGCACTGTCAGAGGGTCAGTACTGAGGGAGTGCTGTACTGTCGGAGGGTCAGTACTGAGGGAGTGCCGCACTGTCAGAGGGTCAGTACTGAGGGAGTGCTGCACTGTCGGAGGGTCAGTACTGAGGGAGTGCTGCACTGTCAGAGGGTCAGTACTGAGGGAGTGCTGCACTGTCAGAGGGTCAGTACTGAGGGAGTGCTGCACTGTCAGAGGGTCAGTGCCGAGGGAGTGCTGCACTGTTAGAGGGTCAGTACTGAGGGAGTGCTGCACTGTTAGAGGGTCAGTACTGAGGGAGTGCTGCACTGTCAGAGGGTCAGTACTGAGGGAGTGCTGCACTGTCAGAGGGTCAGTACTGAGGGAGTGCTGCACTGTCAGACAGTCAGTACTGAGGGAGTGCTGCACTGTCAGAGGGTCAGTACTGAGGGAGTGCTGCACTGTCAGACAGTCAGTACTGAGGGACTGCTGCACTGTCAGAGGATCAGTACTGAGGGAGTGCTGCACTGTCGGAGGGTCAGTACTGAGGGAGTGCTGCACTGTTGAAGGATCAGTACTGAGGGACTGCTGCACTGTTGAAGGATCAGTACTGAGGGAGTGCTGCACTGTCGGAGGGTCAGTACTGAGGGACTGCTGCACTGTCGGAGGGTCAGTACTGAGGGAGTGCTGCACTGTCAGAGGGTCAGTACTGAGGGACTGCTGCACTGTTGAAGGATCAGTACTGAGGGACTGCTGCACTGTTGAAGGATCAGTACTGAGGGAGTGCTGCACTGTCGGAGGGTCAGTACTGAGGGACTGCTGCACTGTCGGAGGGTCAGTACTGAGGGAGTGCTGCACTGTCAGAGGGTCAGTGCCGAGGGAGTGCTGCACTGTTAGAGGGTCAGTACTGAGGGAGTGCTGCACTGTTAGAGGGTCAGTACTGAGGGAGTGCTGCACTGTCAGAGGGTCAGTACTGAGGGAGTGCTGCACTGTCAGAGGGTCAGTACTGAGGGAGTGCTGCACTGTCAGACAGTCAGTACTGAGGGACTGCTGCACTGTCAGAGGATCAGTACTGAGGGAGTGCTGCACTGTCGGAGGGTCAGTACTGAGGGACTGCTGCACTGTCGGAGGGTCAGTACTGAGGGAGTGCTGCACTGTCAGAGGGTCAGTACTGAGGGAGTGCTGCACTGTCGGAGGGTCAGTACTGAGGGAGTGCTGCACTGTTGAAGGATCAGTACTGAGGGAGTGCTGCACTGTCAGAGGGTCAGTACTGAGGGAGTGCTGCACTGTTGGAGGGTCAGTACTGAGGGAGTGCCTCACTGTCAGAGGGTCAGTACTGAGGGAGTGCTGCACTGTCGGAGGGTCAGTACTGAAGGAGTGCTGCACTGTCAGAGGGTCAGTACTGAGGGAGTGCCTCACTGTCAGAGGCTCAGTACTGAGGGAGTGCTGCACTGTCAGAGGGTCAGTACTGAGGGAGTGCTGCACTGTCGGAGGGTCAGTACTGAGGGAGTGCTGCACTGTCAGAGGGTCAGTACTGAAGGAGTGCTGCACTGTCAGAGGGTCAGTACTGAAGGAGTGCAGCACTGTCAGGGGTTTAGTTCTGAGGGAGCACTGCACTGTTAGAGAGTTAGTACAGAGGAATTGCTGCACTGTCAGAGGGTCAGTAATGAGGGGATGTCTTCGATGTTGGAGATTCTGTGTTTTGGATGAAACATTAAACCCTGTCCTCCCCCTCAGGTGGACATACAAGATCCTTTGGGACTCTTTTGAAGATGAGCAGGGCAGTTATCCTGTCCTAACCAATTTTTAACCTTTAATCAACATCACAAAAACCAATTATCTGGTCATTATCACATTGCTGTTTGTAGGAGCTCACTGTGTTCAAATTGGCTGCTGTGTTTCCCCAACAGAGACTATAAAAATACTTCATTGGGACTTTTGGAGATTGTGAAAGGTGCTATACAAATGTAAGTTTTTCTATTTTTATATTCTCTGCATCTCAACCCATCTTTGGAAAATCGAGGTTTTGGCTCAATTAAGTCACCCTTCCCCACCACGTTTCCTATTCTTACAGCCCCATTAACTATAGCCCTATGAGTGGGAGAGAGAGAGTGAACGGGAGAGAGAGTGAGTGAGAGGGACAGAGTGAATGAGAGAGACATAGTGAGTGGGAGAGAGAGTGAATGGGACAGATTGAGTGGGAGAGAGAGAGTGAATGAGAGACAGAGTGAGTGGGAGAGAGAATGTGAATGAGAGAGAGAGTGAATGAGTGAGAGAGTGAGCGACAGAGACAATGAGTGAGAGAAAGTGAATGAGAGAGACCGAGTGAATGAGTGAGACACAGTGAGTAGGACAGAGAGAGTGAGTGGGAGAGACAGAGTGAGAGAGACAGAGTGAGAGAGAGGGACAAAGTGAGTGAGAGAGACAGAATGAGTGACAGTGAGTGGGAGTGGGAGAGTGGGTGGGAGAGACAAGCAGAGAGAGAGAGGGAAGAGTTTTGAAAACTGCTGAGGGTGTAATGGAGAGAGAGAGCCACACGCTGCAACCTCTCAGCCATTTACATTCTCCTCAAGGCCCAGGGGGCACTCAGGAGCTGCCTGCATTAGCAGCACCGACCCTGGGGAGGGGGTGAAGGGGGCTGCTGGTGAGGTAGGGGGGAATCAATCAGGGATTAACATATAGAACAGGTCTGAACCGATTCTCTGCAGGGTCCAATATCAATGCAGACAGACAGCCCCCAAAGGTGATCTGAAAACATCCAGGATCGCTACTTATGTGATGTCACTTTTAATGAGACCGTGCAGCTGAGAGTGTCATCAACTTGAAGCAGAGGACAAACAGTGACTATATCCACAACTCTCACAGGCTCCTTCTAGAAGTTTCCAATCTGTGGCTCACTCTGTGGTCTGCTGTTTGGCTCAATCCCCAGTCTGTTTTTGTTTTTAATCAAAATAAATATTTAGGAAAACACAAATGAAAGGGAATGGTACAAGGGGAGTGGGGATTAAGTCGATAGGTCTTTGAGAGCCCCAGCACTAGCACGATGGGCCGAATGGTGGAATTGTCTACTGTACAACACTACAGTTCTAACACACTGCGCTTGCTGATATCCGACCTTCCTTGGTTACAATATCCACAATCTCAATCATCAGAACTACAGTGAGGCCAAAAAAAACTCATTCACAGGCCAAACCTCCTGTCTCTCTCTCTCCAGCAGCTTTGGCTGCAATGGGTTTATTTTGTCCCAATGTTGTCTGCCTCTTACTACATCAGTTTCTCTGTATATTTATCACCTTCTCCTGTCCATTTATCCCAATTTGTGTCTTTTCTTAATAATCTGTACATCTTATTTAACCAATTAACATCTCAGTTTTAATGCTGATTATCTCTTCCTTACTGTGCGTGTGAGAGGCTTTGATTCAAAACAAATTTTTAATAAATATATCCTTTCATAGAATTTACCCTCCGCCTTATTGGCTAATTTATTTCCCTGATTCCGCACTCAATGACTTAAACCCACTCTATGAAACCAGCTCCATTTATTTTTATGTTGTTTCTTGTCATTCTCAATGGTCAAATTCAACTGCCCTCCATGCTCTATATTTGCACTATCTTAGGCTCCCCATCGAACAGTAAACCTGCTCCGGCCCCTCCTTTAATCAGATCACTCTTATTTTGAGTAACTTCCACTTGCATTGCCCTTAACATTTGGATTAACTAAACATCATTCAGACCATAAATTCTCTAAAGGGCCATTTAAAACAATTCCCCACCAGTTTCTGGGTCAGCTGTGGCTCAGTCAGTCTCCCCTCTGAGCAGTGGATCGCCTGTTTACACACCACTCCAGAGACTTCAGCACATTGTCTAATCTGACACTGCAGCGCAGTACTGAGGGAGTGCTGCACTGTTGGAAGTGCTGTCCTACAGATGATTTGTTAAATCGAGGCACCTGCTCAGGTGGATGTTCAAGATCCCACGGCATCATGAAAGGACAGGAGGGGAGTGATCCTGATATCCTGTCTAACATTTTACCCTCAAACAATACCATGAAGAAACAGATCTTGTTATATACACAATGGCTGCTGCACTTGCCTTTGTGACACGATACAACATTTCAGGATAATTCCTGGTCTGTGAAACACTTTGGGATATTTTGATGACACGATAAGCACATATACACAGCTTCTTTCTTCATTTGGACATTCTGTCCACATTTCTGCCTATTAAAATCAGTCCCTCCCACACACCAGCTTCAACATCTTTCCTACATCTGAAATAAAAGTATTTGCTATGCTGACTATCAGCACACGCACCAATTCTCCATTTCACTTTCCATATTTCAGATCCTGGTTAACCTTTGAGTTCCAGTGACATGTTCACTCTGTAAGTGTTTAACACTTAAGTTTATCAATATTGTAATGATCTATTAGAGAGCTGTTTATTGATTTTTACCCTCTGGTTTATTCATGTCTTGTCTCTCTCACACATCCCCTGTGGTTAAGTTGTTTCTCACTCTTGGCAAGATGTTCCAGTTTTACTGTTTGCCTATTGGAACCAGTCAAGTACTAGCCCAATTTCTGACTTATAGATCTTCAGCTCTACTTGTTTAAGTTGTATCAAGAATCTAGCACAGAAAAAAGCCATTCAGCTCAAAAGACCTTGTCAGTGTTCATGCACCTCCCAAGCCTCCTCCTCACCTCTTCATCTCACCCCATCAGCATACCCATCGAATCCATTCTCCCTCCTATGTTTATCTAGCTTCTCCTTAAATGTATCCATGTTATTTGTCTCAACATTGTGGAAGCGAGTTCCACATTCTCACCATTCTCTGGGTAAAGAAGTTTCTCCTGAAATCCCAATGGATTTATTACAGAATTCCCGATGGATTTATTACTGATTATCTTATACTTATGGCCTTTAGCTTTGGTCTCCCGCAAGTGGAAATATCTTCTCCACGTCTATCCTATCAAACCCTTTCATAATCTTCAAGGCCTGTGTCAGGTCACTCCTCAGTCTCCTTTCTCAAAATAGCCTCAGCCTGTTTAGCTTTTTCTGATAGGACATACGCCTTGCGAATCTTTGATTGCACTTTCTCCAGTGCCTCTGCATATGCTTGTTATAATATGGAAACTAGACCTGTTGGCCGTTGAGTTAATCAGCTCATTCACCAGGTAATTACTGAAAGGAACTGGATGTTAAGTGACTCAGGGTCTGGCGCAAATATAGCTCAGTGTGATGTGAAGGGAGAATGTAATAAACTGACCTGCTGGCAAGACAGTGGGATATGAAGTAATGCAACAGGAATGGAGCTTTCTTCCATTCTGAATTATTAAGTGCATTATATACATTTAATTTTATCTAGGCTGAACTCAAGTGAGCAGTTTTATGATGGGGATTTGTTGTATATATTCAGCAAGCTATCTGCTGAAACTTCACCTCCCATTTAGGTCCCTGTATACAGCTGCTGGAGGTGATGGCTCTGATTTATCTGTTTGTAGGAAGCCAAGAGACTCATTTAATTCCCCATCTGTTCCCACTTACATGACTCAGCCCATTACCAATCCACCACAACTTGGAATTTCCTCACCACTGTACAGGGCAAGTTAGGTTGCTCTGTTGCTCAGGATTGGAGTTTACATAGGATTATGTAGGATATACAGAACAGTCCATCTCAGTGTTTATGCTCCACTCAAACCCCCTCCTATCTTTCCTCAGCTAAATCTACCATCCTAACCCTCTATTCCCTTCTCCCTCATGTGTTTATTCAGCTTCCCCTTAAATGAGTCTTCACTATTCACCTCTCCCTCTGGTCGTTGAATTCCACATTCTCACCGCTCTCTGGGTAAAGAAGTTTCTTGGGAATTCCCTACTGGACTATCTTATGTCGTTGGCCTCTAGTTCTGCTCTTCCCCACAAGGGGAAACAATCTCTCTCTACCCACACTATCAAAACCTTTTGGAATTTTCAAGACCTCTATTAGGTCACCCCTCAGCTTTCTCTTTTGAAGAGTTGGGGTGGTCCCAATGTGTGGCCCAGGGGTACAGGGAGGGGGGTGTCATCCAGACGAGGGGGCTGTCCGAGGACGGAGTGGGTGTGCTGGGTAGCACCACAGCTAAGCAAACATTATATTATCCCTGCCTTGAAATGATACAGCACAGAAGGAGGCCAATCGGCCCATTATGTCTATGTTGGTTCTAGGATGAAGCTATCCAATTAGTGCAACTCTCCTGCTCTTTGTCCAAAGCCATTAAAGGTACTCAGTCAGTGCCAGATTTCAGGTCACACCAACTCTGCCTTCAAAATACCTCTCTTGTTTCCCCCAGGATTTTTTTTTGCCAGCTGATATTGGCTGATATTAAACGCATCTAATTAAAGTTTAACAACAACCTCTGCATAATTTTCAGTCATGGCATTTATAATCAATGTTCAAACACATCCACGGATAATAAGCATGTTTTTGCTGTGAGTTCCACTCACCGAGATGAGTGTAAGTCCAATAAAAGCAGGCAGGGTTAGGATGACAGCAACCTTGGGAGGGCTGCATTGATGAATAATCTCCAACCACCCTCACCTGTCATAATAAATATTTAATCAGCTCCCAGTTATGGCTGTCTCATACAGTAAATCAGTATTTAATTTCAAAATAGAAATGTTTGGGGACTAATGTTCATGTTTCAATGTTTGTGGCTTTCCTGGCAGTGAATACTTTACTAACTGTGACTGTCACCTCGCACACTGGATACAAAGAGAGACTCCAATATCCAGTCACAGAATCACTGAATTATTATGATGCAGAAGGAGGCCATTCGGCCCATCTTGTCTGCACCGGCTCTCTGAGCATTTTAACTTAGTGCCAACCTCCTGTCTTTTCCCCGTAACCCTGCACATAGTTTCTATTTAAATAATCATCCAATGCCCTCTTGAATGCCTCAATCGAACCTGCCTCCACCACACTTCCAGGCAGTGCATTCCAGACCCTAACTACTCGCTGTGTGAAGAAGTTTATTCTCACCTCACATTTGCTTCTTTTGCAAAACACTTTAAAACTGTGCCCTCTGGTTCTCCATCTGTTTACGAGCGGGAACAGTTTCTCCCCATCTACTCTGTCCAGACCTCTCATGATTTTGAAAACTTCTATCAAATCTCCTCTCAGCCTTCTCCTCTCCAAGGAAAACAGTCCCAACTCCTCCAATCTTTCCTCATAACTGAAATGTCTCATTTCTGGAACCATTCCTGGTGCCTTATCAATTTTAAGTACCGACAGCTTATCCAATATCTCCTCCTTATCAATTTTAAACCCTTCTAGTGACTGAGTTTCCTCCTCTGTCACCATGGCCTGGGCAGCATCTGCCTCGTAGGTAAAGACAGATATAAAATATTCATTTCACACCTCAGCCACGCCTCTTGCCTCTATGTGTAAATCCCCTTTTTGATCCCTAACTGGCCCTACTCCTCCTTTTGCCGCCCTTTTACTATTGGTGTGCTTGTAGAATACTTTGGGATTTCCTTTTACATTAGCTGCCAGTCTTTTTTCATAATCCCTCTTTGCTTCTCATATTTGCTTTTTCACATCCCGTCTGAACCTTCTGTATTCAGCTTGGTTCTCAGTTGTATTTGCTTCCCGATACCTGTCGTAAGCACACTTTTTCTTCTTTAACTTAATTTCTATTTCCTTTGTCATCCAGGGAGCTCTGGATTTGTTTGTCCTACCCTTCCATTTTGAGGGAACATGCCTTGATTGTGCCCAATCCATCTCCTCTTTGAAGGTAGCCCATTGTTCAGCTACTGTTTTTCCTGCAAACTTTGGTTCCAGTCTGTCCAGCCCAGCTCCGTTCCTGCCCCATTGAAGTCCGCTCTCTGTTTGTTGATTATTCTTACTTTGGTTTGACCAATGTCACTTTCCACCGTCATCCTAAACCTTATGATACAATGATCACTGTTCCTTAAATGTTCCCCCACTGTCACTTGATCTACTTGGCCCACCTCATTCCCAAGAACCAGGTCTAGCAGATCCTCCTTTCTTGTTGGACTGGACACTTACTGCTGTAGGAAATTTTCCTGAACACAATCTAGGAACACTTGTCCCTCACTGCCCCTTACAATACCACTATCCCAGTCTATATACGGGTAATTAAAGTCCCCTATTATAACTACTCTATGGTGTTTCCTCCTCTCTGTAATTTTCTTGCAGATTTGTTCCTCTATATCCTTCCCACTAGCTGGTGGTCTATATATTACACCGAGCAATGTAATTGCACCTTTCTTATTCCTTAGCTCTAGCCAAATCGATTCTGTCCTTGAATCCTCTGACACATCCTCTTTCTCCAGTACTGCAATACTCTCCTTAACCAAAAATCCTCCTCCTTTGTTCTCTTTCCTATCTTTTCTGAACACCTTGTACCCAGGAATATTTAACACCCAGATCTGCCCTTCCTTAAGCCAGGTCTCCTTTATCACCACAACATCATATTTCCACACGGCAATCTGTACCTGTAACTCCCCAGTTTTATTAACTATACGCCGTGTATTCACATACGTGCGGTGTAACCCTGATTTAGACTTCATTACTTGCTCCCTTACTCTGACTCCATCTATTAACTTACTATTCTCTTTGTCTTTTCTTAATTCTATTAACATGGAGAAAGGGTAATCCTTTCATTTGTAAATTTAAACAGTATTTGCTATAACTGGTCTAGAAACAGTTTGTGAAACAGATCACACTCAGAAACCCCAGAGAATTTAACCCAGAGGTTCAACTGCACCAATTAATCCATCAACTCCGATCTAACCTTCCAGCTTTCATCTTTCTCAATTACTCAACAACAATGTGCATTTATATAGCGACCACTTTTAATGTAGTAAAATGTCTCAAGATGCTTCACTGGAAAACATAAGAAATAGAAGCAGAAAGAGGTCATTCAATAAGATCATGGCTCCAATTCAACTACACTTTCCTGCTCCCTCCCCATATCCTGTTCCCTTAGTGTCCAAAATCTATCGATCTCAGTCTTGAATATTCTCAATGACTGAGCATCCACAGCCCTCGGGGTTCCAAAGATTCACAACTCTCTGGTTGAAGAAATTTCTCCTCATCTCAGTCGTAAACAGTTGACCCCCTTATCCTGAGACTGGTCTAGACCATCCAGCCAGGGGTAAACAGCCCTCCATGCCAAATATAATGAGGTACCCAACCATATACAGAGATATTAGGAGAGGTGAACAGAAAGCTTGTTCAAAGAGGTAGGATTTAAGGTGAGAGAGGTGGAGTGGTCTTGATTCGCGAATACTAAAAACCTCCCCTGGCTGAAAGTGAGTTATATTCTCTCCTCTAACTGTACAGCCTCAGGTCTGCCACTCTCAGGAGTTTGCTCAGGAGAGCAGAACAATGCTGTGGAAATTATATTTTAAAGGTTTATTGACTGTGAAAGGTGTATTGAAGGGCCAGAGAGGCAATGTAAAAGCCACATGTTAAAAAAAGAAAACAACTATAATCCGGGAAATAGAGGCTCATCAACATCTCAGTCAGAGAATACTTTAGAAGTAAAGAAAATAAAGAATTTGCATTTCTCCAGCACCTTTCAGAACCTCAGGGCATCTCAAAGTGTTTTATAGGTTTTGAAGTGTAGACACTATTGTAATGTAGGGAACAGAGCAATCAATTTCTGCACAGCAAGCTCCCACAAACACCAATGTGTTAATGTTTTACTGGTGCTGATTGAGGGATATATATTGGCCAGGTCACCAGGGAAAACTGCCCTCCTCTTCTTCAAATTAGTGCGATGGAATCGTTTGTGACCACTCAGACAAAAAAAAACAGAGCATTGGTTTAACGTCTCATCCAAAAGACAGCACCTTTGACAGTGCAGCACTCCCTGTACAGGCCTTGAAGTGTCAGCCCAAATATACTTTTGTTCTCAAGTCTCTGGCCGGAATCTTCTGTTCTGGAGTCGACGTTTGGTGGCGGATGCAGAAGTTCGAGTGATTTCTGCTGTGGGGGGTTGACCACGTGCGATCTTGCGCTGTTCAGCTATACATCCGCGAGGAGCTCGCTGAATCTCACGGCCGGAGGCAGGTCGCCATCCCCGCTGTTACCTCACGGGGTCGAAGGTCTGGGCGTCATATTTAAAGGGCACCTGGGACAGTCATTCGCTCAATGCAAGTCAGGAGCTCCAGATTCTGCTCAGACCAGGATGTCACAGAGCAGACAACCTGTGGCCCCTCGGTTCAGCGAGGCCTCCCCGCAGGTTCTCCTCCAGGCCATTCAGGGAAAGGCAGGAGGTGCTGTTTCCCAGGGATGGCATCGGGAGGCCCTCTTGGCTGACCACTGCAGCCTGGGCAGAGGTCACAGCGGAGGTTAGCGCCAGTGGGGCCCACAGGAGAACTGCCCAGCAGAGCAGGAAAAGGATGAACAATTTGCTGCACTCTGCCAGGGTAATTGGCACCGTCTACTCACTGCAAAGTGACACTCATAAGGGCACCAGGCAGTGTAAGTGTGCGAGGGCACAGGGATGTCAGACAGGAGCTTGGGCTGCGGGACTCAGCAGCAGATGGGACGTGTGCACTGAGTGTGTGCCGGCCACTTCCTGCTCTCAATCTTGTACCAGGACATCCTGCCTGTTAATCGCTGACTGGGGAGGGTTCAGCAGCTGGCATCAGCATGCACACTCCCAAACTGCTCATGCACCCATTGGGATGAAATTTTATCCTTCTGCCTGTCTGCAGGGCAAGAACACCCACAATAAGAGGGAGCAGATGTTGTCAGACCCGCTGAGCTTTTCCAGCATTTTCTGTTTTTGTTTATTATTTATTATAGCAGTCAGCAGGCTGCCTCCAGCTCAGCTGTGGATGCTGGGGCTGTACCAAGACACAGTAATAGCCAAAAAAAGATAAAGGAGTTTTGAAGGCACACAAGAGGCATGGATGTACAACCATTGTATATATTTCTGGCATTTGTAAATATATACTCCTATCACTGGCCCTCTATCCAGCTCCACCTGTCCCACCCCCCTTGAACAGCTTTATTTCACCTTATTTCTATTTCTCTTCAGTTCTGATGAAAAGTCATACGGACTCGAAACGTTAACTGTGTTCCTCTCCGCAGATGCTGTCAGACCTGCTGAGTTTTTCCAGCTTTTTTTGTTTTTGTTTCAGATTTCCAGCATCCGCAGTATTTTGCTTTTATATTTTTAAATATATGTTCACTTGCACAGTTTGGAAGTGTCCTGGATTCCATCTGGCTACGAATTGCTTCAACGGACACCAACATTTAAGGGTGTGGAATATGGGCCCCCATCAGAGTCCGAGAATGAACTCCTATAGATTCACTTCTCACACATTATCAACATAGTGTCTACTCAATAATCCCACAAGTTCATGATGAAGCACTGGCCAGCATTTGTGAGCGTGCAGCCTGAACACCCATCACACAAACTGCTACTTGTAGCTCACCATATTCCGACCTCTGAGAATGATGTCTGCACAGAGCGTTCAGTGATGTCGTTGCATCTCCTGATGCTGTTGCCCTGGTGTGAGATGTGGGTGGAGGGGAGCTAAATCCGCTGTGTGAGTGACAATTGGAATGCTGTAGATGCCGTGTCAGGGCTGAGTGAAGCTCTACACTGTCTTCTCAACAGTAGAAAACCAGAGACTTCCCTACAGGTCTGGAGGAAGCTGTGGTGGGCATGTCCAATTGTTACTGGCCATGCTTGGTGACTTGTCATTTTGAACTAACATGCAGGTGATGGCTGCAAGTAAGGAGGCAACAGGAAAGCTGGCCTTGACTGCTAGATGGGATTGAGTGTAGGATTTAAGAGGGTCTGTGTGCAGTTGACTGAAGCCTTTGTAGGACTTCACATGGAGATTTGTGTGGCCTGTTTGCCTCCTTATCAAAGGTGCCAGTCGACCTCACATAAAGGGTTTGCAACCAAAGTGCGCCAGAGTTCATTGAAGGACCAGGGTCTTAGCCAATGAGGAGAGAGAGAGAGAGAGAGAGAGTAGAATGGGCCTGTGTGCTGGACCATGCCAAGGACTGTGAGGCTTGGTAAAGCATCAGCAGCTCTTACAGCCTCCGCAGGGTCCCTGCAGGAAAGATGTTTACCTGGGTTGGGGTGTCTGCAATGTTGGATCACAGTCTCACACTGATAAAAAGTCTATCCAGAATTGAGGCTTGTAGGAGTCTCTGCGATTGGAGGGTCCAGACTGGTTGCTACTCAGCAACCCATAGGGCAGCCAAGGCACTCCCAGTCAGTGGACTCCAAAGTAACCTCGAAACTTTTCAATGTGATAAAGATGTCAAGGGATATGGGTTTACTGTGGGCGAGTGGTGATCGGGGAGCAGGAACACGATCTTCCCTGACCAATCTGCATGGAGGAGCGACCTCGAGGGGCCAAATGGTGTTCTCATTCTGCTTCTCACTGTGGACCCATCGATCTGGTTCAGCCTGAAGGAGCTCCCTGCAAGGTCTGTCCCCCATTGGGAGAAGGTGTGAGTGGGACTGTGAGGTTAGATTTCATGTTGCTTCCTTGTAGCTGTGCACATGGACTTTGTGAGGCCATCAATTCTACTTACAGGTGCCCGAGATCACAGGAGAACGGAGTGTTTTGCAGGTTCTAATGTGCGCATTGAGCGCCTCGGCCCTGTATATCAGCACAGTTTGGCACAGGCAAAGGACCAAACTACCAGCAAGGCAGATGTTAAGTAGTGCAATTTAATTTAGCTATCATAAATCAAGGTACATTCGAGCAAAGTATAAAGTCTGTTAACAAAAAAGAGCTGGGGCCTTCTAACCAGCAGAGGATAGAAAATGAAATAGTGAAGGACATGTCTCAGCAGCTTACTCTGCCTGGAATCTGTCAGCTATCAGATTGTCACGGGCCTGTCTCCTACCCTTGCATGTGCCTCTGTGACATCCTGGCCCTTGTCATCACCATTCCCTTCACTGTCCTCATCATCAGAGGAGACATCTCAGTGCTCCACGTCTCCCTCAGCCGAGACATTCCCCCCCCTTTGTGGTACAAGGTTGTGCAACGATGATCTGGGACACTCTCTATGCTGCGTATTGGAAAGCCCCACCTGAGCGGTCTAAACATCTGAACCTCATCTTTAGGAAGCCTATCGTCTTCTCAGTCGTGGACTTGGTGGAAGTATGTGCACCATCTCCTCAGCAGCACTCTGCAGACGGCAAACTAGCGTCATCAGCCAGGTCTTCATCGAGGTCCTTCAAAACCTGCGGTACCTGGGAGTGGGTCAGAATGTAGGCGCCATGAATGCTCCCTGGGAACCAAGCACAAACATGTGGGATTTGTCTTCTGTGATCGCCTATCAGCTGCACGTTTAAAGAGTGGAAACCTTTCCTATCGATGAATGTGACTAGCTGTTGCCAGGGAGCTCTCAAGGCCACGTGTGTGCAGTTAATAGTCCCTTGTACTTGCGGGAATCCTGTGATTTCTGCAAAACTCAAAGCTCTTGCAGTCTGGCTTTCGGGGTCCAGGTGGAATTGGATAAATTGGTGCGGTCTCCCAAACAGGGCACCTGTAACCTCCTGGATGCACTTGTGTGTTGGTGACTGGTAGCTGCCGCACAGATCTCCACGGGATTCCTGGAAGGAGCCACTGGCAGAAATGTTTAGGGCTGTGGTGACCTTCAATGCCACCGGCATGGGTTTGCCTCCAGCTCCCTGTGGCCACAGGTTGTCGTGGAGAAGCTGGCGAATGTGAGCAATCACATTCTGGGACGTTCTAAGGTGTCTCTAGCATTGCCTCCCACTCAGCTGTGGTTGGCTGCACCACCTGCCATCTGCCCGAGCTTGGGCCAATGGTCACTGTTGCACTGGCCCCTGGTCACCAGCATCCGGACCTTCTTGAGGCCCCGTTACCTCTTACTGCTCAGCCTGTTGCTCCTTCTGGTCCTGGGCCACCCTAGGCCAGTCCCTCCTCCTCCTCGTCTGGACGAGAGCCAGCAGAAAGGCAGCATTGCCTGGAGCCTGAACATCTAGGCCTCAGTGGATCTGTGAACGAACTGCAGTCATCAATCCAGTCAACTTGTTCTTTATGGGTTTGCCTCAACCTCAGAGCCACAAGGACACTGCTGAGCCCTCCGCCCGGCCTCCACCTGGACATGGCATCCCTACCTCACCCCTTCCAGGTGAAGGACATCCAGGAGGGCCGGAGATGGATGTTCCTCCTGTTCATACGTGACCGCACATGGAGACATTGCTCTTTGACCAGGGTGATGAGAGGCGTGTGTGAGAGGTCTCCCTCTGACACTATCCCACCTGTCAGCACTACCCTCGAGACTCTATATCGAGACCATTGCCCTGGCAGTGTAGAAAGACTAACTGCCTGAGTCCTTGTCAGCCATGACTATTCACCCGGGAGGATGGAGGTTTGAAGTCGCGAGTTGTCTGCCCTCCACCAGCCGTGCCCCCTGGGGGCATCCACCTCCCTCCCTCCCTTCACCCCTGCCTCTGACTGCAGCCGGTGGCAAATGGCACAGTATGAACAGCAGCCCCTGACCTTGCTGGGACCTCGAGGTTGTGAGACCCATGAGTCAGGAACAAACCTGCTGCAACGTGGGCTTCACCACAGAGAGGAGACCACAACTGAGCACGGCTGATATCGACTGTCTCATGGTTATTAGGGTGTCCCTTTAGTCGGCCGCTTGTGCTGAACTTGAACTCCACCCACCCGAAAATACCCTCCTCCCACATTGAGGGATGGCAGTGTTAGAGCGACAGTGTTGCAGAACTGAGAATCCCAAAATGGTGCCCATCTCATTTCAGACTCGCTCCACCACCTTCTACCCTCCCCCCGTCACCCACCAACTTTCACCCATCACATCTGACCCACTCGATATAACAATCCTCTCCCCTCTGTCACCCTTTAACCTCCCCCCATTACCTTTGCACCTAAAACCATCACCCACCGATGCCTTCTCTCCCCTCTGAGCCTCCACCCATTACCGTCCCCATACTCACCCTGACCCCTCCCAATATCCAAACCACCCGTTTCATCCATTTCCGTCACTGCCCCCATGGAAACTTCAGCCTGAACCTGCCGCCCGTACATCATCCCACTCCCCCTCTCACTGAGACTGTTCCCTCTGCTGCCCAGGACCCTCAGTTCAACCCCCAGGAGCCCACCGTAGACAGCACCATCACTGCCCTCTAGCACTTCACTCTCTACCATCCCTGCCCAGAAAACCTTCTCCCACCCAGATACAGACTTCCAGACACAAGGTGCAAGGCCCCTTCCTTCCATCCCACATCCCTGCAACCCCGGAGCCTCCCTCCCTCCCCTGGACAGTCCCCCTCCCCCAGACAGACCCTCTCCCCCGGACAGTCCCTCTCCCCCGGACAGTCCCCCTCCCCCGGACAGTCCCCCTCCCCCGGACAGTCCCCCTCCCCCGGACAGTCTCCCTCCCCCGGACAGTCTCCCTCCCCCGGACAGTCCCCCTCCCCCGGACAATCCCTCTCCTTGCCTCGGACACCCTGTCCCTTCCACCTTTAGCTTTGCCTCCCAGGTCCAGCCTTCATGCTGTTTGTGTTACCAGCAGCCGATCTGTGTCAATAGGTTGAGATGTTTGAGTGGTCCCCAGGGAGGTGAAAGCAGCATTTACTTACTCCAAAGGGCTTGGAAAAAGCCAAGCTGGCCAGGTGCACACCAATTTCTCACTGGCGGGGAAGTTAATTTGGAGGGGGAAGTGATTAATTCTAGCAGAGCTGGCCTTTTAATAAGCACGCATGAGATGCTAATGCATGAAAAAGGGTTTCCCAACATTGTTCATCCAGAAGCTTGACCTGCCTTTAACCTCCTGAGAACTTAATTCCTAAAGTTCATTCTGCCGTCGGGAAACCGATTTTTGGCCTCCTGTCAAATTAAGCTCCCCGGCCTATCACACCTCCCGCTGTAGGCGGGACCCGAAGGTTCCACCCTCTGGGTGAGACTTGAGCTCACACCTTCTGACTGAGGTGCGAGGGTGATGTCCCCTCAGCCATAGCTGATCCTACACTAAAGGTGAAGAGGAAATAATTAGAAGCCGCCAATATGTATTTTCTTTTTTAAAAAAGGAAGCTCATACTGACAAACCAGATAAAGATCTTTGAGGAGGTGACTGATATGAGGTCGGGACACAGCAGGGGAAATGCCGTGGATGCAGTTTACATGGACTTTCAGAGAGTCGTTGCCAGTGACACCCACATTCCGTGAAAGAATAAAGAAATTGACCGTTGGAGAGGATGAAGGGGGCTGGAATTAAAGGGAGGGAAGAAAATTGGGTTGTAAGAGAGAAAAAGGGAAGTGCAAGTTATAGGCGATTTCCAAGAATGATTGGATCCATCTGTTCTGCTCTGGCACCACATCTATTCACTATGGACATCAGTGATTGAGACATGGTGTTAGCAATAGCAGTGTCCAAATTTGCAGACCATAATAAAACAGGAGGCACAATAAGTAATTCTGTGGACTCAAGAGACCTGGAAGGGGATATTGGTAAGATGTTGGAATAGGCAAAATGTGCCAGATGGATTAAAAACAGAAAATGCTGGAAAAACTCAGCAGGTCTGGCAGCGTCTGTGGAGAGAGAAACAGAGGTAATGTTTCAAGTCCATATGACTCTCCTTCCCAATGTCAGAGCTCTGAAGAAGAGTCATATGGACTCGAAACGTTAACTCTGTTTCTCTCTCCACAGATGCTGCCAAACCTGCTGAGCTTTTCCAGCATTTTCTGTTTTTATTTCAGATTTCCAACATCCGCAGTATTTTGCTTTTACCTTTGTGCCAGATGGCTATCCAGTGGTAAATATCAGGTGGTGCTTTTTGGTAGATAAAAGTAGTAACTAGATTTAGAAGCTGGGGAGCTGGATGGTTAGAAATAGCAGAGGGTTTTGGGGGCAGAGGGGGTCTAATTATGGATAAGGCCTTTAAAAATCTAATGGGTTACTTTATTTTATGGAACTGGTATAGAATATAAGGTCAAGATGTAATGATGAATCAATAAGAAAAACCTTTGTAAGCCCAATTTGAGGAATCTGTGTGGTGTTGGTCTCCGGAAAGGTGGGGCTGAGGCAATAAGGAGGATACCCCACACAATCACAAAGATGCTGCTGGGATGAGGAAATCCAAAAAGGCTGGAAAAATTAGGATTGTTTTTGTTAGAATGGAGATGAAGGACGATTTGGCAGAGATGTTTAACATGATGAAGGAATGAGACAGAGTAGATAGAAACAGACTGTTTGCAGTGAGGGAAGGGTCTACCACGAAGGGACATGAATAGAAGATACGAAGGCAGGAGAAATGGTTTTACACAGAGGGTTGTGAGATGCTACAGGAATTAGTGATTGTCTCAGGGCCAAGTTAACATTTAACATGGGATAGTTAGCTGGTTAAAGGAAAAGGAGCATAAGGAATATGGGAAGAGGGTGGGCATGTAGGATTGGGATGCTGTGCGGACGACGAGCACTAGTACAAACTGGATGGCCTGAATAGCCGTTCACCAACATGAATTTACAAGTAAGGTCCATCAAACTGGGATTGCTGTCTCAGGGAATTCAAGTTTACTCACTGGGTATTAATTCCATGCCTCAATCTACAAGTCATGATTGTTCGGTATTTAATATAAATATAGTCATTAATAATATAGCCATCCATCATAGAACTGCATTTCAACTGCTCCTGATCACATTTCTGAGAAATGCTTTGATGTCTCAAAATGTTTTAAACATAATGAATTACTTTGTAGTGCAATGATTATTAGGCAAATGCAACAGTCATTTCGATAATCAAGATTCTATAAACAGAAATGAAGTGAATAGCCAGTTAATCCAAACTAATTTAATCCATGACACCAACCTTCCCCCGCCCCACTCCCTCAATCCCATCCTCACCCTTCCCCGCCCCACTCCCTCAATTCTATCCTCACCCTTCCCCCGCCCCACTCCCTCAATCCCATCCTCATCCTTCCCCCGCCCCACTCCCTCAATCCCAACCTCACCCTTCCCCGCCCCACTCCCTCAATTCTATCCTCACCCTTCCCCAGCCCCACTCCCTCAATTCTATCCTCACCCTTCCCCGCCCCACTCCCTCAATCCCATCCTCACCCTTCCCCAGCCCCACTCCCTCAATTCTATCCTCACCCTTCCCCCACCCCACTCCCTCAATCCCATCCTCACCCTTCCCCAGCCCCACTCCCTCAATTCTATCCTCATCCTTCCCCAGCCCCACTCCCTCAATTCTATCCTCACCCTTCCCCAGCCCCACTCCCTCAATTGTATCCTCACCCTTCCCCGCCCCACTCCCTCAATTCTATCCTCATCCTTCCCCAGCCCCACTCCCTCAATTCTATCCTCACCCTTCCCCAGCCCCACTCCCTCAATTGTATCCTCACCCTTCCCCAGCCCCACTCCCTCAATTCTATCCTCACCCTTCCCCCGCCCCACTCCCTCGATCCCATCCTCACCCTTCCCCCGCCCCACTCCCTCAATTCTATCCTCACCCTTCCCCAGCCCCACTCCCTCAATTCTATCCTCACCCTTCCCCCGCCCCACTCCCTCAATTCTATCCTCACCCTTCCCCCACCCCACTCCCTCAATTCTATCCTCATCCTTCCCCAGCCCCACTCCCTCAAATCCCATCCTCCCCTTCCCCCACCCCACTCCCTCATTCTCATCCTCACCCCTCCCCCGCCCCACTCCCTCAATCCCATCCTCACCCTTCCCCAGCCCCACTCCCTCAACCCATCCTCACCCTTCCCTGCCCCACTCCCTCAACCCATCCTCATCCTTCCCCCGCCTCTCCCTCAATCCCACCCCCACCCTTCCCTCATCCTATTCCTCCAATCCCATCCTCACCCCTCCCCCGCCGCACTCCCTCAATCTGATCCTCATTTAAATCCAGAGCACTCAGCTTCCCTTCCTAACTCCATTGATACTGACACCAGCGATAGTTCCATGATGAACTCTGTGCTTCAGTTTTCACTCTGCACCCAAATATTCAACAATTTTTTTTATTCATTCACAGGATGTGGGCTTCGCTGGCTGGGCCAGCATTTATTGCCCATCCCTAGTTGCCCTTGAGAAGGTGGTGATGAGCTGCCTTCTTGAACCCTATTTCCCACCTATCTGCTGCCCTTGTCCTTCTAGATGGTAGCGGTTGTGGGTTTGGAAGGTGCTGTCGAAGGAGCCTTGGTGAGTTCCTGCAGTGCATCTTGTAGATGGTACACACACTGCTGCTGCTGTGCGTTGGTGGTGGGGGGAGTGAATGTTTGTGGATGTGGTGCCAATCAAGCGGGGTTGCTTTGTCTTGGACGCTGTGCAGCTACTTCAGTGTTGTGGGAGCTGAACTCATCCAGGCAAGTGGAGATTAATCCATCACACTCCTGACTTGTGCCTTGTAGATGCTGGACAGGCTTTGAGGAGTCAGGAGGTGAGTTACTCGCCGCAGGATTCCTAGCCTCTGACCTGCTCTTGTGGGCACAGTATTTATATGTCTAGTCCAGTTCAATTTCTGGTCAATGGTAACCCCCAGCATATTGATAGTGGGGGACTCAGTGATGGTAATGCCATTGAACATCAAGGGGAGATGATTACACTCTCTCTTGTTGGAGATGGTCATTGCCTGGCACTTGTGTGGCGTGAATATTACTTGCACTTGTCAGCCCAAGCCTGGACATTGTCCAGGTCTTGCTGCATCTGGTCATGGACTGCTTCAGTATCTGAGGAGTCAAAAATGGTGCTGAACATTGTACAATCATCAGCGAACATCCCCACTTCTGACCTTATGATGGAAGGAAGGTCATTGATGAAGCAGCTGAAGATGGTTGGGCCGAGGACACTACCCTGAGGAACTCCTGCAGTGATGTCCTGGGGCTGAGCTGATTGACCTTCAACAACCATCTTCCTTTGTGCTAGGTATGACTCCAACCAGCGGAGAGTTTTCCCCAATTCCCATTGATTCCAGTTTTGCTAGGGCTTCTTGATGCCACACTCGATCAAATGCTGCCTTGATGTGAAGGGCAGTCACTCTCACCTCACCTCGGGAGTTCAGCTCTTTTGTCCATGTTTGAACCAAGGCTGTAATGAGGCCAGGTGCTGAGTGGCCCTGGCGGAACCCAAACTGGGCGTCAGTGAGCAGGTTATTGCTAAGCAAGATAGCACTGTTGATGAGCCCTTCCATCACTTTACTGATGATCGAGAGTAGACTGATGGGGCAGGTTGGATTTGTCCTGCTTTTTGCGTATAGGACATACCTGGGCAATTTTCCATATAGCGGGTAGATGCCAGTGTTGTAGCTGTACTGGAACAGTTTGGCTAGGGGTATGGCAAGTTCAGGAGCACAAGTCTTCAGTACTATTGCCGGAATATTGTCAGGGCCCATAGCCTTTGCAATATCCAGTGCCTTCAGCCATTTCTCGATATCATGTGGAGTGAATTGAATTGGCTGAAGACTGGCATCTGTGACTCTACACTTCTGGCTGAAAATTGTAGCAAACGCTTCAGTCTTATCTTTTGCACTGATGTGCTGGGCTCCTCCATCATTTAGGATGGGGATATTTGTGGAGTCTCCCCCTCCAGTGAGTTGTTTAAGTGTCCACCACAATTCACGACTGAATGTGGCAGGACTGCAGATCTGCTGGTTGTGGGGTCGCTTAGCTCTGTCTATCACTTGCTGCTTATGCTGTTTGGCATGCAGGTAGTCCTGTGTTATAGCTTCACCATTTTTAGGTATGTCTGGTGCTGCTCCTGGCATGCCCTCTTGCACTCTTCATTGAACCAGGATTGATCCCCTGGCTTGATGGTAATGGTAGAGTGGGGGATATGCTGGGCCATGAGGTCACAGATTGTGTTTGAGTAAAATTCTGCTACTGCTGATGATGGCCCACAGCGCCTCATGGATGCCTAGTCTTGAGTTGCTAGATCTGTTTGAAATCTATCCCATTTGGCACGGTGGTAGTGCCACACAACACGATGGAGGGTATCCTCAATGTGAAGGCGAGACTTTGTCTCCACAATGACTGTGCAGTGGTCACTCCTATCAACATTGCCATGGACAGATGCACCTGCGGCAGGCAGGTTGGTGAGGATGAGGTCAAGTATGTTTTTCCTTCACCACTTGCCGCTGACCCAGTCTAGCAGCTATGTCATTTAGGAGTTGGCCAGCTCGGTCAGTGTTGGTGCTACTGAGCCACTCTGGGTGACGGACATTGAAGTTCCCACCCAGAGTACATTCTGTGCTCTTGCCACCCTCAGTGCTCCCTCCAAGTGGTGTTCAACATGGAGGAGCACTGATTCATCAGCTGAGGGAGGGCGGTACATGGTAATCAGCAGGAGGTTTCCTTGCCATGTTTGGCCTAAGACTTCATGGGGTCCAGAATCGATGTTGAGGATTCCCAGGGCAACTCCCTCCCGACTGTATACCACTGCGCTGGCTCGTCTGGGATGGTGATAGTGGTGTTTGGGACAATATCTGTAAGATATGATTCCGTGAGTATGAGACTCAACTTTGGCACTAGCTGAGTGCAGGGGTCCTTTGCAGGGTCGTTTCCTGTGCCTAGGTGGTCTTTCCAGTTTCATGCCTTTTTTGAGAGTTTGATATAACTAAGGGGCTTGCTCGGCCATTTCAGGGGGCATTTAAGAGTCAACCACATTGTTGTGGGTCTAGAGTCACATGTAGGCCAGACCAGGTAAGGACAGCAGATTTCCTTCCCTAAAGGACATTAGTGAACCAGATGGGTTTTTACAACAATCGGCAATGGTTTCATGGTCATCATTAGACTTGTCATTCCAGGTTTTTATTGAATTTAAATTCCACCATTCCACCAGAGCATTACCCATGTTCTCTGGATTACTAGTCCAGTGACAATACCACTACGCCATCGCCTCCCACTATGTAGATCTGGAAATGTAGCCTCATAAACATACAGGAAACAGAATGAGCGTAAATGTGTCTTTCCTGGGTTGGCAAAGGGTTGGATGTGGTGTACTCCAGGGGTCAGTACTGGGTATGCTTGTGCTCCTGTTACATCCAGATGATTCGAACCTGGGTATAAGGCAAACAAATTTGCAATTGCCACAATGCCCTCAGGCTGCAAACAGTGAGGGAGACTATAAGATCACATAAGGTCTTGGAAAAAATACTTAAGAAGACAGATTGGTTAGCAGCATGTACAGATCAGTGTAAAAGATAAAAGAAAGACTTACATGTCTACAGTGCCTTTGCTGACCAACAGACATCGCAAAGCACTTTACAGCCAATGAAGTAGTTTTCAAGTGTGGTCACTTTGTAATGTAGGAAATGTGGCAGCCAATTTGCACACAGGAAGCTCCCACAAGCAGCAATGTCATAATAACCGGGTAATTTGTTTTTTGTGATGGTGATTGAGGGATAAACATTGGCCGGGTCACCGGGGAGACCTACCCTGCTCTTCTTCAAAATGGTGTCACCCAGCCAAGCAGGTGGGTGGGGCCTCGGTTTAATGTCTGATCGGAAAGGTGGCACCTCCGACAACGCAGCACTCCCTGCGGCGCTGTACTGGAACATCAGCATTGATTTTTGCGCTTAAGCCCCTGGAGTGAGCGCTGAACCTGGAACTTTGTGACTCAGAGATGAGAATGACACCAGCTGAGCCACAACTGACACATGGTTATAATTTAATGCCTACGTCAAGTCAGCAGGGCAGTGGGATTTCTTCTGGATTATTCTAACAAAGAGTCAGCCAAGACACAATGGGGCGAATGGCCTCCTTGTGCTATAAACATCGTGATGCTATTTCTCCTCCACATCTTCTAGCCCAGAGGGTGGTGGGAATCTGGAACTCACTGCCTGAAAGGGTGGTAGAGGCAGAAACCCTCATAACATTTAAGAAGTATTTGGATGTGCACTTGCGATGCCATGGCACACAAGGCTATGGGCCAAGTGCTGGGAAATGGGATTAGAATCGTAAGGTACTTGTTTGACCGGCACAGACTCGATGGGCCGAAGGGCCTTTTTCTGTGCTATAGACCTGTATGACTCTATTCATATGTCTTACTGACCTGAAGCAGAACGAGTCGGATCACTGTTATCCTGACCCTCTCACTGGTTTCTTTATCCTGCCCTTATCTAATCCTAGCTCCTGACATCTGTGGAAGCCTCCCCACTAGAGGCTGGGCTCAGACGTGGCTGCACTGACATTGATTGGCACGGACAACAAAGATCTGAAAGCAAATAATCAGTGTAATTAGCACACTTTAAGAATGGATCTGTGACACAGGATCCATACAGCCCATGGTTTTCACTTTGCTAAACTCAGAGACAAACTAATTCCAAGCTGTGTATCCAGACAATTGAAACGATGCTGGAACTGTACACTGGCCACCATGGCAGCCATGGATCAGGGGTAGCACATTCACAACTGAGTCAGAATGTTGGGATCAAGCTCCAATGCAGAGAATTAAATGCATAATCTAGGCTAACACTCCAGTGCAGTACTTAAGGACCGCTGCACTGTTGGAGGATCAGTGCTGAGGGAGTGCTGCACTGTCAGAGGGTCAGTACTGAAGGAGTGCCACACTGTCGGAGGGTCAGTACTGAGGGAGTGCCGCACTGTCAGAGGGTCAGTACTGAAGGAGTGCTGCACTGTCAGAGGGTCAGTACTGAGGGAGAACTGCACTGTCGGGGGGTCAGTACTGAGGGAGCGCTGCACTTTCGGAGGGTCAGTACTGAGGGAGTGCTGCACTGTCAGGGGGTTAGTACTGAGGGAGCACTGCACTGTCAGAGGGTCAGTACTGAGGGAGCGCTGCACTGTCGGGGGGGTCAGTACTGAGGGAGCGCTGCACTTTCGGAGGGTCAGTACTGAGGGAGCGCTGCACTGTCAGGGGGTCAGTACTGAGGGAGTGCTGCACTGTCGGGGGGTCAGTACTGAGGGAGCACTGCACTGTCAGAGGGTCAGTACTGAGGGACCATTGCATGGTTTTGTGAAAGGGAAATCATGTTTGACAGATTTACTACAGTTCTTTGAGGATATAACAAGCAAAGTTGATAAAAATTTGAATTTCCAAAAAGCATTCGATAAGATGCCACATAAAAGGTTATTGCACAAGATAGGAGCTCACGGTATTAGGGGTAATGTATTAGCATGGATTGAGGATTGGTTAACACACAGAAGACAGAGAGTCAGGATGAATGGGCCTTTTTCAGGTTGGAAAGACGTAACTAGTGGAGTGTCACAAGGATCAGTCATCGGACCTCAATTATTTACTATTTATCTTAACGACTTGGAGGAGGGGGCAGAATGTAATGTATCCAAATTTGCTGATGATACAAAAATAGGTGGGAGGGCACGTTGTGATAAGGACATAAGGAATCTGCAAGAGGATATAGACAGGTTGAGTGAGTGGGCAAACACTTGGCAGATGGAGTTTATTGTAGGAACGTGTGAGGTCATGCACTTTGGTAGGAAAAATCAAAAGGCAGACTATTATTTAAATAGAGAGAGACTGAAAAAGCACAGCACAGAGGGATCTGGGTGTTCTTGTGCACGAAACACAAATAGTTAGCATGCAGGTGCAGCAAGTAATTAAGGCAAATGGAATTTTGGCCTGTATTGTTAGGGGGTTGGAGTTTAAACATAGGGAAGTCTTGTTACAACTATACAGGGTATTGGTGAGGCCACACCTGGAGTACTGTGTACAGTTTTGGTCTCCGTATTTAAGAAAGGATAAACTAGCATTGGAAGCACTTCAAAAGAGATTCACTAGGCTGATTCCGGGGATGAAGGGGTTGACTTATCAAGAACAGCTAAACAGGTTAGGCCTTTATTCATTACAGCTTAAAAGAATGAGGGGTCATCTTATTGAAACGTACAAGGGGAGGGGGCTTGACAGGGTAGCTGTTGAGAAGATGTTTCCACTAGTGGGGGAACCTAAAACTAGGGGACACAGTTACAGAATAAGGGAACACTAATTTAAAACTGAGATGCAAAGGAATTTCTTCTCTCAGAGGGTACTGAATGTCTGGAATTCTCTACCCCAGGGAGTTGTGGAGGCCAGATCACTGGAGGTATTTAAAGAGGAGCTTGATAGATTTTTGAAATATCGGAGAGTTGGCATGAAAGAGGAGGTAAGGCCTGGGGCAGATCAGCCATGATCTTATTAAAAAGTGGGGCAGGCTTGAGGGGCTGAATGGCCTACTCCTGCTCCTATTTCTTATATTCTTTTGGAGGGTCAGTACTGAGGGAGTGCTGCACTGTTGGAGGGTCAGTACTGAGGGAGCGTTGCACTGTTGGAGGGTCAGTACTGAGGGAGTGCTGCACTGTCGGAGGGTCAGTACTGAGGGAGCGTTGCACTGTTGGAGGGTCAGTACTGAGGGAGTGCTGCACTGTTGGAGGGTCAGTACTGAGGGAGCGTTGCACTGTTGGAGGGTCAGTACTGAGGGAGTGCTGCACTGTTGGGGAGGGTCAGTACTGAGGGAGTGCTGCAATGTTGGAGGGTCAGTACTGAGGGAGCGTTGCACTGTTGGGGAGGGTCAGTACTGAGGGAGTGCTGCACTGTTGGAGGGTCAGTACTGAGGGAGCGTTGCACTGTTGGGGAGGGTCAGTACTGAGGGAGTGCTGCACTGTTGGAGGGTCAGTACTGAGGGAGCGTTGCACTGTTGGGGAGGGTCAGTACTGAGGGAGTGCTGCGCTGTTGGAGGGTCAGTACTGAGGGAGCGTTGCACTGTTGGGGGGGTCAGTACTGAGGGAGCGTTGCACTGTTGGGGAGGGTCAGTACTGAGGGAGTGCTGCACTGTTGGAGGGTCAGTACTGAGGGAGCTTTGCACTGTTGGGGAGGGTCAGTACTGAGGGAGTGCTGCACTGTTGGAGGGTCAGTACTGAGGGAGCGTTGCACTGTTGGAGGGTCAGTACTGAGGGAGTGCTGCACTGTTGGGGAGGGTCAGTACTGAGGGAGTGCTGCAATGTTGGAGGGTCAGTACTGAGGGAGCGTTGCACTGTTGGGGAGGGTCAGTACTGAGGGAGTGCTGCACTGTTGGAGGGTCAGTACTGAGGGAGCGTTGCACTGTTGGGGAGGGTCAGTACTGAGGGAGTGCTGCACTGTTGGAGGGTCAGTACTGAGGGAGCGTTGCACTGTTGGGGAGGGTCAGTACTGAGGGAGTGCTGCGCTGTTGGAGGGTCAGTACTGAGGGAGCGTTGCACTGTTGGGGGGGTCAGTACTGAGGGAGCGTTGCACTGTTGGGGAGGGTCAGTACTGAGGGAGTGCTGCACTGTTGGAGGGTCAGTACTGAGGGAGCTTTGCACTGTTGGGGAGGGTCAGTACTGAGGGAGTGCTGCACTGTTGGAGGGTCAGTACTGAGGGAGCGTTGCACTGTTGGAGGGTCAGTACTGAGGGAGCGTTGCACTGTTGGGGGGTCAGTACTGAGGGAGTGTTGCACTGTTGGGGGGGTCAGTACTGAGGGAGCGTTGCACTGTTGGAGGGTCAGCACTGAGGGAGTGCTGCACTGTTGGATGTGCTGCCCATTAGATAAAACCTGCCTTAGCTTAATGTCATCTGGAGAGCAGCACCTCTGACACAGCAGCTCTGCCCTAGCGTGCCTGCCTGGATTATGGGCTCAAGAATCTGGAGTGGAGCTTGAAATCGGGATTTTCTCACTCTTTCTCAGGATGTCAGTGATACCCTGGCACTAACTAAAGAAGGGGTAGGGGGGTTCACTCAGTGACCTGGCCAAATTCATACATCATCTAACACCCCTAACACAGAGTATCTGCTCTTTTCTCTAATTCCTTGTTGCGTTCAGATTGGCTGCTGTATTTCCCCATATTGCAACAGCGAATGTTCATCAAAATAATTTATTGGTTGTGAACCACTTTCAGAGCTCCTGAGATCATGCAAGGCGCTATACAAATGCAAGTTATTTATTTCTTCTTAAACTGTATCTATCAGTGATCTTCCCCGGCATCTGCACAGTGCCAACTCCTGACCACAGGCTGCTGGTGCTTTCTGTCTGGAGATGAGATCTGCGAGAGTGGTGCTGCCACCTTATTTTGGGAATGGTACAACTCCTTTGTTATGAATGATGGCACCACTGTTAGTTGAGGAGTGCAGCAATTCTCAACTGGTGAATGGTGTCACTTTATTGACATGAGGGTGAGGTTACCTCAATGATTCCCTCAGAGAGGATGAGGATCATTCAACGAGTTTCCCAAAGAGGATGAAACTCCCCTGACGTTTTTAAAATTCTTTCATGGGATGTGGGTGTCGCTGGTTAGGGCGGCATTTATTGCCCATTCCTTAATTGCCCCTTGAGAAGGTGGTGGTGAGCTGCCTTCTTGAACCGCTGCAGTCC
>NC_135880.1:225159470-225220605 GCF_964194155.1 Cetorhinus maximus | reverse complement strand
CCAAGCTTCAGGCTCATCTGTCACTACATTGAAAAAAAAACCTTCTAGAAATTTCTTATTAAAGTGTGAGGCAGCAGGAGAGTGAGGTGATGCAGTCTCCTGCAGGCTCAGTGTTGGAACAGGGGAAGGAGCTGATTAAAATGTGAAGCAGTGGCAGGAGCCAATAATAGACTAGGGTTGCCAACCCCTCCAGGATTGCCCTGGAGTCTTAGGAATTAAAGATTATATTCCTGGATTCAGCTGCAAATAATTCACAGGGGCAATAAAAAATTGTGTTTTCAAAAAAAGATTGTACACTTGTGTTTATTATAAAAATATCAGATTGCAGTGTTGGGGGACGGTGGTGCAGTGTTTGACTGACAGTCATGAATCATCCAATTGGAGAAGGACAAATCTCTTTACTTTCCAATTGGTTGTGGCAATTGGTGCATCACAAGGAATGAGATGTTGGGTGGCCAACAGTGGGGGGGGAGGGGTGCTTGGTCATGTGATGAAACTTGCAGGAAAATGTCCAAGCACAGTTGGCAACCCTTTGTGTATGAGGTTGGGTAATTGCTGGACAATTTGCTGTGGTACAGGTCACAGGTACATAACTCTCCACCTTGAAGAGTTGCCACTGGAGATACTGGGAAACATGTGCTTCCATCACTCTGGGGCCCCAGGGGTAAAACTGGAGACATCGGAGCTGGTCAGCTGCCTGAACTGACAACACAAACATGCTCAGATCGGGGAGGGAGCTACTTTGAAAATGGCATTAGTATCTGACTGCACGATGATTATTCCAATTTCACTGTCTCTAACTTCCTCCAGTCCTTCAACCTCTGAGGTTTCTGCATTCCTTCAAATCTGCCTTCCTGTGCACCCCTACCTCCTCCCTCACCTCACATTGACCTGTCTTCATTTGTCTAGAAACTAAGATTTGGAATTCCCTCCCTAAACCTCTCCCTCTTTCCACCTCTCTCTCCTCCTTTCACACTGTCCTAGCTGGTCTCACAACTTGCACCCTCCGTAAACATCAGCTCATTCAAAGTTCAGCTGTTCATATCCTAAATTGCACCAAGTCCCATTCATCCACCACCACTCTGCTTACTGATCTACATTGCCTCCTGATCCAGCAACACCTTAAATTTTAAATTCTCAGCTTTTTGTTTAATTCCTTCCATGGTCTCACCCCTCCCGATCTCTGTAATCTCCTCCAGCCCCACAATCCTCCAAGGTCTGGAAATCCTCCAATTCTGGCCTTGAGCATCCCTGATTTTAACCACTGCACCACAGGCAGCTATACCATCAGCTGCCTGGGCCCTAAGCTCTGGAATTCCCTCCCTAAACCTCTCCACTCTAAAACACTCTTTAAAATTTACCAAGCTTTGGTCATCTGTCCTAAGTCTCCTCATATGGTCTGGTGTCAAATTTTGTTTGCTCCTGTGAGTAGGTATGTATCCACCCAATATCTAACTCGAACTAGTGAATCACCAAGAGATTTCTTAAATATTTTTAATTTTTTTATGGGCATGTGGGTGTCACTGGCTGGGCCAGCGTTTATTGCCCATCCCTAATTGCCCTTGAGAAAGTGGTGGTGAGCTGCCTTCTTGAGCCGCTGCAGTCCCTGTGGTGTAGGTACACCCACAGTGCTGTTAGGGAGGGAGTTCCAGGATTTTGACCCAGCGACAGTGAAGAAATGGCGATATAGTTTGAATTCAAGATGATGTGTGACTTGGAGGGAAACTGCCAGGTGGTGGTGTTCCCATGTATCTGCTGCCCTTGTCCTTCTAGGTGGGAGAGGTCGTGGGTTTGGCAGGTGCTGTCGAAGGAGCCTTGGTGAGTTGCTGCAGTGCATCTTGTCGATGGTACACACACTGCTGCTACTGTGCGTCGGTGATGGATGGGGTGCCATTCATGATTGTTTTCGCACTTTTCCAATATAACAAATAAATGTTTTTAAGAGTTGAATAAACATCAGTGCCAGTCTCAAGAACATTCCTCCTCTAACCAGGGTCCACAGGCAATGGAAAATGCCAAAAACAAGCTGGATTTAAACTGACGATCTGAATTAAATGCACAGCGAGCTTCCAAAACAGCTGGCTCATTAGTTCTGCTGTGTGGACACATGTCTGCAATCAGAAAGCAGGATTTCAACATGTAGTCCAGAACATGTAAGGGCTAGGCAGCACAGGACAGCTGCAAGGAAGCAGCACAGCTCTTGTTTGCTCTGGTTTTTTTTTTGGCATCGAGTGTTTTAAAGTTGCTTGAACTTTTAAGAAAATATGTTTTCTCACTTTGCTTAATTTTTGGATGTGCTACGAAACAATTGCAGTTGAATCCAGCTCACAATAAATGGCTCGTTTCTCTCAGGCTCTTTCAGACATCTTGGCTCAGTTTGTTATTTCGAACATGTATTAATTTCAGCGCAGGATCTTTGTGATCAACACTGGGTAATTGTTTGAGACCGAATCAAAGTCACATCAGCAACTTAAGTCTTGATGTAAAAAGCAAGGATATGGGGTTTGAAGATTCAGGAGCGACACACCCAGACTCTAAGTTTCAGGATGGCTGTCAGTCCATGGGAGGGTTAAGGGAAGACTTTAGTGACTTTCAAGATCTCAATGTCCCAAAGCACCTTACAACCAATGACGCATTTTTGAAGTGTAATCACTATTGTAATGAAGGACACATGATAACCAATTTGTGTACAGCAAGCTCCTATAAACTGCAACGTGATAATGACCAGGTAACCTGTTATTTCGTGATGTTGGTTGAGGGATAAATATTTTTCAGGACACTGGAGAGAATTCCCCTGCTCTTTTTCCAAAGTGTCTTGGGATCTTTTATATCCATTGGAGAGGGCAGGTGGGCATTGGTTTAGCATTTCATCCAAAAGGTGGCGCAGTGCCGCACTCCCTCAGTACTGCATACTCAAGTCTCTGGAGTGGGATTCGAAGCCCACATCCTTCAGACTCAAAGGTGAGAGTGCTACCCACTGCTCCAAGCTGCCATGTCATGAGATGAAGCCTCCATTTCTCAGTAAGTTGTGAGGTATCTTATTAGATCCCCTTAAGGTCCTGAAATTATATCAATAGGTGCAGTGGTGACACCTAGTGACAGATGATCTCTCATCTGGTGAAAGTACACTTCAAGGTACAGAGGCAAAACGTAAGATAACGGACACCAAGCAAAAGGAGGTGTTAGCAGGTCTGACCAGAAGCTTGGACAAAGAGGAATGTTTTAAGGAAGGTTTTAAAAGGAGGAGATGGTGGTGGATCAGTTTAGGGAGGGGTTTCCACAATGCGCGGCTTGAAAACACATCTGCCGTAGCAGGGCAATGGGAAGGTGGTGTACAGGGGCCAGAATGTGAGGGTTGGAGGTCTGGGAGGTTGGGGGTGGGTGTTAGGTTTGGAGGAGGTTAAAGTATGGAGGGAAGAGGCCATGGAGGAATCTAAAAGTATGGATGTGAATTTTAAATTTGAGGCATTGCTGGTTGCTGGACTCAGCGCCAACAGAGGTCAGTGAGCAGAATGATGGGTGAACTGAACTTGGTGTGGGTTAGGACACGGGCAGCTGAAAGTTTATGGAGAGTGAGAGGCCATCTAGGAAAGCAATAAAAAACATGGTAATATTGTCGTTTGCAGAAATGCAAACTTAGAATATAAATTATTTTAAAAGTGTGCACCAAATAACTTGACAAGAGAGAATGGAAATCTGCTTTAAGCCACCTACCCCCCCACCACCTCAACAAGATGGGAGACAGTTCGGTTCAGCTTGTCCAGTCCACGATCTCCATGGCCTCAGTTCCTCTGGACTACAGGGATGGGAAAATCAATTTGACCAATCACAATGCAGCGACTCCCGCTGAAACATCCAGTACGCCTGAGGCTGTTCTGTATCTGATTGTTTGTGGGGGTTGTGGGGGAGACAGCGATGCTCCTTGTGGCCAAATAGCCTGCCAAATGCTCAAAGCTTAGATTTTCTGACTGGCATTGTGTTAAAACCTGCATTGGCCCATTTAAACTAAAGGGGCTATTACCAGCGTCAAAGTAACCTTGGTCAGAGGATCCACGCATCGCTGGCTAGGTAGAAGAAATGTGAAGTTTCAGGGTAAGATTGCCAGCAGTGTGAGGAAATGTAGCCCACAGTCAGCCCTGTCCTCCTGGGAGGAGGGGGACCACCAGGAGCAGAAAAGGGGAAAGGGAAGGGGCGAGGAACTGTTTTAAAAGGAAATCCATCTCCTAACTGGATGGGCTGGAGTCCAAGTAAATACAAATTTCCACTCCCAGTTATTCTGAATGCTGATGGGAAATATTATGGGTGGGTAACAGATTGAGAGTGACTGCTGCTGCTCTACAGGTGCAAGGGATCTGGAAAGGAGTGAACTCCTATTCGAAAAACTATGAGGAGTTCTGGAAGGTCGACTTTCATCCTTCATATTGTGTGTGTGTGGGATTTAAATGAAAGCCAGCATGAATAATCTCACGGGTGTGCTGTGTGTCAACAGGAACTCTGTCTACATAAATTCCTGATACAGGAGCTGGCTGGTGAAGATCTACTGGGATCTGAGTTGCTTGCAGTAACAAATGGTGTCAAAGGCCCCATCCATCATGCTTCCTTATCTCCAGCTCCCTCTCCATGGCTGTGTGCCCGGCTCACCATCAGGTTGTAAATGGGCCTCCGTAGTAACCTGTTGCTTAGGGACAGGAGGAGGCCATTCAGCGCCCTCGATAGATTTGTTCTTGCCATCCAGTTAGATCATGGCTGATCTGTAACTTTATAGAATCATAGAATGATTACAGTACAGGAGGCCACTCAGCCTGTCGCATCTGTGCCAGCTCTTTGCAAGTGCAACTCGTCTAGTCCCACTCCCCACCCTTTTCCCTGTAGCCTTGCAAAGTTTTTTCCCTTCAGGTAATTATCCAATTTTCTCCATTTACCTGCCTTGTTTGTATAATCCTCTTCCCCAACAAAAATCTATCGATCTCTGTTCTGAAATTCTCACCCGAGCCCCCACTCCATGCAAATCCCAACCCCCGCCCCCACCCCACCACCCCCACCCCCAACCCCGCCCTGCCTCTTGCTCTCCATCCCAGCAAAGTCCAGTCGGATGAAAAGCCGTCCATTTTTGCTCCAGGATTTCCAGTGATTGAACATTAGGTGGGCTGAGTGAGAAATTGGGGTTCTCTGTCTTCCCTCAATTTCTCCATCTCTCTCCCTCTGTTCTTTTCTGTTTCTCTGGGGAGGACTTTTCCCTTGTCGGGTGGACTCGGTGGATGGAGGCGGTCAGGAAGCTGGCCACTGCCCGCCATTAGGGCCAGATCGCGATTTCACGATGACCGGCCAATTAAGGCCCAACCAGCGGGCGTTGCGCGCCGCGGCGCTCAGCCCTGCCCGTGGGGGAGGCGGGGAGAAGAATGAGCGTGAACTTTGCGCATGCGCACGAGTGTGCGCTGGAAAA
Source organism: Cetorhinus maximus (assembly GCF_964194155.1). Classification (NCBI taxonomy): domain Eukaryota; kingdom Metazoa; phylum Chordata; class Chondrichthyes; order Lamniformes; family Cetorhinidae; genus Cetorhinus; species Cetorhinus maximus. The sequence goes on along the minus strand of NC_135880.1, from coordinate 225,215,162 downwards.
GCTCCCTGAGGCTTAGAGCTGCCTCAGGGAGATGAACATTTTTCAAAATAAAAAAATAAAGATTTTTAGAATGTTATAAAACATGTCCCCTTGTGTGACTCTGTCACATGAGCAAGGACATGTAACTAATTAAATTTAAAAATTATTTTATTTTTATTTGCTGTTGGAAACCTCATCCCGCCTGTGGATGAGGTTTCCTAAAAAAATACAAAGGCCTTTTCGCCTGGTCGCCAACTGCGAGGTCGGATGGGCAGCGAAAAATTTCTTTCAATTGCCTTTTTAATGGCCTTAATAGGCCTTTTAATTGTCGACTGAAATATCGCGCGAGTGCGCGATGACGTTGGGACACTCGCCCGACGTCATTTTACGCTCGGTCGGGTCAGGTGCGCGCCCGCTGAGCTAAATATGTTTGCCTGTGTCTCTCTCTCTCAATGTCTCAATCACTTGCTTTCTCTCTTTCTCAATCTCCAAATCTCTCTATTTCCCACTCTTTCCTATGTCTGTCTCTCAATGTTTCCATTGCGCTCTCACTCCTCTGTGTTTCTCTCAAAGGTGTGTGAGTGTGTGTGTGTGTGAGTGTTTGTGTGTGTGAGTGGTTGTGTGTGTGAGTGGTTGTGTGAGTGGTTGTGTGTGTGAGTGGTTGTGTGTGTGAGTGGTTGTGTGTGTGAGTGTTTGAATGTGTGTGGTTGTGTGTGTGAGTGATTGTGTGTGTGTGTTTGTGTGAGTGTTTGTGTGTGTTTGTGTGTGTGTGGTTGTGTGTGTGAGTGGTTGTGTGTGTGAGTGGTTGTGTGTGTAAGTGGTTGAGTGTGTGGTTGTGTGAGTGGTTGTGTGTGTGAGTGGTTGTGTGTGTGAGTGGTTGTGTGTGTGAGTGGTTGTGTCTGTGTGTGGTTGTGTGCGTGGTTGTCTGGATGTGTTCGTGTGTTGTGTGTGAGAGAGTGAGAGTTGGTCAGAGCGTAATCCAATTTCCATAACAATCTATGGTATTATTTAAAAGGCTGCTGTTTACTGATAAAGATGTTTTTTCTGATTCAATTTGTTGAGTCTTTTCATTTTAAATTTTTTAACACAATCTGTGGAAGCTGATAAGAGGCTGGTGTTTTCCTAGACAAACAGGGCTCTCTGACTGCAGTAAGTGGAGATGTCTCACCTGTCGGACCACAGGGATATAGCGCTAGACCTGGGGGAAAAATCATTGACAGTCAAAAAGCCAATGATGCTGAGTCCAGACCCAGAGGGGCTGCAAATGGAATCCCAGTTAAACACAGACATGTTACTGCGTGAAAGAGACTCCAATGTAAAGTGCAAAGCAATGGAATCTGTTCTGCATTGCAGCCCCTTGTTTTAATTAAATCCAGCCCTTCACATTAAATTCTGATTGAAGTTAATGCTCTCGCTCCCTCCCCAATGTTTGTTCTACAAAAACAACTTTCTTTAACCTTTTATACAAAGCTTGAAATTCTAAGTTTGGCTTGCACTCTTGTTGCGGACCTGGTAAATTATTCTCAGGGGGTCTCCAGCTTTCCCAATAATTCGCTTCATGTGCCAAGGAGGCTTTTTAAAAGCACATTCAAATGTGATTCACGTCTAGGTGTCTGTGCATATGTGCGCGTGAGATTTTGTATGTGCATATGTGTGTGAAACTATGAGAGTGAATGTGTGTGTCTGTACATGTGAGATTCTGGGCTGAATGTAACGGTGCGTCTGGGAGCAGGCTGGTCCGCTATTCGCGGCGGGAGGCTGCACCTTTCATTCCCGCAAGTGGTAAAACTGACCCCCATCAAGTCAGCGGTGGGAATGAGCGAATGCAGGGAACCCAACCACTAGCAAATTTTCTCCATCGCTCTCGATCTCTGTTTTCCACTGTTTTACTGTCCCTGAGCCCATCAGGGTTTAGTGGTGGCTCAGGGATTCTCCCAAACTCATGTGGATTTCCTAGGTCGCCTGGAGGCCTCCCAGCAAACCCAATCGGGATTCCCAGCAGCCTCCCAGCAAACCCAATCGGGGATTCCCAGCAGCCTCCCAGCAAACCCAATCGGGGTTCCCAGCAGCCTCCCAGCAAACCCAATCGGGGTTCCCAGCAGCCTCCCAGCAAACCCAATCGGGGTACCCAGCAGCCTCCCAGCAAACCCAATCAGGGTTCCCAGCAGCCTCCCAGCAAACCCAATCGGGGATTCCCAGCAGCCTCCCAGCAAACCCAATCAGGGTTCCCAGCAGCCTCCCAGCAAACCCAATCGGGGATTCCCAGCAGCCTCCCAGCAAACCCAATCAGGGTTCCCAGCAGCCTCCCAGCAAACCCAATCGGGGTTCCCAGCAGCCTCCCAGCAAACCCAATCGGGATTCCCAGCAGCCTCCCAGCAAACCCAATCGGGGTTCCCAGCAGCCTCCCAGCAAACCCAATCGGGATTCCCAGCAGCCTCCCAGCAAACCCAATCAGGGTTCCCAGCAGGCTCCCAGCAAACCCAATCGGGATTCCCAGCAGCCTTCCAGGGGGGGTCCCATTGAGGTACATTTTTAATTCTTTCATGTTAGCAAGGCCAGCGTTTGTTGCCCATTTGACTGAGTACCTTGCAGTTAAGAGTCAACCTGTAGGTCAGAACGGGTAAGGACGGCAGATTTCCTTCCCTATAGGGTATTCTTACAACAATTGATGATGGTTTCAGATTTATTAATTGAATTTAAATTCAGCGGTTGCCATGGTGGGATTTGAACATGTGTCCCCTGGGGCATTAACCTGGGCCTCTGGATGACGAGTCCAGTGACATTACCACTTTGCCACCATCTCTGACCTGCTAAGAGCCACTCCCTACCCTTGCTTTCAACCTCCCTTTCCCTGCCTCGCCGACAACCCCACTACCACCACCGCCACCCACCCCCACATCTTCTAACCTGCTGCGCCCACCTCCCTCCAGGAGCTTCAGTCTAGTGCCCCCAGCAGCCACCGCTGCCAGTGTCGCTGCGGCAATGGGGAGCTGCCAACTTCCGATCTCCACTGACGTGGTCCTAAACCTTCGTGAAGGGCCTCAGGCTGGCCAGATAAATGCCTGACAGGAGCGTGATTAGGTCGAGCCTCCCCGGCGAAGTGACGCGGGTCTCTCGCCGGCTCTCGCCGCCGGTGGGTGGAATTGGTGTCAGGCAGACCCAAATCCAGCCCCATGCCAGTCTCTCTGTCTGTGGGCATACGTTGTCCCACGTTAACGATTCCAATGCTGTCGTCATTTTCAGACGGCGGTTTTGCGATTGGTTTAACAGCAGACGGATCCTGAGCACCATGTGGGAGCGCCTGCTCGTTGCTGGATCGATTTTGTTGGAAGTAACCAGGCCCTGAGTTTTTATCTCACTGGGTCTCAGTGAGAGCTCCAGGAGGGCAGCAGTGCTACCACCTGTGATGCAGACGCACTGTTTTCATCCACTTCACTCGGCCACTGCAGCAGAACATTATCCCATTTCAGCACAAGAACGTTTCCCAATATCAGGATAGAATCCTATTCAGTTCTGATGAAGAGTCCTACGGACTCGAAACGCTAACTCTTATCTTCCTCTCCGCAGACGCTGTCAGACCTGCCGAGTTTTCCCAGCAATTTTTGTTTTTGTTTCAGATTTCCAGCATCCGCAAATTTTTGCTTTTATCAGGATAGGAATATTCCCCCACAGCAGCACGGCAATATTCCCCGATATCGGAACAACGGTTTGCATTTACGTAGCACCTTTAACACAGTAAAACATCCCAGCGATGCTTCACAGGAGTGATCATCAAACAAGATTTGACACTGAGCCAAAGAATCAGACATTAAGACGGGTGACTGAACGCTTGGTCAAAGTGGTAGATTTATGTAGATATACAATAGATTTGATCAAACTGCAACCGGTAGAATTGGGGCGGAGTTTTGTGCCGGCAACTGGAAAGCTGGCGAGAGCCCCACGTCGCCTCTTTCCAGAAAGGTCTCTTGGAATAAGATGCTCATCAGGCCCTTCCCCAGAATCGGGACCCTCTTGGCAGAAGCCCCACCCACCAAGTGCCGCCAGCCAATCAGAGGGCTGGCAGCGGCAGTGGGGGGGCGCTGCTGACAAAACCCAGGCCGCAGGTGAGTGATCGCAGGGTGGGCATCATGGGGAATGGGGGTTGGGGAGAATGGGCAGCAAGGAACAGGGAGGTTGGCTCTCAGAGGGGCACCCCCCCCTTCCCGATGTTGGCTCCCTCAATCAGGCGCTGGGTCCCTTTAAATGGGGGGGAGCCCCCCTCCCCCCGGGGAAGCAAACACGCCAGAGTTTGCTTAGCTCCGCCCCTTGCCCACCGTTGGGTTAATACCAGCAGCAGCGGGATGAGGCCCTTAGATAAAACCAGAATACTGCCGATGCTGGAAATCTGAAACAAAAACAGAAAATGCTGGAAAAACTCAGCAGGTCTAACAGCCTCTGCGGAGAGAGAAACAAAGTTAACGTTTCGAGTCCGTGTGACTCTTCTCCAGAGCTCTGAACAGTCATACGGACTCGAAATGTTAACTCTGTTTCTGATGACCTGCTGATTTTTTCCCAAAATTTTCTGTGTTGGATGAGGCCCTTAATTGGGCATTAATTGCCACTTAAGGGCCTCGATTGGCAGCAGGGCAGGAAGACTTAATGGGGTCTGATTAAATGAGCCCCCCTGTCGCAAACTCGCCATGGGGGTTGGGGGCACAGCATTCTGCCCAAGGTCACTGGGTCAAAATGCTGGAACTCCCTCCTCGTCAGCGCCGTGAGTGCACGCCCACCACACGGACTGTTCGAGAAGGCACCACCTGCTCAAGGCCAGTCAGGGATGGGCAGTAAAAGCTGCTCTTACCAGTGACACCTAGATCCTGACAATGATTTTTTTTTAAAAACTTGACGGGAGAAGGAATCTAAAGATTGCTGCAAGGTGTTTGACAGCTATTTTCGGAAGAAGGATTCACGTATAAAATGCCTCTCAGAAATGTCACTTAGTTTTTCACATACAATGAATTACTTTGAAGCAGAGTGACTTGTAGAGACAAACGCAGCAGACCTTCACGCCAGCAGGATGTTACAAACAGCAGCGAAGTAATTAACTAGTTCAACCTCGGTCTGGCTGCGATGGTTGGGGAAGGAGCCATCAGGGCAGGCAGAGTGGCTTAGTTTAGAGGCAGTGACCCTCAGTGCTGTAGCAGACAATCAAACCGCCTGCACCCGCAAACCCATCAGCTCAAGTTGCTGTCACATTGGAAGAAAGTGCTGGAAACGCTCAGCAGGCCAATCAGCCTCTACAGAGAGAGGACAAACAAATCGTTTCAGGAGTGAACCCTTTGTCCAATGAAGAGGCCACAACTAAAACGTTAACTCCTCGGTCTCTCTCTCCCTCCCCTGCAGAGTGCGTCCAGCATTTTCTGTTGGCGTTTCATAGAATGATAGAATAGTACAGACAGATAGAATAGAGTAATTGCCTACCAAAGGATGCACTGTATGGAGAGCTTGATGGTGCCAGGAGCCCCATGGAGCAGCCAAGACTAAGATACAAGGATTCATGCAAGCGAGACATTATTTCATGCCAGACTGACTTCAACAACTGGAAGCAATCTACATATAACTGAAACATTTGGCACCGAAGTGTCCACATTGGATCATGAAAATTTGAAGAACTGCATCTTCAGATTGCCACTGAAAAGCACCATTGCAGGAAGGAGCATTGCAGCAGCCCCCTGCATCAGCCAATGATGACCTGCGATGGCCCCTCTGCAACCAACAATGCCTTGCTCGAATTGGACTGTACTCACACCTGAAGACTACCAACAGGTGGGCAGTAGCCGTGAATCATCAGCAACAATGCTAAGCCAAACAAGAACAGTACAGCATAGAAGGAGGCCATTCAGCCCATTGAGTCTGTGCTGACTCTTTCTAAGACCAATCCAGTTAGTTCCACTCCCTCGCTCTTCCACCCTACCCCTGCAGTTTTTTTCTCCTTCAAGTATTTACCCAAGTTCCTTCTAAAGGCTGCTGTTCAATCTGTATTCACCACCCCTAACCAGCTGTTGTGTCAAAAAGCTTCCCTTCGTGTCGCCTCCAGTTCTTTTGTCAATCACCTTAATTCTGCGTCCTCTGGCTATCAACCCTTCAGCCATTGGAAACGGTTTCTCTTTATTTTACTGTATCCAAATCCTTCATGATTTTAAACACCTCTATCTAATCTCCTCTCCACCTGCTCTGCAGGAAGAACAACCCCAGCCTCTCCGATCTCATCACATAATCCCCCATTCCCGGAACCATTCTAATAAATCACTTCCACACCCTCTCCAAAGCCTTCGTGCCCTCCCTAAAGTGCGAGTCCCAGAATTGGACACAATACACCAGCTGGGGCCAAACGAGTGTTTTTATAGCACAGTTTCCTCTGCCTCCATATTTATGTTTTCTTAACTTGTCTTGCCACCTTCAAAATTTGTGCACATGCACCCACTTTAAAATTAAAGATTGGCATCACATGCAGTGTTCTTCCTTTATACTGAGCTTTGCGATACGTTAGCTCCCAAACAAATGGCATCAACACCAAAGTAAACTTGCCAGATAAGTCCCACTAATTTTTACTAAAAAAAAAAAAATCCTTCCTGGCAGCCAGCTTCAGCCAATTGGCAAGTTGGCTTTGCTGCTGCCATTGCACTCTTTCACTAGACACTCGGAAGACTAAGGACCTCTTCCAACCACCTCCCACAGCAAAACACATCCCCTTTGTCAATTAAGATCGATGGCAAGGTCCTGGAAAATGTGGGCCATTTTCCATATTTTGGTAGCCTCCTCTTGACGAGGGCAGACAGAGATGAGGAAATTCGTCACCGTCTCCAACCTGCCAGCTCAGCCTTCAGCCCACTGAGGACGAGGATCGTAAACCCGAGACAAAGGAGCACGGCACAGCGCTGCTCCCTGCACTCCTATATGCTTTGCAGACTTGGACAGCCTACAGTTTGCACCCACAAACCACTGGAGAATTACCATCGGCGGCGCCTCTGCAAGATCGTTCCAATCTGGAGGCGAGGAAGGCAGTTCAACAGCAGCGTGCTCTCCTGTCAATGCCAACCTGCCCAGCATTCAGGCGTTCATCATTGGAAACCAGCTCCACTGGGCAGGACATGTTGTTCATTTGCCTGAGACCAGACCGCCAAAGCAATTGTTCTACTCAGGACTCGGACTTGGCAGGAGTTTTCCCTTCTTAAAAGGACGCTAGTGAACCAGTTGGGCTTTTATGACAATCCAACAGCTGCATGTTCACTTTTACTGATACAATCAGTTTATTTTCAGATTGTTAAACCTAACTCAAATTCTCAAATTTCCCAGATGGATTTTGAACTCACATTCTCTGGATTATTAGTTAAGTAACATAAATACTATATCGCCGTACCAGTCTACACAACACTGAACGCATCTAAGAGCAGGCACAGTGATGACCGCACTACCATCCTGACAACATTTTATGGCAATGTTTGAGGCAAGTGACTAAGAGTTAGCTGCTGGTGCTCTCTGTGTGACCCACATAGTGAATATGAGTTTAATGAGAAATGGCAGTGAAGGGCAGGATAAGTTAAGGGCAGTGTGCACCATCTACAATGCAGCAACTCACCAGGGGTCCTTCAACAGCACCTTCCAAACCTACGACCTCTACCATCTAGAAGGACAAAGGTAGCAGATACACGGGAATGCCACCACCTGGATGTTCCCCTCCAAGTCACTCACCATCCTGACTTGGAAACATATCGCCGTTCCTTCACTGTCGCTGGGTCAAAATCCTGGAACTCCCTCCCTAACAGCACTGTGGGTGTACCTACACCACATGGACTGCAGCGGTTCAAAAAGGCAGCTCACCACCACCTTCTCAAGGGTGATTAGGGATGGACAATAAATGCTGGCCCAGCCAGTGACGCTCACATCTCAAGAACAAAAAACATTTCCGCACTGCACAGAAGTCCTGTTATTTAACTGTAATACTTATTTCACTGAGTCTCTTGTGCTGTTATGTGATCTCATAAAAATGATTGGTGCGCAATACAAAACATGAGACATTAATGAAACTCTTAAAAAGCAGGAAGAGCAGATCCCAGCCTAACCTACATTAGCTCAGGTAGGACTATCCAAACCCGACATGCTAATATGGTTAACTCTGTAATGGGCATGACTATAAATAATCATATACAGTTCTGGGTAAGAGGAGTTAATCATGGACATTACAGTATGGTACACAGAATTAATCATATATATGGTAAGGAATTGATTGTGTAGATATGTTTGAGAGGAATTAATCGTGTACATTAATTACTGTGGGGGCTTTAATTGTGTACATTACTTTGAAAGACAGTAATTGTGTACATTAGTTTGAATAAATTGGAATCTGTAGAGTATTGCTGTGAGAAGTTTCTAGAGCTGAGTAAATCTCTGGTAGGTAACACAATGAGAGTGGAAAGTGCAGGATTAGTGTCAGCAAGATAAAATACAGGTTAGGGGCAGGTTTTTTTGATTTTGTGATCCCAGTAGGAAGCATATTGGAAATTTGGGTCTGTGAGTCACATGCTTTACCAACCACAAGTTAAAATGGTTAGAAACTCTGCACAGCAAGACTGAATTCCTGATAAATGCGACAAGCAACAGTCTCCCTAGAGCCAGGAATTTGGTCAATTACCCTGATTGAGTTTGGGACTAGTGGGGTTATCATTCATTGCAGAATGTGTTTAATAGATGCTTCTTAATAGAATTGCAGTGAAGTTTAGTTGCTCACGGGCTGTGTTGGATGGTGACACAGAAACTAAAGCACTTGACTCATAACTAAAGGATTGCTGCCTCTGTAACGTCTCCATTACAATGCCCAGTGTGTCTCCTTTAAACTATGTCTAATGTAATTTTAGAATATAATTGAAAAAGCACAACTCCATTAAGCATGGCTCAGTAGTGCAGGATCCAGTAGAGCTAACCATTGCATCAACAGGAGCTGGAGAGGCAATATCCCATTGCCTTGAGCAACATGTTAACACAACATTTTGACACACTGTGTTGGTCAGGCTAATGACCATTGCTGTACTTGGCATTTGCACCAATACTCAGTCTCCTCTCTAAAACCATCTGAATTTTCAATAGTCTTTCATTTCCCTTTATGTTTATGCAGCAGAGGGGCATAACCATGGTTATATGTTACAACATTACCGTAAATTCAGCCCGTGTGTTATAAGCATCAGTCACAGAAGGAACAGGAATTCTACTTGTCTGTGCCAGTGTCTGACCAAGCTGCCAGAAACATATTTCTCTTTTAAATAGAAGGCAATTTCTTTCACTATCTTACAGTTTTCTCCCTATGGGGTGAGGGTCTTTAACAAATCTCATCAGCTGCAACTGGAATAAAATCGAGCTCTGACTGAGTTCCTGACCAACCAATATCCAGACCCCTGGTTTGGGTTTGCAATAAGCTGAGGTTAGGGATGCCTGATGTGTATGTCTTTATACCATCTGGAGACAGCAGGAAAATTCAGAGATACTGAACCATTTTGAATGACTAAATACAAGCAGTGGGGAACAGGCACTCACTCTACAGCTTTGATGACTTGAGGTTTTACTGACTTACAAACACCTGCACTGAGAAAGGACAGCACTGCAGTAATAAAATAGCCAAGGGTTTGGGGTAGGAAAGTTCCTGGGGAGTTTGATCAACTCAGTACCGCCTTCCCTGTAATTTCACATTCACATTGGAAAATGCATTTTCGGACGTCCTGTGGATTTATTACTAAGTTAATAACAGCAGCATTCTTCCATTCTGGGAAGGACTGGATGGATTCCTGCAAAACTTGGGCAGGATTTTTCAAGGCAACAGTTGCAGAAATTCCTTGGCTGCGGCCAGCAATTCATTTCCTCGCTCGGATCGAGAGCTACTTCCCAATCTTGGCAGTCAGCCCCCAGGTGAAGGAACCAAAATATTCCTTGGGGCTGTATTGCACTTTGAGCGCCAGAAATAAGTGGAGCGTTGGAAAAGTGATGTGGAGAAAGTCCAGTTACCGGGTGAAAATCCAATTTTAAAAACCTGACTGCCAAGATCCTCCCAGCTGGAACTTCTCGTTGCAAAATTGTGCTTCATTTACCCCGAGCACTTCGATTTAACAGACCCCTGGTTTCCTCTGTTCTACTGAAAAAAGGCCCCAATTTTCTGAATCTTTCTTCCAATCTTTATGTCCTTGCACGAAGCAGCATTCCACAGAATCTGTGCTCCAACCTTCCCACTATCCTCCTGTGTGGAAACCCAAAAATTGCAGATGACTACAAATAGGTTTTAGGGGAAGGGAATACTGCAGGAATTTGGAGGGGTAGTCCTGGTTTCCCCCCCCCCACCCCTAGCCAGCCTCCCACTTTCCACCCTCTGGTAAATTTGAACCCAATCCAAAATTCTGCTGCCTGTTTCCTAACTTGCACCAATCCCGCGCACCCATCATCCTCTGCGCTCACTGGCCGACATTAGCTCCCAGCCAGGCTCAATTTTAAAATTCTCATCCTTGTTTTTAAATAACACCAGGGCCTTGCCCCTTCTTATCTCTGTAACCCCCTCCAGCCCCTACAACCCTCCCTATCTCTGTAACCCCCTCCAGCCCCTACAACCCTCCCTATCTCTGTAACCCCCTCCAGCCCCTACAACCCTCATCTCTGTAACCCCCTCCAGCCCCTACAACCCTCCCTATCTCTGTAACCCCCTCCAGCCCCTAAAAACCTCCCTATCTCTGTAACCCCCTCCAGCCCCTACAACCCTCCCTATCTCTGTAACCCCCTCCAGTCCCTACAACCCTCCCTATCTCTGTAACCCCCTCCAGCCCCTAAAAACCTCCCTATCTCTGTAACCTCCTCCAGCCCCTACAACCCTCCCTATCTCTGTAACCTCCTCCAGCCCCTACAACCCTCCTTATCTCTGTAACCCCGTCCAGTCCCTACAACCCTCCCTATCTCTGTAACCCCCTCCAGTCCCTACAACCCTCCCTATCTCTGTAACCCCCTCCAGCCCCTACAACCCTCCCTATCTCTGTAACCCCCTCCAGCCCCTAAAAACCTCCCTATCTCTGTAACCTCCTCCAGCCCCTACAACCCTCCCTATCTCTGTAACCTCCTCCAGCCCCTACAACCCTCCTTATCTCTGTAACCCCGTCCAGTCCCTACAACCCTCCCTATCTCTGTAACCCCCTCCAGCACTTCAACCCTCTGAAATCTTTGCGCTCCTCCAATTCTGGCCCCTTTAGCAGCCCCAGTTTTAATCACTTCACCCTGGTGGCCGTGCCTTCAGCTCTGGAATTCCCTCCCTAAACCTCTCTGCCTCTCCTTCCTCCTTTAAGACACTCCTTAAAACCTACCTCTTTGACCAACTTTAGGTCACCTGTCCTAATATCTCCTGATGTGTCAAATGTTATTTGATAATGCTCCTGTGAAGAGCCTGGGAATATTTGATCATGTTAAAGGCGCTAGATTAATGCAAACTGCTGTTGCTGGTACATAGCGGGGACTTGGGGAGGCACTGAGGACCATCACAGGAAATTAAATCCTGTGGCCATTGCAGAGTCTCAGGCTCTGCCCAAACTCTTCTGCTTTGATTTAGAGAAACCACTAGTTTCAATTCTGAGGGCTAAGATGTTCCTCACTGTGAAAATTATAACCTTTTTCCAAAGGCTGCACAATAACTTGGGGCAAGGAGAAAACCTCGGTGTCCTTGGTGACTCATCCACTCTCTTTGCCAGTCCATTGCGCAGCATCTTGAGTTGATTAGTGTGCTCAAGTTGCTCAGATACCCTAATACCCTTGCACATTTCTAACTTCAAGCAACAATGCTGATGGGCAACTGCTGTTTATGTTGTAACACAGGATCCCAAGCCTCAATCCGTAAGGAATATGTCGTCGCCTTGGTATTTTGAGTAAGTCAGGAGGAGGCATCACTAACAGGATGAGATATGAAGTGAAGTGTGTAGACAGAGCTAATGGGATGGTTTTCTCAGTAAGAGACTGAATTATTTTAAGCATTTCCATCAGTTGCCTCCCACAGTTTAAAGTGCGATGTAAAAGTTTCAAGCAACACATGAAACTAGTTACTCTAATAGTGAATATTAGATACAGCTGCTGTTTTATTACCAGTATATTGGAGTATAACCAGTTCAGGAATGCAGCACATGTGTGTACAGTATCTGACTGAAACTTTAACTTCAGTGGTGAAAATAAAATTGGGGCCAGCGAATATGTATAGAACTGACTGTAGATTAGACCAGTGACTATACAAGTATGACTGGTTTAGATCAGTTACTGTACAAATATGACTGTAGTTTCGTTCAGTGACTGTATAGGGTCGACTATAGTTAAGATCAGTGACTGTAAAGGGTTGGCTCTAGTTTAGGTCAGTGACTGTACAGAGTTGACTGTAACTAAGAGCGGTGGCTGTATAGGGTTGACTGTAGTTAAGACCAGTGACTGTACAAGTATGACTGTAGTTTAGATCAGTGACTGTTCAGGGTTGTCTGTACGTTAGACCAGTGATTGTCCAATTAATTGTGTCTAGCAAAAACATCCAGAATTTCAGGCAGTATATGTGTTGGTGGGGGTCAGGCCCAAATGAGTTAAAAAGCCCAAATACTTTGGATTTTAAATAAACATCAGGAGGAGCTGTACATCCCAACTTGTCCAGGCTGCAGTTCAGCTCAAATCCCAGAGGATGGGATTTTGGAAAAAGAAGCCTCCCATCCTACCTATGGAGCTGTTGGTCAGTCTCAGACCCAGCAGATGAGTCACTAGCCAGAGACTCAGACAGCCTCCACACTAAACGTTTTCCAATTAACAAAAATTATTTAAGAAACAGTTATTTAATGATAGCAGAAAGAGGAGTATCTTGTGTGTCTATTAGCGGCACATCTTTATAGTGTCTGCCTGTGAGGGTTTGTCCTTAGCTGAGTGATGTTAAGCATTTTTCTTGGAAAAAAAAGCTCTTTGTTAGTTTACTATTGTCAAACTGGGCCACAGCCCTTGCTGCAGAATCACAATTGTTTAAAACAAATCTGTGGGATCTATTTTTTTCATTGCATTTGGGGAGAAAGGGAAGAAGGATTCTGATGAAGCAACTTGTCCTTGTAAATGTTTTGTCAAAGACTCTTTGTGGTGATCATGAATCAAGTCGAGTCAAGTATGCTGGAGATCCGTGGCCATTTCATCTAAGGTTTACAAAATTGACTTGGAAAACAGACAAGCAAATGTGGGTTTCTAAAGGCCACTGTAGTTTGAAATGTTAATCAGAGTCCGCCCCCCCAAGTAATCTTGCTGCCTGCCAGCACTTTTTGTTATGTGTGATATTACTAATAATTCTCATCTTACACAGTCCTTTCATGTTGATGCTTTAAAAGCATATTTTCGACTCACTGAGAGAACAAAGCCTTTTAGCAGCATATTGCTGATACTGAACCAGGCATTTTTAAAGAGATTACAGCCAAAGACACATTACAGGGAAAATGTTTTTTAAGAGTTTTCCCCTCTCCACTCCATTACCCCCTCTCCTTCACTCCATCCTTCCCTCCCCCACTCCACCCCTCCCCTTCTGATCATGGGCTGCAATATATGTGAAACAGGCCTCAGGTTTTTACCCCCTGAAAATCTGTCAAAGGTTATTTTTTATTCGTTCATGGGATGTGAGCATCAATGGCAAGGCCCAGCATTTATCAACCAGTCCTAGCTGCCCTTGAGGAGGTGGTGGTGAGCCCCCTCCCTGAATACAGCTGAGTGGTTTACTCAGCCATTTAGGGCAGTTCAGAGTCAACCACATTGCTGTGGGTCTGGAGTCACATACAGGCCAGTCTGGGTAAGGACAGTGGGTTTCCTTCTCTAAGAACATTAGCAAACCAGATGGGGTCTTACGGTAATCCGATCATTTCGTGGTCACCATTACTGAGACTGGATTTTTATTCCAGTTTCATTTAATTAATTGAATTTAAATTCCCCAGCTGCTGATCAAGGCGGGATTTGAACTCATGTCTCTAGAGCATTAGTCCAGCCTCTGGATTATTAGCTCAGAAACATAAACGCTATACCCCTTGAACAGACTGAGTTCTGACAGAGTGAACTCCCTCCCCAGAGTCAGCTCTCACGTCTGTTCATGTAGTATCTGAAGGTATAGCCTCTCCTGCTGTCTATCAGGGGTCACGTGATGTTCTTGGAGGTTCCGACCAATGAGCCTTAAGCGTGGGAAATATGGGGGCGGGGGTCAGGGTTTCCTGACGAGAGTATGTAGCAGCTGAAAAGCTCTCCGTAATAAAGTTTATCTGTTTCTTGTTGAAACCTGTCCAGTCCATCAAGTCATTACATTTGGCGATGAGGATGGGGGTAGCTCCGACGCTGTGCCTCACCTGGCGAACACGAGCACAATCGAATCTTAAGAGAAGAGAAAAGACTACTCACCAGTCATGCCACACTTCGGCAGAATCGATCCTGACGATGCGACTATGGAACACTGGAACCAGTATGTAGAGCATCTTGGTGTTTATTTGTGGCGAACGAAATTACCGTGGAGGAAAAGCAGAAAGCAATCCTTTTGAGTGCATGTGGTAGGAAGACATTAAACCTCATCTGCAGCCTGACCGCCCCGAACACACCCTATTCTAAATCTTTTATTGAATTAGTGAACCTTGTGAAAACGCAGTTCCAGCCGGAGCCATGCGTAATAATGCAGAGGTTCAAGTTTAATTCCAGAGTAAGGGCCCCAGGAGAGTCCTTCGCAACCTTTATAGCGAAACTGAAGCAGCTGACAGAAAACTGCGACTTTGGGGGCACTTCGGAGACCAATTAGTTTGTGGAGTTCACGACGAGGCCATTCAGCACCGTTTACTCATAGAGTCATCGGCTTTTAAGTGCACCCTAGAAATATCCCTCGCCATGGAAACTGCAGAGAGACTCGCAGGCTTTGCAACACATACAGCATAGCGCTGTTCTTCATGTGGGGTGGGAGCCTACAGCCAAGTGTGGCACGAAAACCAGAGATGCAGCAGTGGATTTGGAGGCAATGTCTGCTGTTAGAAACATGGAAAGGCCCTAGTAGAAACACTTCAACCGTGACTCCAAGGTTAATTTGTTATAGATGTGGAGGTGACTATGAACCAGACACCTGCAGATTCAAGAAGGCAGAATGCCACTACTGCCATAAGAAAGGTCACGTAGTAAGGCAATGCAGGGCGAATTCGAAACAGCCTGTAAAGCAGCAAACCTACATGACTGAATTGAAAAACACAACAGAGCCTGAAGCTACCGACACTGACATCTATTCCCTGTATAATGTCACCGTTGTAAAAACCGAGCCCATCACTGTCACAATCCAAGATAATGGGAAACCACTAATCATGGAGGTGGATACGGGAGACTCAACCACAGCGCTGGGAGAGCACACTTTCAAATAACTTAATGAAGGCACCCAGCCACTGAATCTGGAGTGTCAGCCGCCAAATTGAAGACAAACACTGGAGAATCTATTCAGGTAAAGGGCATCATCACAGTGCCAGTGTCGTATAGGCAACAGGCAGCCCAGCTCCCAGTGATAATAATGACAGGAGAAGGACCTAGTCTTGTGGGCCGAGGCTGGTTACAGACAATCAAGCTTGACTGGTCCGAGATATTTCACCTAAAAACAGGAGGAATTCCTGAACTGCTAAAGGGAATACGAGAGTGTATTTTGGGATGAGTTAGGAGAATTGAAGGGCCTTCACATTTTTTTTTATCACATTTTTTTTTATTCATTCATGGGATGTGGGTGTTCCTGGCTAGGCCAGCATTTATTGCCCATCCCTAGTTGCCCTTGAGAAGGTGGTGGTGAGCTGCCGCCTTCTTGAACCGCTGCAGTCCATGTGGTGTAGGTACACCCACAGTGCTGTTAGGGAGGGAGTTCCATTTTGACCCCGTGACAGTGAAGGAACGGCGATATGTTTCCAAGTCAGGATGGTGAGTGACTTGGAGGGGAACTTCCAGGTGGTGGTGTTTCCATCTATCTGCTGCCCTTGTCCTCCTAGATGGTAGTGGTTGTGGGTTTGGAAGGTGCTGTTGAAGGAGCCTTGGTGAATTCCTGCAGTGCATCTTGTAGATGGTACACACACTGCTGCTACTGTGCGTCGGTGTTGGATGAGTGAATGTTTGTGGATGTTGTGCCAATCAAGGGGGCTGCTTTGTCCTGGACGGTATCAAGCTTCTCGAGTGTTGTGGGACCGCACTCATCCAGGCAAGCAGGGAGCATTCCATCACACCCATGACTTGCACCTTGTAGATGGTGGACCAGTTTTGTGGAACCTGCTCTTGTAGCCACAGTATTTATATGGCTAGTTCAGTTCAGTTTCTGGTCAATGGTAACCCCGAGGACGTTGATAGTGGGGGATTCAGTGATGGTAATGCCACTGAACATCAAGGGGCGATGGCTGGATTCTCTCTTGTTGGAGATGGTCATTGCCTGACACTTGTGTGGCGTGAATGTTACTGGCACTTGTCAGCCCAAGCCTGGATATTGTCCAGGTCTTGCTGCATTTGTACATGGACTGCTTCAGCATCTGAGGAGTCATGAATGGTGCTGAACACTGTGCAATCATCAGTGAATATCCTCACTTTTGATCTTAATGTGGAAGGAAGGTCATTGATGAAGCACTGAAGATGGTTGGGCCGAAGACACTACCCTGAGCAACTCCTGCAGTGATGTCCTGGAGCTGAGATGACTGGCCTTCAACAACCACAGCCATCTTCCTTTGTGCTAGGTATGACTCCAAGCAGCGGAGAATTTTCCCCCTGATTCCCATTGACTCCAGTTTTGCTAGGGCTCCTTGATGTCACACTCGGTCAAATGCTGCCTTGATGTCAAGGGCAGTCACTCCCACCTCACCTCGGGAGTTCAGCTCTTTTGCCCATGTTTGAACCAAGGCTATAATGAGGTCAGGAGCTGAGTGGCCCTGGCGGAACCCAAACTGAGCATCAGTGAGCAGGTTATTGCTAAGCAAGTGCTGCTTGATAGCACTGTTGATGACCCCTTCCATTACTTTACTGATGATCAAGAGTAGACTGATGGGGCGGTAATTGACTGGGTTGGATTTGTCCTGCATTTTGTGTACAGGACATAACTGGGCAATTTCCCACATAGCTGGGTAGATTCCAGTGTTGTAGCTGTACTGGAACAGCTTGGCTAGGGACATGGCAAGTTCTGGAGCACAAGCCTTCAGTACTATTGCCGGAATATTGTCAGGGCCCATAGTCTTTGCAGTATCCAGTGCCTTCAGCCATTTCCTGATATCATGTGGAGTGAATCAAATTGGCTGAAGACTGGCACCTGTGATGTGGGGACCTCTGGAGGAGGCCGAGATGGATCATCCACTTGTCACTTCTGGCTGAAGATTGTAGCAAATGCTTCAGCCTTATCCTTTGCACTGATGTGCTGGGCTCCCCCATCATTGAGGATGGGGATATTTGTGGGGCCTTCTCCTCCAGTGAATTGTTTAATTGTCCACCACCATTCACAACGTGATGTGGCAGGACTGCAGAGCTTAGATCTGATCCGCTGGTTGTGGGATCTCTTAGCTCTGTCTGTCACTTGCTGCTTATGCCGTTAGGCATGCAAGTAGTCCTGTGTTATAGCTTCACCAGGTTAACGCCTCATTTTTAGGTATGCCTGGTGCTGCTCCTGGCAAGTCATCCTGCACTCTTCATTGAACCAGGGTTGATCCCCTGGCTCGATGGTAATGGTAGAGTGGGGGATATGCCGGACCATGAGGTTACAGATTGTGTTCGAGTACAATTATGCTGCTGATGGCCCACAGCGCCTCATGTATGCCTAGTCTTGAGTTGCTAGATCTGTTCGAAATCTATCCCATTTAGCACGGTGGTAGTGCCACACAACACGATGGAGGGTATCCTCAATGTGAAGGCGGGACTTTGTCTCCACAATGACTGTGCGGTGGTTACTCCTACCGATACTGTCATGGACAGATGCATCTGCAGCAGGCAGGTTGGTGAGGATGAGGTCAAGTATGTTTTTCTCTCGTTGGTTCCCAGACCCAGTCTCGCAACTATGTCCTTTAGGACTCGGCCAGTTCGGTCAGTAGTGGTGCTACCGAGCCATTCTTGGTGATGGACATTGAAGTCCCCCACCCAGAGTACATTCTGTGCCCTTGCCACCCTCAGTGCTTCCTCCAAGTGGTTCTCAACATGGAGGAGGCACTGATTCATCAGCTGAGGGAGCTATCATTCCGTGAGGATGACTATGTCAGGCTGTTGCTTGACTAGTCTGTGAGACAGCTCTCCCAGTTTTGGCACTAGCCCCCAGGTGTTAGTAAGGAGGACTTTGCAGGGTCGACAGGGCTGAATTTGCCATTGTTGCTTCTGGTGCCTAGGTCAATGCCGGGTGGTCTGTCCAATTTCATTCCTTTTTTTTGTGACTTTGTGGTGGTTTGTTACAACTGAGTGGCTTGCTAGGCCATTTCAGAGGGTATTTAAGAATCAACCACATTGCTGTGGGTCTGGAGTCACGTGTAGGCCAGACCGGGTAAGGACAACAGATTTCCTTCCCTAAAGTGAACCAGATGGGTTTTTACAACAATCGACAATGGGTTCATGGTCATCATTAGACTTTTAATTCCAATTTTTTATTGAAATTGAATTCCACCATCTACCATGCGGGATTCAAACCAGGGTCCCCAGGGCATTACCCTGGGATACTACTCCAGCGACAATACCACTATGCCATAGCTGCAAGGATTCCTCAGGTCAGAGTTGGTTCCTCCAGAATGTCATGGAGAAACAAAATAAATTTAGTGCCACTTTGGACAAACTTAAGAAACAGTTGGCAGAGAAGACTCAACAATGTTTAATGTTCCAGGAGGAAGCCAAGAAATACAAGAAGGAGACTGAAGAGCTGAAACAAAAGAGGCGTTAGAAAGAAAAGTTGTAGAACTTTCCAAGATGTGAGTGGATAATGAAACCATGGGTAACTCAACTACTGAACTGAACCAAGTTTCAGATTGAACCAGAGAGAAACTTGGTCAACTGTGAAATCAAAATGAAGGACAAGGCAAAACTCTGTGAAAAACAGAAAAAGAAAAGACAGAAATCAGGTTGGGAAAGGCTAACTTGACACTAGAGCTCAAAGAGCTAGAATGAAGAGCATTGGATGCTGCAGGCATCCCATAAACCAATAATGGGTTTATTCAGTGAGGATAAGGCCATTCCGCCAATAGCAGCAGCAAGAATACAATGATGGGTTTTAATATTATCTGCGTATGAGTATACCTTTATGTACCATCCTGGCTTACACATTGCAAATGCGGACACACTCAGTCATCTCCTGTTACAGGATAGCATTGTACATGCTCCAGTGCCACAGGAAGTTGCACTGGTGCTGAATTTCTTGGATTCTTCATCTGTATGTGCGAAGCAAATTAGAAATAGGATGAATAGAGATCCAATTTTGTCGAAAGTCCGAGACCTTGTTTTGCAAGGGCGGTCAAATTCACCCATGTCTGAAGAGATGAGACATTCCATGCCCGTGAAAAACAGAGTTAAGTTGTCAAGATGGAATCTTGTTGTGGGGGTCAAGAGTCATCGTCCCTTCACAAGGAAGAGAACCACTCTTGACAGAGCTTCACAGTGCGCATCCAGGCATATTGAAGATGAAAATGCTTGCGTAAAGCTATGTCTGGTGGCTAGGCATTGACAGTGACATTGAAAGCATGGTCAAGCACTGTCTCCAGTGTCAGCAACCACAGAAGTTGCCTGTTTCAGCTCCATTGCACCCGTGGGAGTGGCCTGGCCAACCCTGGGTTAGGCTACATATTGATTATGTAGGATCATTTCTAGGTACCATGTTTTTGTTGATCGTAGATGCACATTCTAAATGGATGGACATATACAAAGTTAGACCACCAACATTGAGCGCAGCTATTGAGAAGCTGCATCATTGTTTTAGCATACATGGCCTACTGGAAATTATTGTTTCTGATAACGGTGCAGTCTTTACCAGTACACAGTTTCAGAGATTCATGAATTTAAATGGAATTAGACGTATTAAAACAGCCCCATACTATCCCTCATCAAATGGTTTAGCTGAAAGAGCTGTGCAAACTTTCAGATCTGGAACGAAGAGGTTAACAGAAGGTACTCTAGAAACCCGACTTTCCCGCTTTCTTCTCAGTTATCAAACATCATCTCATTCGACCATGGGCTCAACACCATCTGAATTACTGATGAAACACCGCCTACATTCAAGGTTAGATCTGGTGTTTCCAAACTTAGGGGGGAAGGTAGAGAGGAGTCAGAGTAATCAAAAGTTGAATCACGATATTCATAGCAAAGCTCACACATTCACTGCAGCAGACACAGTATTTGTGCGGAATTTTGGAAGTGGACCTTGTTGGGTTCCTGGAACCATTGTCTCAGAGACAGGTCCCTTGTCCTTCCAGGTAGAAGTGGAAGACAGAATTGTTTGAAAACACGTGGACCATACTCGTGATAGAGACACATTTCGACAACCAACTATTCCACCTGTGATTAACACGAACCATCAATCCCTAGTTCAGTGAGACTGGTAGGCTCACAGTGTGACAAGAGTCTGGGGGGAGTTGAGGAGAGATCCTTAGCATCTGGTTGAGGTGGCATCTGTCACTTGATTTCAGTGTGTGGTGTGTCTGACCACAGGGTACCATGGATTTACATGTACTGTATACTTACTGTGGACATTAGAGTATAAGATAGCTTTTGTAAATTGTGTTATCCTTACAAATCTGTATACATCTGTAAAGGTATAGTTGTGGGTGAAGGAGTATTGTAGTATAGTTCATCTTTTCTTGTTGAATAAATGTTTTATTCTTTTGTTAAAAGTTCATCAGCTGACTCCTGTTCATTAGCCCCTCTCCATGTATCTAAACAAACAAATAAAGGTTAGGATCTATCAAGCTGGGTTCCACCCTGGGATCAGGCTTGTCCATGGGTAATCTCAGCTGGGATCGTAACAGAGTCAAGTCATTATAGCGCAATAGGCTGCAGAGTGGGAAAAACCATTTTCAGTTAAATTGAGAGAGCAGAGGAATCTGGATAAGTCCACACCTGATGCCAGTACACTTCTGATCCAAATTCTCCATAGTGATGAGCTACTTGCACTCGCTAACATTCCACAGGTACCACACATGAACAAACCATCTCCAAGATTTCTAACATCCATCATATTCTGCTGAGGAAGAACAAAAGAAATCTTTAAGACATGAAAGGAACACTCTCCTCACTGAAGTTCTCCATCTCCCCACCCCTAAAGTCTAGTGCCTATCTGGGTTTTAAATGTTGGGAAGAACACACAGAGCCTTAGCACATCACTCAGGCTGTCTCACTGCACCTCACAGCCCATAACATACTGGTACTGTTCAAGGTAGTTATAAATGTGACAGCAGTTTGGCACAGCAAGCTCCCACAAATTACATTTATATTAACACCTTTCACAAACATAAGATATCCCAAAGTGCTTCATAGCCAATGAAATACTTTTGAAGTGTAGTTACTATGCTAATGTAGGAAACGCAGCTGCCAATTTACACACAGCAAGCTCCTGCAAAGTAACAATGAGTTAAATGTTTTGCCGATATTTGTGGAGGGATAAATATTGGCCATGACAGCAGGGCAAAGTTCTTTCTTCAGCATGGAAATAGTGCTTAGGAATCTTTAACATCCGCCTGACAGGACCAGTTTACATTCGATTGTGTTATATTATAGGACCTGGTGCCATTACAGTATCAGATGATATTACAGGAGGAGATTACATTACAAAATTGGTTTATATTAAAGGGCATGGTTACATTACAGATTTGGATTATAATACGGAATCAGGTTGTGCTGCTGGATAGAATGATTCTGCAAACAACGTTCCAATACAACATGGGAATATATAGCAGCCTGGCTTCCATTACACAGCTGGGTTGAATACAGAGTTGGTCGTACTATAGGTTCATGTTGTATTACAATACTGGGTTATAATAGATGCTATAGCTCTCTTGGCCATTCCGTGCATCCCACAATCTTTAGTTAACAAAACCAGCGAAATTGCAAGCAATTTCCACCTCTGACCCTGTAGATTATTTCTATAATCCTGATAATCCATGGCAAGGGTCACATGTGAGGCGCTCTATAATACGGCGTCTTGAGAGTACTTTCAATTCATGATGACCTTTCTGGTTGAGATATGACCTTTAACTAACTGAGCACTGAGTTACTCGAGCTTGTGGGTAGTGAAAAAAGTGCTAATTGCTTCAGAAATGAAAGAATAAGGTAGGTGGATTGTACCTGGTGAGTATAGAGCTAACTACGTTCAATAAACTCTGACATGAACAGCATATAAGCACACTCACGCACCCTGGGTATCAACAGGAAGATGTTCAAAGTAACTCTGCATCATCTATATGTTTCTGCCAGGTAAATGAGAATACGAGGCAGGAAAGCAAGTTGAAGAGATGGTTTAAAAAAACATATGGGATCCTTGTCTTTATTAATAGATAAATAGAGCACAAAAGCAGACATGTCAAACCTTTATAAAACACTGGTTAAGACCTCAGCTGGAGTATTGTGTTCAGTTCTGGGCATCGCACTTTAGGAAGGATGTCAAGGCCTTGGAGAGGGTACGGAGGAGATTTACTCAAATGGGACCAGGGATGAGGGACTTCACATTTGTGTGAAGCAACTGGAGAAGCTGGGCTTGTTCTCCTTAGAGCAGAGAAGGTTAAGGGGAGATTTGATAGTGGTGTCAAAATCATGAGGGGCTTTGGTAGAGTAAATAAGGGGAAACTGGCAGGAAGTTAGGTAACCAGAGGGCACAGAAGTGATTGGCTAAACACTCAGAGGCAACATGTGAAACCTTTTTTTTTTTAAAAACTGAGTTATGATGATCTGGAACCTGCTGCTGAAAGGGCAGTGGAAGCAGATTCAATAGTCACTTTCAAAAGGGGTGTGGATAAATCCTTCAATAGGAACAACAATTACAGGGCAGTAGGGAAAGAGGCGGCGAGCGGCACCAATTGGATAGCTCTACCAAAGTCTCCTGTGCTGTATCATTCCACGAGGATTCATCAGTTCTTTGCTGCTGACCGCTTGAGGGAGGAAGTGGCAGCAACAACGTTAACTGGAACTATTAATTTCCAAATAGAGCTCAATGTTTCTATTTCATGTGTTCTCCGAATAAATAGACAACAGCAGCAGTCTCTGAGAATACAGACTCTAAACTCACAGAGGGTTAATGGGACGATGCAGGAACTGGCTGCCTGGTGGCCACTGTTCTCTTTTTTTTTAAACTGACAACATATTGCTTTATGGGCATTGCAAGAGTTTCCAACAGGCCGGGAATGTTATTAACGTTTTATTAACTCGCAACACAGGGTGGATTATTGTCAGTGAACAGCTCAAACTCTGAACTGCATTCGTACCTAGTCACTGTGTGAATTAGATACGCGTCATCAGCAAACACAGAAAAGACTCAAAGCTCCAAATATGCCAACTAGAGGTGGAAAAGCCTAGGAATACGATCTGACAAGTACGCATGGGGACAGGAGGCAGCCATTCAGCCCCTCGAGCTTGTTCAGCCATTGAATGAAATCATTGGCTGCTCTGGATTGTAACTCTATCTATCTGCCTTGGTTCCATAACCCTTAACACCCTTCCAATAAAAAAATCTGTGAAGATTTGAAATTTTCAATTGTCTCCCAACCCCAAAGAGCTTTTTGGGGAGAGAGTTCCAGATTTCCACTACCCTTTGTGTGAAGATGTACTTTCTGACACCAACCCCCGGCTCTAATCTCAAAACAGAGGCAAAATAACTGCAGATGTTGGACATCATCCTGTTGAGAGGCCACGGACCTGAAATATCAAGGGTTTCTCCCTCCACAGAAGCTGCCTTGACCTGCTGAGTATTTCCAACATTTTCTGTTTTTATTTCTAATGTTAAGGTTCTGTCCCTTTGTTCTGGACAACCCAAGAAAATAGTTTCTCCCTATCTCCCCTAATCAAAACCTTTTCATCATCTTAAACAGCTCAATTAGATCACCCGGAACCCAAGCCTAGTTAGTTAATTAAAAGGACATAAAAAGCACAAAATTGATTCCATGATAAATTAGGATAATAATTTATCAATAATTCATGGCAAGAAAAGGACATCTCCTCTGGTTTTGAAATCGCTTGATGAATCCAACTCCTGATACCAAGTGTGTCCACACCCTGGGTTTTGCTATGGAAACAACTCGCTTCCCAGGACGACACCCACAAAAATCTGGGGCTACCAGAGAAGGGCTGGGTCTCCCGTAAGCTGTAAACTGCATGGACATCGAATATCTGCGGTCCAAACTAAACCTACACCAGCTTAGCTTGGCAAGTGAACCCTGTGCGCTCTGAGCAGAGGAATATGAAACAGCAGACGGCCATTGACTGGAGTTAACAAGTCCGTCAGGAAGTAACGGAAATATCACACACCTTACAGAATTAGGTCTCAGGAGCCAGCGGAAAAAAAATGTCTAGCTTTCTCAAATGGGGACAAGATATTTCAAAGCAGTTTTAAAAATTAAATGAAAAAAATTGAGATTTCATGCTGCTTAAAGGTTTTAAAATGGAAATTAAGACTTTTATGAATCACAAGATGACTTGACTCTTACAATACAGCTTTCTCTATGAAAACAATAAAATCCAAGTCTGGTTATCAATATTATTTTATTCAGTGCTGTACCTGGTCACAAATCTCAGTGCTCACACTTTAGGAACTTTGTCGACAGGAAAATTGATTTGCGTTTTAGCAGTTTTCAGACAGATTTATATGTACATTTACTTCCAGTTTTGGCATTTGTGACAGTTTTTAGTAGATTAAGATCATCTACAAAAAAATGACGAGAAGATTCCCTTTTCAGATGAAAAATGTAAACTTCTGAAATGGACATTTATGATACATTAACAGGTCTCCAGCGTAGCTGCCAACAGGTTAATAAAATCAGACTAACCTGCTATAAGATTGAGCTATGTTAATCTGGTTTGCCCCTTGCATACCACAGGGTTTAAATGGTCAATCCTGAAGTTACTAACTGTTGTTGATGGGTGGGGGGAGAGGGGAGACCACAAATTGTCACAGCTGCTGGTAAATTTCTAACCCCAAGCCATAAGAAACCAACATGAAATGACTGGCTTTGCCTTCTTAAATTTATAGTGCTTTGAAAAGCGAAATTCTATATTTATTTCATGGCATTCTGACATTTTCATGAGTGCCCTGGGAATTAAATTCTACGCCTCTGACCATTACTTTATAAAACTATTGGCCCAGATTTTGTGGTCACTGGAGGAGTGATAGCACTCATTACTGAAAGCAAATAAAGCTGCCCACAAAGGATTAGCAATCTCTGTGGTGTGGATTCCCTCTTTCCAAACGTTAGTTTGAATCTGCTGCCAAGTCAAGGGGAACTCAGGCAACCAACATCAAGGATGTCATCAAGCAGGGTAAGCAGCCAATCACATTGAAGAATTCTCACGCACAGCTAAGCAGAAAGTAAAATGCACTGATTATCCTTCACTTTTTATTAATTTTACAGAGAGCAAAATAAAGATTAGGGCTTTACATCAATGGGAGTGAGGTCGACACTGAAATACCATAAACAAACTTCTCCTTCAAAAAAAATTATAAAAAAACCCATGGAATTTTTATCACATGTATAAATTCGGCAGCCACAAGTACGAAATTAGTTTCTCAAGGCCAGAGAAGTTCTTTAGCTGTATACCATTAAAATCTCAGTTACACTTCATTCAACAAAGTATAACTTTTCTTTTTTTTTTCCCCACAGCTATATTACAGCATAAAAGGGGAATTTCACAACAGTTCAGTGGTTTCTAAAGGTTGCTGCTTGCAGGGACTTCACAATGTACCCTATGGAGGAGGGGAATCATTGACAGCAACTTCTGGATTCCCCTGTTTGAACATGCACAAACAAGCATGTGCGCATGCAAGAAACTGCTGTCAGTTTCACAGGTGAGCTCTGACAATTTTGTTATTATTCCAACAGTAAAACTGGGTCATTAAGTAAGTGGATTTTGTTACCATACACATTTCTTCAACTGTGTATTTACGTATCTATTACTTTTTAAAAAGTGGACGTTGACTTGTATTCCTGCCCTTGCCAAACATTACAACTGAGTTCTTCCCTTCCCGTGCTACAACGGCAGAATTATATAAAACTGGTGGCGGGAGTGGAAACAACTGTTAACTCAGCACATCAAATGTGCACATAGCGCCAAGTATTGATAAATGACAGAATTTGCACACATAATGAAAATTATTGCATCTCTCAAACATTCCAAAGTGGCTCCCACATTGAATTGTGCCCTGACACAGTCACTGCTGCTGTGCTTTGGGAGTCTGTTATCCTCTGTCCATTCATTCTATGGAAAGAAAACCAATATGCCCATGGGAACAAAAGCAGAAATCTAAGGCTGTTCGGTTAAGGACACAGGTTTTAAAAGTGAGGGCTCAGATATAGACAAAAAAAAATTCATCTCATGTAGATAATTTTTCTTACCCAGTAACCATGTAATGGTCTCTGCGACAATAAAAGAATTATCATAAAAATTTCTGCTTAAAAAATTTCAGGCACTACGGGCCTCCAATAGAAAATAAAAATACATAAAACGTTACTAAATAAACACACTGTTGTAAATGTCACATTTTTTTTCATCTTGTCATTATATTACCAACTCTGCTTCCACCATTACATTGGTGAGAATCCAAGGCAGCAGCAGAAAACCTGACAAAACATGTTGAGTAGGTTTGTTTCCCCTTTATTCGATAGTTTTTGCCGTTAACCCATCTTTACCTCCACAACTGATACACAGATAGTGTGTGGCCCAAGGAGGAACTGATGAGTTTTTGGTGAAGATGCAGATCCGGAAGTTGGAATCTCTTTAAAGGATCAGTTGACAATGGGAGATAGGGTGAATTAACTTTTTTTTTAAAGAATGTTATGGGTCGTTTTTTTCAGAACGTTGTTGATTTAGAACGTTGTGAATTTTCTCAATTGCTGGGGTGCAATTTGTCACAGTTGTCAAAATGCGAGCAGAGTTTTCAGAGCAGGTTGTTGGATGTACATTGGCCTGAAACCTCCTTTGTGAGATGGAAGCTCATAATAATAATAAAAATCAGCTTTGTAGTTACAGAGCATCAACCAGGCAGGGAAAAGTCTCAAGGAAGAGCTGTGTAATTGTAATAATTTTGAGTTAACACAGCATGGCGGAGATACACGCTGTACTGCATGCCCTCTTCACTTGTTGGCTAATGTTATTGGAATTGTGATTAGTGACCTTTGTTCCCACTTGATTATTGGTGTAGTGTGACAGAAATCTGCAAGAGTAACACCAAAATGTGACAAATGTTCGAGCTATTGCTAATTTTACATTGGATGGTGTGCTCTTTTCTAAGGTCAGGAACATTAAATGATGGAGAATGCAATGTACCATTCTGCTAAAGTTTAGATTTGTGTTCCTTTCAGGTTACAAAGTCTTACTCATCTTAATTCTTACTCTACAAGTTTATAGAGAGGTGAATTAAAAGAATGCATGCGTTCTGTGCTCCTGGAGTTGCTTTATGCGTTTTTAAAAACAAGTGACATCATCAACCTTTATTTAGATAGCACTTTTAACATAGTAAAACATCCTAAGGTGCTTCAAAATTTGACAATGAGTCACTAAAGGAGATATTGGGAAAGATGGCCGAACACTTTTTTTCTTTTAACCTTTCATGGGATGTGGGCATCACTGGCAAGGCCAACATTTGTTGCCCATCCCTAATTGCCCTTAAACTGAGTGTTTGCTAGGCCATTTCAGAGGGCAGATAAGAATCAACCACACTGCTGTGGGTCTGGAGTCACATGTAGACCAGACCTGGTAAGGATGGCAGATTTCCTTCCCTAAAGGGTATTAGTGAACCAGATGGGCTTTTACAACAATTGATGATAGTTTCATGGTGACTATTACTGGACTAGTTTTAAATTCCAGACTTATTAAGTGAATTCACATTCCATCAACTGCCATGGTGGGATTTGAACCCATGTCCCCAGAGCATTAGCCTGGGTCTCTGGATTACTAGTCCAGTAACCCCTGTGGTCATTACCACTGTGCTACTGTCTCCCCCTGAGAGGGCAAATAGGTAGGCAACGAGGCAGAGAGGGTTAGAGGAGAATTCCAGAATTTAGTGCCTAAGAAGCTGAAGGCATGGTCGCCAATGGCAAAGTGATTAAAATTTGGAATATGCACAAGAGGCTAGGATTGGAGGAGTTGGGCAGAAATTTGAGAAGAGGACATACATGCTAGATATGCCTCTATATAATATAATGTGCATATATAACATATTAACGAAGAATGGAGATATAAATTTGCTCAGACTTACTAAGGTTAAACACCGCAATCATCTGAATGTGTATGTGGCAATTGTGAATCAAAAGGGAAGTCAAAGGGGAGAAGGACTGAGGTCCAAGAGATACATCTTACTTTACAATGAAATCATCTCCTTCACTCATGTTCTTATCTATAAACGGCCAGACTCAGAAATAATCCATTGCAAATATATCATATTCAGTCTATACAATATGTAGGCATGGATAGCAGGCAGTTAAACAATAGTAACCCTCATTCTTTAATATATGTGGAGCCAACAGTACAATGGAATGGGAAACATGATTAGAAGTCTCACTGACACTAGAGATTACAGAGCTGTGTTGGAGTCAGCTTCTGCTCCCACTTTGTCTGACCCCTTAACCCAGGCCCACTGAGCCCTGGCATTATGGGGAAATCAAGGCATGACAGGTCTGAGGTGGTTCCATTTCATGGCATACTTGTTAAGCTGTAGCTCAGTGGGGAGCACTCCCACTTCTGAGTGAGAAGGTGGTGGCCTCAAGCCTCAGTCCACGGACTCGAGTTCATAATTTAGGATGACACTCCCAGAGCAGAATCGGAGGTGCCATCTTTCAGATGGGGACATTAAATCGAGGCCCCATCTTCCTACTCAGGTGGACGTAAAAGATCCCATAGCACGATATCGAAGAAGAACAGGAGAATTA
The DNA here is from genome assembly GCF_964194155.1 of Cetorhinus maximus. Taxonomy (NCBI): domain Eukaryota; kingdom Metazoa; phylum Chordata; class Chondrichthyes; order Lamniformes; family Cetorhinidae; genus Cetorhinus; species Cetorhinus maximus. The sequence continues at coordinate 225,186,075 of NC_135880.1, read as the reverse complement.
TCTCTGGTGTCCTGACCAATGTTTACCCCTCAATCAACATCACCAAAACAGATTATCTGGTCATTATCACATTGCTGCTTGCAGGAACTTACTGCGTGCAAATTGGTTGCCACATTTGCAACTTTACAACAGTGACTACACTTCAAAAGTGTTGCATTAGGATATCCTGAGACTGTGAAAGGCGTTACAGAAATGCAAGTCTTTCTTTGCGTTCCTGTCGTAGTGTTTGCCTGAATCCAATTGTCAGTGCACCAGTTCTGAACAGTTCCAAACTCAAATCTGCTCTCTTTCGATTTACTTTTCATTATTCCTGTCTGTTGAAATTAGTATTTGCAAAAATCTCTTGAAAATAAAGAGTTAATAAAAGCTCAGTAGAAGTCAGAATCACATGGACTGTAGCTGGGTACTTTTGGGACATGCGTGAAAGCAATTGGCTTTGAAACCTGCTCTCGCAACCTGAGGGCGTGTGGTTTAAACCCATTCCTTGGATTTGCTGTTTTGTTTTAATCCTGAGCACTCAGATCTCTCCTCCTTTGGGTTTTTTTTTGTAAAGACTGCAAGGGAATCTTCTGGATGCAGCAAGGTGGAAAATACCTAATAAAGTTGTGCAGCGTTCTAAGCTACGATGAACCTAACAAAGACACTGGATTCAAAGCTCCCAATTTCATGTCACTCATTCTTTGACAGCACAAAATTATGAGCAAATCTCTAACTTTGAAATGGTAATGCCACAGCCTAACTCTCTAACAGGCTCAGAACATTACTGAAGTCTGCAGACTGAGCTCAGAGCTCAACCCACCTCATTAGTGAGACTTCCTACTGAAGATAATACAAAATGCACTTGGATATTTTTTTTTAAACTGCATGACATACTGAATGTTACCATAAATCTTTGAGTGTAATACACCCCCATGCAGTACATCATCCTCACACTTTGCACCATGAATCTTGAATAAAAGCAGCCCCTGTGTATAACACACTCCTCGGGCTTTTGGCTGTTGAGAAGCGCTAAAGCAAAATGAATTCTTTCCGATCTTTCCCAAAACCTTTCATCAAGAAAGGAATACCAAAAACATAGAATTCAGCCAGTGACGATTCTCACAAGCTTCATGTTATGAACAGTGATTACCACCTACACTGACCTCATGCTACGGACAATGAGTAAGAATCTGATTGTACTGACTACAAATGGTATTTGTTCTAAAACATGTTTTCCAGATGATCATCAACTGAACCAAAAATACTCAAACAGATCATCTGTTCATTATCACAGTGCTGTTTGTGGGAGCTTGCTGTGCGCAACTTGGCTTCTGGCTTTTCTATATTATATCAGTGACTGCACTTCAAAACTACTTCATTTGCTGTAATGAAGGAAAGACTTGCATTCATATAGCACCTTTCACAGCCTCAGGACCGCCCAGAGCCCTTTACAACCAATTTTAAAACGTAGTGACTGTTATAATGTAGGAAACACAGCAACCAATTTCAGCACAGCAAGATCCCACAAACAAGAAGGTGATAATGACCAGATAATCTGTTTAGTGACATTGATTGGGGGATAAATATTGGCCAGGACACTTGGAAGAACTCTCCTACTCTTCTTCAATAGTGCTATTGGATCTTTAATATCCACCTGAGAGCACAGACAAGACCTCGGTTGAATTAGGGTCTCATCTGAAAGACAGCACCTCTGACAGCACAGTACGCCCTCAGTACTGAACTGGGACAGTCAACCTAGATATTTGAGCTCAAACATCAAGTGGGACCTGAACCCACAACCTTCTGACTCAGAGACGAGAGTGCTAGCAATTGAGCCACTTAACTTACAGCATTTTGGGTTGTCTTGAGGACACGAATGAATGGAGCCAAATAAATCCAAATCTTTCTTTAAATAAAGCTAAAACTAAATGATAAAACAAAGTAGGTGCACTTTTGTGTGTTGGGTTTTGTAGTAACCAGCTTGTATTGGTCCATGTTCCAGAGCAATTAGCAAATAGGGTACTAAACTTAAGTATGCAGGGGGGCTTATAATGTGGCTTTTACAGTAACTAATTTGCTTAGAAGACCTAGAAAGGCACAACAACGGCTGGGGCCATCCAGGTGAATGCAGACAGTGGAAAGAGAACGACTCATGCATAGTGTCTTTTTCTGGGTGGGGAGAAGACAAGAAGCCATTTAATCTGCTTATGTTGTATCCCTGTAAAATCTGCTGTCACACTGAGACAAAAATATCTCCCCACAACCAGAAGAATGATGTCAACGGCCTGTCAGCCTTAATTACCCGTGAATCAAATGAATGCCTTTCACGTAATAGGGTTTGAGAGCACCAAACCACAAGTGTATGTTATAGATGCACCCTGCCATACTTACAGCTCAACATGAAACTTTAATATCAGTAGCTCAATAGGTATTCAGTGCTAGGGGATCACTAGTGGTTCAGCTTTAAAAGACTTGCATTTCTATAGCTTCTTTCATGACCACTGGATGTCCCAAAGTGATTCACCTCTATTGATGTACATTTCAAAATAGGGTCACTGATGTAATACAGCAGCCAATTTATGCACAACAAGATCTCACAAATAGCAATGTGATAATGAGCAGATAATCCATTTCAAATGATGTTGGTTGAGGGATAAATCTGGACACTTGGGGAGAACTCCCTTGTTCTTCTTCCAGTAGTGGCCTTGGGATCTGTTCACTTATCTGAGAGGGCAGGCGGGGGTCTCAGTTTAATGTCGCAAAGCATCTGAAAGGCATATGCACAAACTCCCTTGCTGCCCTGTCAGGTAAATGCATGATGTGGTAACAAGCAACACACAAGACCCTGGACTCTATAATCCTGTTGGCAATGGACTGGAGGCTGCAACACACAAAGGCCACTATGAGGCAACATCTTCAGCAGAACATGGGAGAGATATTTGAGGGAAAAGGAGGCATAATAAGCATCAGCCTCAACACTATTCCCTCTGTCTTGTGGTTATACTTCATTAAACCAGTCTTAAACAGGCATAGATCCAGGTCACAGGAAGAACTGGTACTATCACCAACTGTTACAGCTCACCATTGAGGACAGAATGGTGCAACACTCCTGGGTTTTTTTTTATATATTCGTTCACAGGGTGTGGGCATCACTGCTTGTGCCAGCATTTATTGCCCATCCCTAATTACCCTTGGTCAGAGGGCATTTTTAAAGAGCCAACCACATTGCTGTGGGTTTGGAGTCACACGTAGGCCAGACCAGGTAAGGGCAGCAGATTTCCTTCCCTGAAAGACATCAGTGAAGTTTACAGTGGTGTAAATGCAGTGGTAAAGAGTTGTTTTGATCAGCTATTGACAAACCCATTATTTATAACCTTCAAAGGCAAACTGTGCCCACACATGTAAAGCTGACAATTTCAGAGAGGGGGAGAGAGCAAGAAAGCAGGGAAGAGAGAGGAGGGGGAGAGAATGGGATAGAAGAGAAAGTGAAGAGAGGAAAAGAGAGGGGTGAAAAAGGTGAGAAAGAAAATGGGAAAACAAGATAGAAGGGGAGAGGCACAAGTAGAGAAAAAGAGTGAAATAAAAAGGATACATTACATTTGCTGACAATCTGTGCATAATAATTTTGCAACTGAATCTCCGTGGAAACAGGTTTGTGTGTTTACTAAACACTTCTCTTGGAGTATGGGCTCACAGGGTGATACTATATTGAAGGTGTACAGTCAGAGAAGCTCCTGCTGTGGTTGATATTTGAACAGACTGAAACCCAAGAGAATTGTAACTCCCGGGTGTTACCTTTTAATTAAATTATACCAAAGATGAACAATTGCGCGCAGTGACTCATCCTATAACCTGTGGGTTCTAAATATCACTGATCCTGTAGGTTTGGGTCACATGGTCCTGATATGACGGGCTCTGAGTTATATGGTCCCAATATGATGGTATATCTGGTCCCAATATCACAAACACAAGCACCCTGAATGCTATTCAACCATCAGGGTTGCACATGGTTCCAATGTCACTCTGAGGCTGGCATACATAGTTCCCATATAGGCTAGGGTTTCATTCCCGAATATATCGCTGAATGTCCATGCTGTCTAATCTTCCTTGGTTATTGATATCAATCAATAGGAGTTCTCCAGCAACTACAGAGGAAACAAATTGATGGCCAGAGTGATGCGAATAGAGGGGCACCAGTGACAATCCGGGCTCGACATGGACAGCATGTTGATACAACATCTGCCCCTTCACTTCCCCTCTCCTCACCGTCCAAGGGCCCAAACACTCATTTCAAGTGAAGCAGCATTTCACTTGCACTTCCCTCAACTTAGTCTACTGTATTCGTTGCTCCCAATGCGGTCTCCTCTACATTGGAGAGACCAAACGCAGACTGGGTGAGCGCTTTGCAGAACACCTTCGGTCTGTCCGCAAGCATTACCCAGACCTCCCTGTCGCTTGCCATTTCAACACACCACCCTGCTCTCATGCCCACATGTCCGTCCTTGGCTTGCTGCATTGTTCCAGTGAAGCTCAACGCAAACTGGGGGAACAGCACCTCATCTTCCGACTAGGCACTTTACAGCCTTCCGGACTGAATATTGAGTTCAACAACTTTAGATCATGAACTCCCTCCTCCATCCCCACCCCCTTTCTGATTTTCCCCCTCCTTTTTGTTTTTTCCAATAATTTATATAGATTTTTCTTTTCCCACCTATTTCCATTATTTTTAAATGTATTTCCATCCATTGTTTTATTTCTACCTTTTAGCCTATTTCGATCCCTTCACCCCACCCCACCCGCACTAAGGTACCCACTAGGGTACCTTGCTTGTCCTGCTTTCTACCCTTAATTAGCACATTCCTTTAGATAATATCACCACTTTCAACACCTCTTTGTCCTTTTGTCTGTGACATCTTTTGGTTATCTCCACCTATCACTGGCCCTCTATCCAGCTCTTCTTGTCCCCCCCCCCCCGCCCCCACTTAAACCAGCTTATATTTCACCCCTTTTCTATTTTTCCTTAGTTCTGTTGAAGAGTCATACGGACTCGAAACGTTAACTGTTCCTCTCCGCAGATGCTGCCAGACCTGCTGAGTTTTTCCAGGTATTTTTGTTTTTATATTATCCATCTAAGTGCTTACCCTGTACTTACCCATTTGGAAAGGCTCTGCTGATTTCAGCCAAAGTCAGTTCTTCAAGCTGCCTCAACCTGCTGTTCACACCTCATAAACCAAAAAGCAAAGTATTTTTAAAAAAAATAGGCGCTCCCTATTCATCAACCGCCTTCTCCTACCTGTTAATACATCCAGAACCTCATCACCTCAGGTAATCACACTTTAACCAGGTGCAAAAAATGATTGAAACTGATCCAAAACCAATTTTGCTCGAAATGAACAGAGCCCTTTAACTCCACAAGCGGAGGGTAAACACTTACTGAAAAACTCGGTGTGCTTAAAACATTTTAAATGGTACCTTTGTAATTGACACTTATGGTCAGGACCATTTCTTGATATGGGTGGCTACTTGTGATAAATGTGGATAAACTTGTGATAGGGGTGGTGGTGACTGCACTACACGCCTTGAAACCATCTGGTATTTAAGATCACACCAACAACCGTGAAACACAGTCATACCTTTAACTAAACCACAGGGGAATGTGAAGATTTTCACCCACTAATTCTACATGTATGAAAGTTAACTTGTTGATCAGATGCAGTTGTGAACGCTCTAGTCTATGGAAACCTACATTAGACTGCAAATGGGAAATGTCAGACAAATCCTCGTGAGGTAGGTTGGAAACTGTAATTCATGAACTGCAGGCCAACCACAGAGATAGGCAATATTACAGCTCTGCTCAGTATCCACAAAATACCTTCATTCCCAAGGACAATAAGAGAGCAAAACAGTGGTAACTTGTTACCCTCTCTACCGATGTTGCCTATTTCTAGCATTTTCTGTTATTATTTCACACTTCCAGCATCTGTAGTATTTGAGTTATATGGGTCAGGAATGGAATTGCATTAGGTACAGCATTTTGTATACTCCAAATAGGAGAATGTAGGTAAACTATTCCCCCACCCCACCCCCCCCGCCACCCCACCCCATTTAGGTAGCATTATGAAAATTAAAAGATTCTCCTCCAACTGTACAGGATTTACTTGAGTTTAAGCTGTCTTTCCAACCCAATGGATGCCCATTATTTTACACCTCTCGCCGTGATTCACCTCAACTGATGTCAGCTACAGGATTGCCAGCTCAATAAGAAACTTTACACATACTCTCGGTGTGAAAACTGAGGCAGGAATATTCTGTAACAGCTGATAAAATCAAATATGTATTAAACAGTCTTTGTAACCCTCCTTTGTTAAGCTAATTTGTATGCAGCAGTATCAGAACTGGCAAATCAATAAAGATTTCTTTTTGAAACGTACAGGTCAAAAACTCCCAGGGCATGTACAGCATGGGGTTAGATACAAAGTATGGTTCTCTGTGCACTGTCCCGTCAATATATGCAGCTCTGGAGAACACTGTACTCTAGCAATATGTTATTTTCATTTCCCTTACCGGATCTCTCTGGAATTGCTGGTAACAATGTCAGTTTATTGCCACATTGTGGAGAGTTCTTTACTCCGGCTATCTGTATTTGAATATTGGCAAGTAGGCTATGTCCCAAAACCATTTGATGTACAACCTGTACAAGTGACAGAAGAGGGCTCCTCTAGCCCACTAGATTGGAAATCAGGAACCAGAGGTGAAAGCACAGGGTTATTATCTGATTGCATCACTTAGACCCTCAATTGTAGGTCATTCATTGATCCAGGATGTAAAAAGACATTCAGAATTTCACTAAATATCTCAATACTCGTGTGAACTGAGATTGTTAAGAGCTTGAGATAAACTTTGCCTTTTAAAATATCTCAATTGAAATTAACCCTTAATAGACTGCAGTGTGGATGTCAATGCAGAACAGAAGAGTGTCAGGAGATTCTAGAACCTGCCCTGTACAGCAGTGATATGAACTGTGGCCTTTATCAGATGGCATCTTTCCTCAGTAACTATAGGTACTTCTATAATACAAGTCTGGGACTACAAATGGAATTGTTAACTGGTCAGGTAGTAGTATTCAATGCCTGTGCACTGTGTGCAAATCCAACATTAGCACAGGTAAAAATAGTCATCTCTTCCTTCAATAACTGAATCCAGGATGTGTAACATTTCATTACTGGTGATGTTAATGTCCATACATTCTGCGTAGCAACAATTTCCTCCTGTATCATTAGCTTTTCATCCCTTTTCTGTAGAACACTGACATCAATTCAGAGTTAGATCTTGCCGCATACTAGAGCCTGTTAATACACGTATACTGTAACTGTGGATACACAGCAAGGAGTTACATCTGGAAATAAAGCTTATCATGTACCTAGCTCTTATATACACATGGATAATTGGATAAATACTTGAAGGGAAACATTTGCTGGGTTAAGGAAAAGAGCAGGGGTGGGGCACTAATTGGACAGCTATAGTATATGATGGGTGGAATGGCCTTCTTCTGTACTGAATCATACTATGAACTCCCCCCATGCTTGGGGCATAATATCACAACCTTTAGCACTGACTGTAAAGATCTGAGTGCAATTACTTTATGCAGAGTTGGTGGAGGCACTGGAATTGGCCTCCATGTTCCATGGCTTGGTCAAGGGAAGGTGGAGGAAGAGCTTGGGCATGGGGAGGTGGAGGAAGAGCTTGGGCATGGGGAGAAAGAGTGTCTAATGGATTCCCATTCCTCTTACCCTTAACTCACTACAGAAAAATAAAGTGTAGGTGGTGGGTGAGGACAGAACTGGGCTCTCAACACCTAGACTTGAGGTAGCTATTTGTGAAACTGAACCCGAGCACCAGTCAGCAGCATCAGGAGAAAAACAAGGAAAGATTTGCATATTTATAGTGCCTTTCATCCCACTTCGGACATCCCAAAGTGCTTCTGCCAATGAAGTACTTTTTGAAGTGTAGTCACTGTTGTAATGTAGGAAACACAGCAGCCAATTTGCACACAGCAAGATCCCACAATGACTGGACTGGTTGAAGGATAAATATTGGCTCCAGGATACAGGAAGAATTCTCCTGTCTTTTTCCGAAATAGTGCAATGGGCTCTTTTCACGGAAGCCTCAGTTTAATGTCTCATCCGAAAGATGACACATCTGACAGTGCAGCGCTTTCTCAGCACCGCACTGGGACTGTCAGCCTGGAATTTGTGCTCAGGCCTCTAGATTAGACGGAAAGCAGGCTGATAGAAAAAAAGACCCATGTTCAAGTTGTGAAGACTGACTCTTGGATTAATCCTCTTTGGGCTGAAAGCAAAGTGACGAGATCTGGGATAAAGAACTAGATTGGAACCAACAGGAGAATAAAAACAGCAAACCAAAGGGATTTCCATTTGAAATTTTATTTAAAAAAGAAGATTCCCCTCCCCCAAATAAGACTTTGAACATTTCACACACTTGGGCACATAACAGAGCAGGCAAGATTCACAAACGAACCACCTTCAACCAGAGAATCGGTATAAAGAGAAACGACAAGAAAGAAAGCAGCCCAATAAAACAGATTGCATCTGCAACATTGTACAAAACAATTACACAATACACCTTATAAAATGGTTTTATTTGCACAATAGTTAACGTGATTCAATGGACACAGTAAATCCCAATGCAGCACCAAACTAGGAAGCTTTAAATGTAACTGTGACACCTTGCAGTTCAAAATACCCACGCATGGGCTACTTTATCTCTCCTCATCCTGAATTAATATGTCATGAGGAAATGGAAATGTCATGCTCGAGCACAATGGCAGACTATGATTGGGTTGAGAGTTCTGTAACTGGAGGGCGAGAGAGTGTAATGATGTTCTAGTCGCCAAGGCTGAGTGGCACAGAAAATAATTCAAACAAATCATTCACGTTCATCCAAACTCAGCATTCAGCAAGAAAAGGTTCCGCAATCAGACTGAGCACCAGCCGGTTTGGGATAGTGTTGGGTTGATTTGCTGTGACAAGATTTCCAGTGGTCAATGGATGCTCTTTGCTGGATGTAAAAAGACAATAAAAACAAGCAATAATACCCTGGTTGGTGCTGAGAGAGAGAGAGAGAGAGAGAGAGTCTGGTGTCTGAATATCTATTTCATGTGATCAGAAGAATATGCTGGTCAGGTTTTACAGTGCACAGGGATTATTGACAATTCTTGCAGAAAACCGCTCTGATTTTGTTTAAAAGCACAATTTAAAAATTGCAGTCTGACTTTAGACATCTTTGTTCTCTGCTGTTCTACAGGTCTACAACTGAAGTATCTCCAAGGACATTTGCAGACTCGCTATATTAGAAAGCTGTGGCGTCATCTTATTTTCAAATAATGCTGCATTACTGAGAGTAAAGTGCATGTGGTGCTGCATCGCAGAGTTTAGCACATCATGTTGCCACACTGAATGCTGGAGGGCAAGTCTACTACTTCACTTCTGCATATTGCTGGAGATGTGAACACATCCTGAAATTCTCAAATTAATGAATTGGTTACAAAGCCTAAAATCTACAAAATGTAAATGGACTGCATTTGATTTTCATAACCTGCTCTTAGCATACTTTGAATGTTAAACATCTAATACGTCAAATATTGCAATGCCATTTTCAATTAATGATATTCTGGGATTTTTCTCTCTGCCTCTTCCACTGTCTCCTGTTGCCCCCACATGCCATCATGAATTTGCACAAGGATTCAAGATTCAGAATGTTGGGGCCCATTCCCATTAATTCTTGAAGATGGGAGGATGGGAACACACTATGCCAGGTATTTTTACCGCAATCATTCTCCATCTAAGACTGATCAAGGGACATTAAGTGATTTAAAAACTGGCATTGCTCGCTTTAGACCAACCAATAACCAGAGAAGTTCACCCAAATGGCACTGGGGACCCCAAATGATGAGATTTAGTGCAGAAGTCACATAGCCAATCACATTACCAAACAGGTGGCTGCAGGAAGAAACAGTTCTGTGTAGCAACACGGCTTCTGTTGCATTCTCTGTTATCTCCTTAGAATTCTTTTAAACGTTGATCAAGAACTAGTTAATGCAAGTGTTGGTCAGAAAGGTCATTCAGTGAGCAGAGGCTTAACTTAGGCAGTTTTATGAATGTGTATTAATTAGATAAGTTTAATAACACTTCAAATGACACTGTACAACATGCTGTAAAGGGAGGAATGATGCAGGAAGGTACAAGCACAGCCATAAACCTGAATTACTCCCCATCAGATCAGGTTTCCTCGAATCACAGGAAGATGAATCAGGAATTAATCTGACGTGCAACAAGCTAGTGCAATATCTACTAAAACATTTTCAAAGTCAAATAATTCCAATATAGAACACCCTACTTTGATCACAATCTGTCAACCACTGGCCCATGTACAAACAAGACAGAAACAACACTAATGTGCCACTTTGAATTGCAAGTTACCCTATGATGAGAACAATAAAGCGTATGTGTTCACTGTACGAGCACTAGCATTTCAATGAGACTGTGATGGTGCAAATCACAGTGCGCTGCATAAATACTGATGGGATTTATTCTCCCCTAGTATTTTTAAAATTCATTCTTGAGATATGTTTGGCATTGGCAAGGTTGGTGTTTAGGAGCAGGAGTAGGCCATTCGACCCCCTGAGCCTGCTCCACCACTCCATTAGATCATGGCTGATTTTTTTTACCTCAACGCCATTGTCCTGCTCTATCCTCATGTCTCTTGATATCATTACGATCTAAAAATTTTTATTAATTCATGGGATGTGGGCGTCGCCGACTAGTCCAGCATTTATTGCCCATCCCTAATTTCCCTTGAGAAGGTGGTGGTGAGCTGCCTTCTTGAACTGCTGCAGTCCATGTGGTGTAGGTACACCCACAGTGCTATTAGGGAGGGAATTTCACAATTTTGACCCAACGACAGTGAAGGAACAGCGATATATTTCCAAGTCAGGATGGTGCAGGGCTTGGTGGGGAACTTGCACGTGGTGGTGTTCCTGTGTGCCTGCTGCCCTTGTCTTCCTAGATCGTTGTGGTAGTGGGTTTGGAAGGTACTATGTAAGGAGGCTTGTAGATGGTGCACACTGCTGCCACTGTGCATCGGTGATGGAGGGAGTGAGTGTTGTAGATGGGTGCCAATCAGGCAGGCTGCTTTGTCCTGGATGGTGTTGAGCTTCTTGAGTGTTGTGGGAGCTGCACTCATCCAGGCAATTGGGGAGTATTCCATCATACTCAAAACTTGCGCCTTGTAGATGTGGACAGGTTTTGGGGAGTCAGGTGGTGAGTTACTTGCCGCAGGATTGCTAGCCTCTGACCTGCTCTTGTAGTCACAGTATTTATATGGCCAGTCCAGTTCACTTTCTGGTCAATGGTAACCCTGAGGATGTTGAGAGTGGGGGATTCAGTGATTGGAATGTTATTGAATGTCAAGGGGCGATGGTTAGATTGTCTCTTGTTGAAGATGGTCATTGCTTGGCACTTGTATGGTGGGAATGTTACTTGCCACTTGTCTGCCCAAGACTGGATATCGTCCACATCTTGCTGCATTTGGGCATGGACTGCTTCAGTATCTGAGGAGTCGCGAATGCTGAACACTGTGCAACCATCAGAAAACATCCCCACTTTGGATCTTAATGTGGAAGGAAGGTCATTGATGAAGCAGCTGAAGATGGTTGGGCCGAAGACACGACCCTGAGGAATTCCTGCAGTGATGTCCTGGAACTGAGATGACTGACCTCCAACAACCACAGCCAATTTTCCTTTGTGCTAGGTATGACTCCAACCAGTGGAGAGTTTTCCCCGATTCCCATTGACTCCAGTTTTGCTAGGGCTCCTTGATGCCACACTTGTCAAATGCGGCCTTGATGTCAAGGGCAGTCACTCTCACCTCACCTCACCTCGGGGGTTCAGCTCTTTTATCCATATTTAAACCAAGGCTGTAATGAGATCAGCAGCTGAGTGGTCCTTGCGGAACCCAAACTGGGCGTCAGTGAAAATGTTTTGCTAAGCAAGTGCCGCTTGATAGCGCTGTTGATGACTCCTTCCATTACTTTACTGATGATCGAGAGTAGACTGATGGGGCAGTAATTGGCTGGGTTAGACTTGTCCTGCTTTTTGTGTACAGGACATATCTGGGCAATTTCCCACATAGCCGGGTAGATGCTAGTGTTGTAGCTGTACTGGAACAGCTTGGCTAGGGGTGCGGCAAGTTCTGGCGCACAAGTTTTCAGTACTATTGCTGGAATATTGTCAGGGCCCATAGCCTTTGCGGAATCCAGTGCCTTCAGCTGTTTCTTGGTATCATGTGGAGTGAATCGAATTGGCTGAAGACTGGCATCTGCGATGCTGGGGATCCCTGGAGGAGGCAAAGATGGATCATCCACTCGGACCTTATGGCTGAAGATTGTAGTAAATGCTTCAGCCTCATCTTCTGCACTGATGTGCTGGGCTCCTCCATCATTAAGGATGAGGATATTTGTGGAACCTCCTCCTCCAGTAAGTTGTTTAATTATCCACCACCATTCACGACTGGATGTGGCAGGACCGCAGAGCTTAGGCCTGATCTGTTGGTTGTGGAATCACCTAGCTCTGTCTATTACTTGCTGCTTATGCTGTTTGGTCTGCAAGTAGTCTTGTGTTGTAGCTTCACCGGGTTGACAACTCATTTTTATGTATGGCTGGTGCTGCTCCCGGCATGCACTCCTGCACTGTTCGCTGATCTCAGTCTTGAACATACTCACTGGCTGAGACTCCAGAGCCCTCTGGGGTAGAGAATTCCAAAGATTCACCACCCTCCGCGTGAAGAAATTCCTCTTCATTTCAGTGCTAAATGGTCTCCCCTTTATTTTGAGACTATTCCAGATGCCCTTAGCTAGGGGAAACATCCTCCTGCATCTACCCTGTCAAGCCCTGTAAGAATATTGTATGTTTCAATGAGATCACCCCTCTTTCTTCTAAACTCTAGAGAATACAGGCCTCTTCAATCTTTCCTTAAATGACAATCACCATCCCAGGAATCAGTCTGGTGAACCTCCATTGCACTCCCTCTATGGCAAGTATATCCTTCCTTAGGTAAGGAGGCCCAAACCGCACACAATACTTCAGGTGTGGTCTCACCAAGGCTCTACAATTGCAGTAAGGCGTCTTTACTCCTGTACTCAAATCATCTTGCTATAAAGGCCAACATACCATTTGCCTTCTGAACTGCTTGCTGTACCTGCGTATTAGCTTTCAGTGACTCATGAACAAGGACACCAAGTCTCTTTGGGCATCAACGCTTCCCAATTTCTATTTTAAAAAATACTCTGCATTTCTGTTTTTCCTACCAAAGTGGGTAACTTCACATTTTTCCACATTATATTTCATCTGCCATGTTCTAGCCCACTCATTTAGCCTCTCTAAATCCCCTTGAAGGCTCTTTGCATCCACCTCACAACTCCCCTCTAGATGCCCAAAGGTGTGATACACCCGAGTTGCTTGCTAGACCACTTCAGAATCAACCACACTGGCGTGGAACTGGAGACACAGTGGCCAGACTTGGTAAGGACAACTAATTTCCTTCCTTAAAGGGGATGAATGAACCAGTTGGGGCTTTATGTCGATTGGGTGGCTCACAGTCACTTACTGATCTCAGCTTTTTAGTTACTTTAACAAAACTGAATTCAAATGATCAAACTACCATGCTGGAATTTGCACTCCATTCTCTGGAAGATTAGTCCTGTAACATAAGCACTACACCATCGTATTTGAACATGGCTTTTTGATTGTTCACAATTCTGATATGGTTCTGATAAAGGGTGCACTCCTGAAATGTTATAACGTCTTCACAGATAGTGACTGATTGGTTGTATATTTCCAGAATTTTCAGTTTTTATGGCCGTTTCAAACAAGGGTTAACAGAAATATGGGACAGTCCCCCATACTCCCTCTCCCACAACTTGGCAGCTGCTTGCAGTGTCCCTTGCCTGTGGCCTTCTATGAACCTGATGGGTGTCTCATCTTTAACGTTACGAGACAAACTGTTTTTGCTGTGGGCTATGCATTCCTGATTACAGGAAGCTCAAGGCCACATTTGAATCTACTGGTTCGGATGGTGGAGAGAGACTCTGGAAGCCACAGTAGTACAATGTTACAATTATCATTTACTGATAACATTTTCACCCACTTTGTGGGCGTTTTTAAACAAAGGTAACTGTTGACGCATTTCTTGAACAAAGAGAGTGCTGTGTTTGTCTGATAGCATGTGGTGAACTGTGTCCCCATTTGCTACTCTGCACAATGCCCATGTGTTAATACTGTGGGAGGTGCAGTACTTATTATGCAGACCTGCTGCCCACAACAGGAACAGACTGCAATTCTTTACAAAATTAAAAGGGCAAGAAGGCAAAAGCTGGAAGATCTTAAATCAGTAGCTGGCAAACAGACCTGCTCAGCATCCTACACTGCTAAAGGATCCACATCTTGCAGCTCAAGGCACGAGCTTTTCATATTATCTCTTGTTTATCTACACTGGGCACTTCTCAACGCCCACTCAAGAGAAACATTACCAGTTATGCATTATGAATGGAACAGACCTCTATAAGTGCAGATTTGACAATAAATTACTGGTAAGCCTTCTAGGAAACAGACATGTGTTTGGGTGCAGCTTGAGTGGGCTTCATTCAATTCCAGTTCTGATGAAAATGTCATTGACCTCAAACATTAACCATGTGTCTCTCTCCCGCTTTACAGATGCTGCCTGGTCTGCTGAGTGTTTCAAGCATTTTCTGCTTTTGTGTCAGATATTCAGCACCTGTAGAATTTTGTTTTTCTTCACTCTGATGACACCCATCAAACCTGGACTCTATGTTGCATGGCTTAACTTTTACAAAATCATTGCAGAGATGGACCTGGGTAACTGCAGTTGGATGAGGTAACACTATAAATCTAACATGATGTTAAAAGTCTGAAAAATACACGACAGTACATGACTGATTGTAGGCAAGATGCAGTACATTGAACATTTTGTTAAAGAGAATTCTGAAGCATGCACTGACTAGACTCAGCAAGTAAACCCAGATCTTTAAATGTCATAGAGACTGGTTAGGAATTTCATTGTGTAGGGGGAGGGTTTACACACATCTTGGCAGCTCGACACGTCACATCGCAGACACAGTTTTGAGATTTAGAGAAATGAATGCTCACGTGCAGGGAATGCTGGCAGCTGCAACCAGGACATCATTCAGGAGGGGAAAAAAATTCTCTTTATGCCAGGCAAATTCATTTTACATAGAAGCTTAAAAAATTGACAGCAAAATTGTGACCCAAAAGGTACCAAGACATTTAAGGTACCTGACAGGACCTTCTGTGGCTTTTGTGTTATGTGCAATTTAAAAAATAAATCGGTATTTACACATATTGATATCATCTAGTGGAACATCCAGCTATACAACTCATTATTGGCTGCAGCATTAGTATCTGTCCGCACCCCCACCCCCCCTCCATTTAATGGAATATTAACTGTTGCTATCACGTCATCACCAGTTGCTTACCAAACGAAACTAACCACTTACTAGCAAATACCAGTAAGTTATTAGCCGTGTCCAGTCCCAGTGAGTGGTTATAAATTAATGACTAAGTTAATGACAATTAAGGTAATGCAGCCACAGAAGTGCTGACAGCCTGATTGAATTCCAGTGTTTAGCACAAGTTACCTGATGTCTGCACAGTGTATTGAAGAGACATCAGTTTTTACAGAAGTCCAGCTGGTATGAGTGAGGTTTACCTCAAGTTAGTGCTATATAGACCAGTGTTCCTTTTGTTTGTTTTAGAAAACACTGTCTTTAGAACAATATTTATTTTTTTGAATTAAATGTAAAAAATAAACCACAATGTAATCATTAAGACTTTAGCTGTTCAGAGTTCTTTACAGTGGACCCAACTGTGCTGGAGGCAGGACAGTGATTTTGTCCCATACCCCAAGAAGTCTGGCACTACACATACCACTCTTTCTTTGAAATTATGGAGCCATCATTCTGTGACACCATGTCTTCCGTCAGATCCTGTGGATACTGGAAGCTGAGAGTCTGGTCGTCAAAGTCCTCCTGTGTGTCGCTCTCATCGACCGTGAAGTAAGGGCGCTTGGAGTCCGCGTCAAAATCAACCCCATCACGAGGAACTTTCCTCTCATTTTCATAACTTACATTCATGGGAGACGGCTTTTTATCCTCATCGCATTCCTCTTGGTAAGGGATGTGCTCCGGGGCGGGGGGCATGACGCCAGCTTTGCTGTATCCATTCCCAAACACGTGCTTCTTTGTGTTGTAGTCACCCTTGAAGGTTTGTTGCCTCTTACGAAGGACGATGAAGATTATGACACTGCTTAACAAGACGAGCACCGCACCTCCCACAACTGCTCCAATCACCAGGGTCTTGTTGCTGCCGCCGCTGCCGTCCAGACCCGCTCTCACACTCGGACTGCTTGTGCTGGATGGTAGGATTTGAGGGGATTCTGGGTAGGAAAAGACAGATGGAAGGGACAGCGTCAGTCCCATGTGATTTGAAAGATGCGGTGACAAGGGAAAAGGGAAGGGGAGACAGAGGGAAGGGAGAAAGATGGCTGAAATTAACAGTCTATTTCTATGCTGCTCTCTTGACATCATTACATTTATAAACAGCACAATTACAGTGCTGCCTTTGAGAGCACATCTCCACCCCTTAACACAGCTTGCTTTTATTATGAAACAAATGCAAAATAATGCAGATGCTGGAAAACTGAAATAGAAACAGAAAATGCTGGAAAAACTCAGCAGGTCAGGCAGCATTTCTAGAGAGAGAGAACCCTGTTCTGATGAAAGGTCTTCAACTGGAAACAATAAATGTTTCTCTCACTATTGCTGGCTGATCGCCTTAGTATTTCCAGCATTTTATGTTTTTATCACTTTTATTATTTTGTACAATATTCATTAAACACAATAGGAGTTTCTTAACTCAAATGTTTAGTGTCTCTCATACAAAGCCCTAGTTCTCCATGTTCCTCCGTCTCTTGTTTTCTCACATAGCCCAGTCTCAATGTGCCTCGTGCAGTCACACACACTTTCTCAGCCTCTCACAAGCACACACAGAGCTCTAGTTGAAACCCAAACTGTTCAAAGTATTGCTAGTTAATAATAAATGCAATCATATCAAAGAATTATATGAAGTATAAAATGTAATGCACAAGTTTAAAAAGGAGGGATGAATTATGCACACAATGGTCAAATGACCCACATCCATTAACACTCTTGCGGGTATATTGCAGGAGATTAACAGGCACGTATTGATCCAGGTCTAGACTAACATTCCAATTTATGGGTTCAAATCCCATCATGGCAGCTGGTGGAATTTAAAATTCAATTAATTAATAAATCCAGAATTTAAAGCTAGTCTCAGTAACTAGCCATGAAACTATCTTCGATTGTCGTGAAAACCTAATTGGTTCACTAATGCCCTTCAGGGAAGGAAATCTTCCATCCTTATCCAGTCTGGTCTACATGTGATGCCAGACCCAAAGTGGTCAACTCTTAAACTGCCTTCTGAAATGGCTTAGCAAGCTACTCAGTTGTACCAAACTGCTATAGGACCAGGTGGACTTCAGCGGTTCAAGAAGGTGGCCCACCGCCACCACCTTCTCAAGAGCAATTAGGGTTGGGAAATAAATGATGGCCTAGCCAGCAACGCCCACATCCCATGAAAGAATTAAAAATGTTATACACACACGCACGCACGCACACACACGCATGTGCACGCGCTCACTTGTTTAATGTGCTACATATGCACAATAGGAATGCCACAAACATTCCCGATCTCAGCAGCTGCAGTGACCCACATTCCTATTTTGTTAGGAACTGAACAGGAGGCAGAGTATTAAGATGCAGCAGCATGCCAAGAGGAAAGCTTTGTCCATTTAGAATGGAAAAAAGGTGCAACTCTGCTGAAAAAGATACAAGAAAATAGAATACAAAGCAGATCTCAAGTCTGAAAAGTAACAAAGAAATTATAAAGGTAAAAATTGGGTTATAAAACCATCATTGCTTGACTGGGAGGGTTAGAATGAATCAGACATTAGCCATGCATTCCTCTTTACAACCTGCTTCATCAATAATAGTTCTTCCATCCCTCTTAATAGATGGGCAATATTTTCTACTGCAAACTCTGCACTACATTTAAGGGGCCGTGAATCAATTGTGAAACCTCCTTCAATGCTTTGTTTAAAGTGACAGGTAATAATTTATCTCCCCTTTAATCATATCTGCACAGTGAGTTGTTATGATCTGGAATGCACTGCCTGGAAGAGAGGTGGAAGCAGATTCAATAGTAACTTTCAAAAGGAGAACAGAATAGACACTCGAAGGAAAAAATATTCACAGGGCTTTAGGGAAAGAGCCATGGTGTAGGATTAATTGGAAAGCTCTTTCAAAGAGCTGGCATAGGTGATGATGAGCTGAATGGCCACCCGAGAGCTGCATCATTCCGATAACAGAGGTCTCTATAACTTATGTTTCAAACTCCTTATATTGCTGCCCTATGAGTATTTTGCATCCAAATTTATAGTTCCTGCTTAAGGTTGCCTCAGAGAGGGGTTATCCACAGAAAAAAGTTTTCCCATCAGTGTTTCCTGATGTTATTCAGAATACCGACATATACCTGTACACCTCAGCACAGCATCAACACAACAGAAATACTGACCTGAAAATACTGTAATCAGAGCCTTAGATGCAGAATTACTCTACACATCCCCTAGTTCACACACGCAAGAATCCTGCTTTGAGAAACCATCATACCAATCTCCAGAGAATCCTATTTGAGCTCAACACCCCGTTAAAGATGCTGTAATTAAGAGCACATTAACTTTCATCTGATGTGTATTTGGCTAATTTATTGAGTCACCATTGGCTCATACTGAGGCCAGTGACAGACAAAGTAAAGGGACCAAACTGGAATAAGGAACTGCGGGGGCGGCAAGGGGAGGAGGGATGACTAAGACTCCTGCCCTTACCTAGTGCCCCATACTTGCAATTCCATGCTTGTGGGCAGCGGGTTTAGCTGGGATTCCTGTGATCAAATACCAGAGTCTGTGGGTTCACATGTAGAGTATGGATGAGGTACCTGGAGATAACCAGCACTTATGGAGTATTCTCCCAGGAAGAGTCAGCACCTTTGAGCTAATTGGAAGGGGTTGAAGAATTGTGAAGATCTTCAACTGTGTGTGGACAATGTCTGCATTTTATTGTGCGCAGACATCCCACTGTATTTAAAGATACCAATGCAGCCGCTTACATTGCCAGATAATCACTGGTGGGGACTAGATTTTTGCTAGCAGGCCTGCCAGTTAGAATTTGCCTCTTTCAGCTTTGAACATGCATTCTTCTGATAAGGATGAAAGCAAGTTGCATTCCTTTACCCAATAGAAACGATGACAAGATCAGAGAGAGAGTTTTGCCAGCACTGACTGAGAGGCCATTGATTGTAAATTCATCTCAGACACCAGTTTACAAACATACGCACATGCGAAATAGGAGCAGAAGTAGACCATTCAGCCCCTCGAGCCTGCTCCAACATTCAATAAGATCATAGCTGATCTGTTTGTGTTTCGAGTTCCACATTCCCATCTACCCCCGATAACCTTTGATTCCCTTGCCTAACAAGAATCTATCTCTGCCTTAAAAATATTCAGTGACCCCAACTTCCACTGCCTTATGAGGTAGAGAGTTCCAAAGCTGCACAACCCCCAGAAAAAAAATTTCGCCTCATCTCTACCCTCACCTTGGGGGAAGCGATGATGTAGTGGTATTGTCACTGGACTAGTAATCCAGAGATAAAAGCAAAAAAACTGCGGATGCTGGAAATCCAAAACAAAAACAAAAACAATACCTGGAAAAACTCAGCAGGTCTGACAGCATCTGCGGAGAGGAACATAGTTAACGTTTCGAGTTCAACAGACTCTTCTGTTGAAGAGTCATACGGACTCGAAACATTAACTGTGTTCCTCTCCGCAGATGCTGTCAGACCTGCTGAGTTTTTCCAGGTATTTTTATTTTTGTTTTTCTTTAGTAATCCAGAGACCCAGGGTAATGCTCTGGGGACCCAGGTTCGAATCCCACCATGGCAAATGGTGGAGTTTGAGTTCAATAAAAATATGGAATTAAAAGTCTAATGATGACCCTGAAACCATTGTCGACTGTTGTAAAAACCCATTAATGCCCTTTAGGGAAGGAAATCTGCATCTGCTGTCCCTACCTGGTCTGGCCCACATGTGACTCCAGACCCACAGCAATATGGTTGACTCTCAAAACAAGGGCAATTCTGGATGAGCAATAAGTGCCATGAATGAATAATAAAAAAAAAATGATAGTATTGGTAGGAGTGACCAATCCTTGTGGAGACAAAGTTGCATCTTCACATTGAGCATACCCTCCATCGTGTGATGTGGCACTAGCACCATTGGATAGAGGATAGGAGGAAGAAGAGGAGGGAGAAGCAGCAGGCATATCTAAACAACCTGGTGAAGCTATAGCACAAGACCACTTGCGTGCCAAACAGCATAAGCAACAAGTGATAGGCAGAGCCAGACAATTCCACAACCAACTGGTCAGATCTAAGCTCTGCAGTCCTGACACATCCAGTCGTGAATGGTGGTGGACAATTAAACAACTCATTGGAGGAGGAGGCTCTACAAATATCCCCGGCCTCAATGATGGAGGAGCCCAGCACATGAGTGTAAAAGATAAGGCAATTGCAACAATCTTCAGCCAGAAGTGCCGAGTGGTTGAACCATCTCGGCCTCCTCCAGATGTCCCCAGCATCACAGATGTCAGTCTTCAGCCAATTCGATTCACTCCACGCGATAGCAAGAAACAGTTAAAGACACTGGATGCTGCAAAGGCTATGGGCCCTGAAAATATTCCGGCAATGGTACTGAAGACTTATGCTCCAGAACTAGCTGCGCCCCTAGCCAAGCTGTTCCAGTATAACTACAACACTGGCATCTATGTGGAAGATTGTCCAGGTATGTCCTGTATACAAAAAACGAGACTAATCCAACCCGGCCAATTACTGCCCCATTAATCTACTTTTGATCATCAATAAAGTTATGGAAGAGATCATCAACAGTATTATCAAATGCACTTGCTTAGCAATAACCTGCTCATTGATGCTCAGTTTGGACTCTGGCAGGGTCACCCAGCTCCTGACCTTATTGCAGCCTTGGTTCAAACATGGACAAAACAGCTGAACTCCCGAGTGAGGTGAGAGTGACTGCCCTTGACATCAGCGCAGCATTTGACCAATTGTGGCATCAAGGAACCCTAGTGAAACTGGAGTCAATGGAAATCAGGGGGAAAACTCTCACCTGGTCAGAATCATACCTAGCACAAAGGAAGATGGTTGTGGTTTTTGGAGGTCAATCATCTCAGTTCCAGGACATCACTTCAGGAATTCCTCAGGGTCTTGTCCTAGGCCCAACCATCTTCAGCTGCTTCATCAATGACCTTCCCTCCATCATAAGATCAGAAGCGGGTATGTTCACTGATGATTGCACAAGGTTCAGCAACATTCACGACTCCTCAGATAATTAAGCAGTTCATGTACAAATGCAGCAAGACCTGGTCAATATCCAGGCTTGGGCTGACATTCATGCCACACAAGTGCCAGGCAATGATCATCTCCACCAAGAGAGAATCTAACCATTGCCCCTTGACAATCAATGGCATTACCATTACTGAATCCCCCACTATCGGCATCCTAGGGGCTACCATTAACCAGAAACTGAACTGGACTAGCCATACAAATACTGTGGCTACAAGAGCAGGTCAGAGACTAGGAATCCTGTGGCGAGTAACTCATCATCTGACTCCCCAGACCTGTCCACCATCTACAAGGCACAAGTCAGGAGTGTGATGGCATACTCTCCATTTGCCTGGGTGAGTGCAGCTCAAATAAGTACAAGAAGCTTGACACTGCCCAGGACAAAGCAGCCTGCTTGATTGGCACCCCTTTCACAAACATTCACTCCCTCCACCAGCAACAAACAGTAGCAGCAGTATGTACCATCTACAAGATGCACTGCAGAAACTCACCAAGACTCCTTGAACAGCACCTTCCAACCCATGATCTCTACCATCTAGAAGGACAAGGGCAGCAGACTCATGGCAACACCGCCACCTGGAAGTTCCCCCAACCCACTTGCCACCCTGACTTGGAAATATATCGCCGTTCCTTCACTGCCGCTGGGTCAAAATCCTGGAACTCCTCTCCAACAGCACTGTGGGTGTATCTACACCATAGGGCCTACAGCGGTTCAAGAAGGCAGCTCGCCACCACCTTTTCAAGAGCAGTTAGGGATGGGCGATGAATGCTGACCCAGTCAGTGAAGCCTAAATCCAATGAATTTTTAAAAAAGGGTGACTCCGAATTTTAAAACAGTGCCCCCCTAGTTCTGGGCTCACCCACAAGAGAAAACATCCTTTCCACGTCCACCTTGTCAAGAGCTTTCAGGATCTTATATACTTCAATCAAGTCACCCCTCACTTTTCTAAACTCCAGTGGAAACAATCCCAGCCTGTCCAACCTTTCCTCATAAGACAACCTGCTCATTCCAGATATCAATCTAGTAAACCTCCTCAAAGCTGCACACAGTATTCGAGATGCGGTCTCACCAATGCTCTGAATAACTGAAGCATAACCTCCTTATTTTTATGTTCAATTCCTCTCGTAATAAAGGATAGCATTCCATTAACCTTCTTGATTATTTGCTGTACCTGCATACTAACTTTTTGTGACTCATGCACAAAAACACCTCGGAATTCTACAGTCATTCTCCACTTAATTAATGCTCTACTTTTAATTCTTTAAGCCAAAGTGAACAGCTTCACATTTTCCCCACATTATACTCCATCTGCCAGATTTTTGCCCACTCAACTCATCTATATCCGTCTGCAAACTCATTGTGTCTTCTTCACAACATACTTCCCTATCTTTGTGTAGTCTTCAAATTTAGCTACCATGCTTTCATTCCCATCCTCAATGTCATTGGTGTAAATTGTAAAAAGTTGTGGCCAAGGCACAGACCACTGCGGGACTCCACAGTCATATCCTGCCAATCTGACAAAGGCCCATTTATGCATAGTCTTTTCTGCCAGCCAGCCAATCCTCTATCCAGGCAAATATGTAACCACCTACACCATGAGCTTTTATTTTCTGCAATAACCTTTAATGTGGCACCTTATCAAATGCCTTCTGGAAATCCAAGTACAGTACGTCTACAAGCTCTCCCTTACCCACAGCACATGTTACTCCTTCAAAGAACTCTAATAAATTGGTAAAACATGATTTTCTTTTGACATACTGTCTCTTCCTGAATACCATGTGTTTTTCTAAGTGCCCAGCAATAACCTCTTTTAATGATCGATTCTAACACCTTCCCCACGACAGACATCAAGCTAACTGGCCTATAGTTTCCTGTCTCTCTCCCTTCTTGAATAGAGGGGTTATATTTGCTACTTTCCAGTCTGATGGAATCTTTCCAGAATCTAGGGAATTTTGGAAAATTAACACCAACACATCTACTACCTCTTTTAGGACTCAAGGATGAAGTCTACCTGGACACAAAGGCTTGTCAGCCCGCAGCTCCATCAGTTTGCTCAGTACTGTTTCCCTAGTGAGTGTAATTTCACCAAGTTCTTCTTTATCCTCCCCCTCCTGATTTACAGCTATTACTGGAATGTTTTTTGGATCCTCTATAGTGAAGACAGAAGCAAAAGATTTATTCATTTCATCCACCATTTGCTTATTATCTACTATTAACTCCCCATTCTCACTCTCCAGGGGGCCAACACACACTTTACCTACTGTTTTCCTGTTTAAATATTTGTAGAGACTCTTGCTATCCATTTCTATATTTCTAGCTAGCTTCCTCTCATACTCTAATTTCTTTCTCTTGATTAACCTTCTAGTCATTCTCCGCCGTTCTTTATATTCTGACCAATCATCTGACCCACCACTCATCTTTCCTTCAGTTTGATGCTTTCCCTAACTTCTTTAGTTAACTACAGGTGGTGGGCACCCCCTTTAGAATTTTTCTTTATAGTAGGAATATACTTATTCTGAGAAAAACCCCCTTAAATGTCTGCCACTGCTTCTCCATTGATCTATCCCCTAGCCTAGCATCCCAGTTCACTTCAGCTGGCCCAGCTTTCATGCCCACATAGCTGCCCTTATTTAAGTTTAAAATACTAGTCTTAGGCCCACTCTTCTCCCTTTTACACTGGATGTGAAATTTAATCATATTGAGGTCAATGCTACCTTTACCCTGAGGTCATTAATTAATCCTGTCACATATAACCAGCTCTCTGGCTGGATGTTTGTGGATTAACCCTGGAACTGGACAAACAAAAAGGACCAGAGAAGCTTCAGGTGTCTGAGCTCCTGAGAGTAAGAGGGCTGTAAAGTTGCTCATCTTACAGTCAGATCGGAGAACAAGCCAGACAGAGACATTTTCTTAAGTAAAAACAAACAGTGCTGAAAATACTCAGCAGCTCTGGCAGCATCTGTGGAGAGAGAATCAAAGCGAACATTTTAAGGCACTGAGATAAAAGCAAAAAACTGCGGATGCTGGAAGTCCAAAACAAAAACAAAAATACCTGGAAAAACTCAGCAGGTCTGGCAGCATCTGCGGAGAGGAACACAGTTAACGTTTCGAGTCCGAATGACCCTTCAACAGAACTAAGGAAAAAAAGAATAGAGGTGAAATATAAGCTAGTTTAAGAAGGGGGGTGGGGGGGGGTGGGTGAGAGACAAGTAGAGCTGGATAGAGGGCCAGTGATAGGTGGAGATAACCAAAAGATGTCACAGACAAAAGGATGTGACATCTTTTGGTTATCTCCACCTATCACTGGCCCTCTATCCAGCTCTACTTGTCCCACCCCCATTAAATCAGCTTATATTTCACCTCTCTTCTATTTTTACTTAGTTCTGTTGAAGGGTCATTCGGACTCGAAACGTTAACTGTGTTCCTCTCCGCAGATGCTGCCAGACCTGCTGAGTATTTCCAGCACTTTGTTTTTATTTCAGATTTCAAACATCTGCACTTTTTTACATTTATTATAGACATTTCTTTGTCTATTACTGATATCATCTCCAGTTTCAGGCAGGAATAAAGCTAGGTTAGAGATAAGAATCTCAGGCTCTCCCAGTTGATGTGATCTGGTATAGAACTTTCTAACGTCACCTGCTAACAGAAAACCATTTTGGTGCCAAACCTAAATGAAGGACACGATTCAGATAAGGGCTCAAAGCAGGAAGTGAAACAAGGCTCTTGAAAGCCAGAGGGGGAATTTGCCAATTGTTTGCTCTCTATACTTAGATTATATGCCTATTGATAGCTATGGTTCAAACCTGTTTATACACAAACGGAGTCTGACACCTTGACTACACATCCCACATTTTAGTACTTGAAACAGCTTATTGTTCTGGTTTCTTAGTGTATTTTATGTCTGTCACTATGGTTTCCCAAGGCGTTAGCTACCAATACCACTGCCACCCTTGGTCTAGGGACATTATCGAGTCTCCCAACACGGTACAGAGTTTATGTCTTTGTCACAGTTTCCTTGAGCATGGATTGATGCAAGTTTGGTACATTAATGCCTTTTAATCAAAGAATGTCATTTATCCTCACTTCTGTGAAGAAAAACACAGCAGTGAATATAGACAGGTTAGGTGAGTGGACAAAGATCTGGTAGATGGACTATAATGTAGGAAAATGTGATGTTGTCCATTTTTAAAATTCAAGTTTTTATCCAAAGAGGCACATTATCTAAACGGTGAGATACTGCAGAGCTCTGAGATGCAGAGGGATCTGGGTGTCCTAGTGCATGAATTGCAAAATGTTAGTATGCAGGTGCAACAAGTAATTAGCAAAGCAAATAGAATGTTATTGTTTATTGTGAGTGTTAAATATAAAAGTTGGGAGGTTATGCTTCAGTTATACAGGGCATTGGTGAGACCACATCTGCAGTTTTGTGTACAGTATAAGATGTAAATGCATTAGAAGCAGTTCAGAGAAAGTTTAATAGACTAATACCTGGAATGGGCGGCTTGTGTTATGAGGAGAAACTGGAGGCTCGGTTTCTATCTGGAGTTTAGGAGAGTAAGGAGACGACTTGACTGAAACATATAAAATCCTGAGGGGTTTTGACAGGGTGAATGTGGAAAGGATGTTTCCTCTTGTGGGAGAATCTAGAACTTGGGGTGGGGTCACCGTTTTAAAATAAGCTGTCGCCCATTTAGGACAGAGATGAGGAGAAACTTTTTCTCTGGGGGTTGAGAGACTTTGGAATTCTCTTCTTCAAAAAGTGGTTGAAGCAGAGTCTTTGAATATCTTTAAGGCAGATTCTTGATAAGCAAAGGGATGAAAGATTATTGAGAGTAGGCAGGAATATGATGTTAAAATCAGATCAGCCATGATCTTATCGAATGATGGAGCAGGCTTGAGGGGCTGAATGGCCTACTCCTGCTCCTAATTCATATGTATGTTTGTATGGAAGAGTGGGAGG
>NC_135880.1:223866970-223914470 GCF_964194155.1 Cetorhinus maximus | reverse complement strand
ACACAACCCCCCCCACACACACACCCCCACACATACCCCCCACACACACACCCACACTCCCCCACACATACCCCCCCACACAACCCCCCCCACACACACACCCACACACATACCCCCCCACAGAACCCCCCCCTTCACACACACCCACCCACACACATACCCCCCCCCACACACACACCCCCCCCACACACCCCCACACACACACCCCACACACACCCCCAAACACACCCACACAAGGTGATGCGCTAAATGTTAAGATCTGTGGTTTGCACTAATGGTAAATGAGTGCGGGTTTAAACTCTGCCCCACTCGCTCCTGTGGCTCTCCATCAAATACTTATTCCCCCGAAAGAAAATCCTTGATACCCTCAAAGAGTAACTGATTCCAAAAACCATCCCCATCGCCGGTCACGTCAAAGACCAGCCTTTCTCCCCCCTTCCCTCCCTCCCTCCCTCCCCCTGTGGAAGGTGAGAGAGACCGTGAGACTTTGTGGAGCTGAGAGTACCATCTTAACCAATTATTATTTTGTGGGTTTCTTTTTAATTGAAATAATTGATTTGAAGTTTCGCTGTCACTAACCTGAGCAGCCCCGTCAGTCTGACTCATTCCGCTTTATTTGTATTTCTGCTCATCATTCGGGAGCCCTGCTGAATAATTTTGGTTTCTACTAGTTAGAGATGATTTTTTTTTTTGCTTCATCTTCTTCTGCTGCCGACCAACCCCCAACACCACCCCCCTCCCAAAAAAAAAACCACGAAGGAAAGCCCTGGGCGACAAGATGATTCAATCTCAGCGTTCTGAACATCTTCTCTAACCAATCGTACAGCCTGTGGCTCAGGCTTGCTCAGTGCAGCCTGTTTTATATATTTATATATCAATATTGTATATTCTTCTTCCTTCTCTCTCTCTCTCTCTCTCTCTCTGCAAAAAAAAAGGGGGAGCAGAGGACTGATCAGAGTGATATTGATTTCTGATTCAGCCACTGCCGCTGTGAGCATTCATCTAAATCTGTGCAGGGGGAGAGAGAGAGAGAGAGAGAGAGACCGACAGTGTTAAAGCTTTCTGTGTGAGAGAGAGAGAGGGCAGTGTAGACCCGCAAACATTAATGCATGTCACTGATTAGTGCCCAGTGTCTCGTCCATCAACAATCTCCTTTGCGAGCCCGAGGAGAGCTAGCTCCAGACTGTATGCAAGAAAAGTCAGACACACTGATGGTGCTATGTCTACACGATTAAGTTTAAAGGCAGTCCCTGATCACGGTCTGGCGATGCTGGCAGAGAACTGGGAGAGGCGGATTATTTCTGGGCTGTATGTGTTCAGAGGAGGTGAGGAAATAAGCAGGATATTGGTGCATGCGATTTAACGTTAAATTATTATTATTTATTTATTTTTTTGCGACCTGTTCTACTTGTCGATCTCCGAGTGCAGGAGAGAGGATTTTATTTTGAAGGAGTTGTGTTTGAATGGGTGATATTTCCGTGGGGCAGGCTCTGTCTGAATCGGTATTACCTCTTCTTCTCTCCCTCTTGTCTGTCTATCCGTCCCCTCTGTAGGTGTTCCTCTCCATCCAGGTTGGTCCACATTTTTCTTTTGTTGGGTTAAATTAAGAAGCGAGCCGGGGTGGTGGTGGTGGTGGTGGGGGGAGAGGAGGAGGAGGAGGTGGTGGTGGTGGGGGTTGGGGGTTGGGAGGGGTGGGGGGTTTGGAAAAAAAAAATGAGAAGTAAGAAAATGCAAGGGAAAAAAAAAACTTAATTTTTTAACTCTCCGTCGTTTCTGAGAGAGAGCGAGAGAGAGAGGGAGAAAAATCTTTTCCTTCGGCAAAGAGTTCATGGAAAGTGTCTGTTCTTTTGGCCTCTTGAGTAAGAGTGACACAAGAATAGAGTAGGAGAGAGGAGGAGGAGGTGGCGGTGGAGAGAGAGAGAGGGAGGGAGGGAGAGGGGGGTGGGTGTGTGTGTATGTCTGCCAGAAATCCCCCCCCCACCCCCCTCTCCTCTCCTCTCCTCCTCTCCTCTCCTCCTCCCCCTGTGTATAGTGAATGACATTTCAGAACTGCAGTTGTTAATTTGGCCTTGGCTTCATACGGGCAGCTGATACATTGAGACCCACTGAGAGGGGCTGGAAAATGCACAGCGAAGGAAACAGAAGAGGAGCTGGCTACTGAGAATTTTTATTTTTTATATATATAAGGGAGAATAAATGGCATCTCTGTAACCCGGCGAGAACCCAGCACGGCTCATGCTGTGTCTGTCTGTCGGTCCTCACTTTGTCGACAAGCTGATAGCGACTTGAGAGTCGGCGGCTGCCTACACTCCTTTTCTCGCTATTATTTATTTTGAATTGCACTTTGTTCTCGGGCTGTGTCAAGCGTCAAGTTCTGAGGTTGTTCCCCTTTCCCTTCTCTTCTTCACGGGGCTGGTTGCAGTTTGAGGTGCTCAGTGTTGAAGGGTGAGTTCTGAAGTGATTCTTCCCTCCTACAACTACCCTCCTCTGCGTGTCATTTTGCTTTTTAAACCTGATATTTATGAGCTCGGTTTTTCTCTCTCTCTCTCTCTGTGAGTTGTATCGCAGGCTCTGCCTCCTCGTTTTTTCTCTCTCTCCCCCCCACCCCCCCCCCTTTCATTTATTTCCTCCCTCATTTCAGCCTAACAAGAGGAGCGGACAGCCCAGAAAAATGCTGAGAGATTGGGAGGGGGATGCCAATCTTGCAAGGGAGATTTTTTTTCCCCCAAATTATCTTCCATAAATAGCAAATGAAGAAAGGCACTGACAAGAGTGAATAATGTCCTATTTCTAACCATCCTCATTTTCCTTCTCTTGAACAAATACTCTGATTGTTAAAAACTGGTCTTAAGCCTCATTTATTCCTGCAAAGTGGCACTGGTTAAAGATGGGAGCAAAGTGGAAGATGTGCTTGGCTGAGGAGGAGGGGGGTGGTGGGGGTGGAGGGTGGGGGGTGTGAGGAGGTGATGTCGGTATAAAACGAATTGGAAGAAGAAATCTTTCGGCAGAATAGAATCCTTGCGTCTTATCCTGACTGTTTTGATTTTTTTTTTCCTCTATACCTAATTTCTCTTAAATAACAAAGTTGCACTCCTCTCAGTCCCTGAGACCCTAACTTGTGATGTGTGTCTCCTTAATCCACGGGTTAGGCTCTTGGGAGCTGTGTGCTGTGCGTTGACATCTTAAAATAGGAGGACATTTGGAATGAGAAAGTTTGGTGATGAAGGGTGTGTGTCGATGGGGAGGAGGGGAGGAGGGGTGGGGGGGAATGTCAGGTGACATTCTTAGAGACATCAGCTGATTTGAACATTCTATTTAAAATGAAACAAAGGCAAGTCGAGATTTAAAAGAGAAAAAACAAGACATGATATTTGTTAACTTTTTATGATATATATATATGCCATGAAGTGTTTGACAAGGTGATGGGAATTGTCTTTGCTTCCCTCTCAGCTATCCTCTGTCTTGTGTAACAGTTCCGAGGGCTATTCTTTTTTTTAAAAAAAAATAAATAAAATAAAATGATTCACGGTTTGAAATGATTCAGTGTGTGGGGTTTGATATTATTCTCGAGTCTTGATTAAAGAGCATGCCTGCAGTTCTGTGGTTAAATGTTGTGAGAGATTGCAAGCAGCCCATTTGTCCAGGAGGCCCCTGTAACAGCACCCATCACTGTCACACTGGGATTATGCTGGTGACTATCCCCACGGCACATCACCCCATCTGAGTGCTGGGGTGGGCGGGAGGCGGGAAGAGGAGACAAAATCCCAACCAGAGAGCAGGGATTTCCCCCATGAGGTAAGGTGATAAAAATCCCTCTCACATCTGCCCCCGCCTCCAAACAGTCTCCTGGTGGTTACTCACAGACCCCGACTTTAACTCTCATACAACTGGCTGGATTTTGAGTGAATTGAGATCCTGCCCCCTCAGTCACCGCACTTTTACCTGAGGGAAGGTGTATGTCACTCAGGGGTTGGGTGTGGGTGCGTCTGGATGGCTGCAACAACAACTTGGATTTATAAATTAGAATTTAGTAAAACTTCCAAAGGCACTTCACAGGAATGTGATCAGACATAAATTTGACACCGAGCCACATAAGGAGATATTAGGACTGGTGACAAAGATTGGACCAGGATGTAGCTTTTTAAGGAGGGTCTTAAAAGAGGAGGAGGAGAGAGAGAGAGAGACAGAGGTTTAAGGAGGGAATTCCAGAACACAGGGCCTCAGCAGCTGAAGGCATGGCCATCAAGTGACAGTTGGAAGATGTGCAAGAGACCACAACTGGAGGAGTGCAGAGACCTCAGAGGGTTGTCAGCTAGGAGGAGGCTATAGAGATAGGGAGGGGTGAGGCCATGGAGGGATTGGAATAGAAAGGGAGAAAACAATAGATATATATATCCCCATTATATATATATATATAAAAAACCATACCAGCACCAATGTCTAGCTATCAAAGTGCACGATAAAGAGGGAAGGAAGGCAAAGGGAAAATGTCATTCTGCAGATTAGCAGTGATGCAGTCCAGCTTTACTATTGAAATAATGAGGAGAATGGAAGATAGGATTGCAAAGGAACAGATTGAGAGAGTGGTGCAGTGAGCAGGGGCACTGAGTTCAATGGCAGGGGAAGAAGGATGTCTCAGTGTTAGTCAGAGGAGGTTTTTAATCAATGAGAAAGGTGGCATTCTTATTCTGCAACACAAGCAGGTTACCCCAGCGGTAAAGTGCACTGAAATGAATAGCATAATTGCTAGTTGGGTCAATCACCGACAGTCTAGACTGGTCCAGACACATCAATTAGTGCTGTCTTTAAAGGGGAGAGCTTAGCAGAAACAAGCAGTGCCTTATTGATACTGATCTCTGCAGCAAAACTCCAGCTTGGAGAGATCAAACCTACACCAACATTTGGACACACGGGTGATCCCAGGAAGTCTGCAAAAAAAACAGAAAGCATAATAAATGAAATGTAATGACCCCTACCCCTCCGATTCATACTGAGACTGGGCGGCCAGGGGCCCTCTCTCAGGGCTTTTTATTTCCAATGGGTTACAAAGACTAGCCAAGGGTTTGTGAGGGGGGGGAGGTGATGGAATTCACAAATTTGCTTCTGTCTAACAAACCTTCATCCAGCTTGTGATTTATTGTAACAATCTTTGATTCAAGTTTAAAAAGTCGCTTTGTGATCATTTCCACTCTGTTTCTTCTGAAGTGCTTAGGGAGTTCCTGTTCTTATTTTTCATTTCACGTTGTACTGAAAATGCCCTCCACTTGCTCAGTGATGGAGTGCAGTTAAGATGAATGAATGAGGGAGTGCAGCAGGGAGGGAGGGAGTGCGGTTAGGAGAATTGAGCGAGGGAGTGCAGGAAGGAGGGAGGGAGGGAGTGCGGTTAGGAGTGAGTGAGGAGGGTGGGAGGGCGGTTAGGAGGAGTGAGTGAGGAGTGCAGGAGGGAGGGAGTGTGATTAGGAGGAGTGAGTGCAGGAGAGGGGGAGTGCGGTTAGGAGGAGGGAGTGCGGTTAGGAGGAGGGAGGGAGTGCGGTTAGGAGGAGGGAGGGAGGAGTGCAGGAGGGAGGGAGTGCGGTTAGGAGTGAGTGAGGAGGGAGGGAGTGCGGTTAGGAGTGAGTGAGGAGGGAGGGCATGCGGTTAGGAGTGAGTGAGGAGTGCAGGAGGGAGGGAGTGATTAGGAGGATGGAGGGAGGAGTGCAGGAGGGAGGGAGTGCGGTTAGGAGGAGGGAGGGAGGACTGCAGGAGGGAGGGAGTGCGGTTAGGAGGAGGGAGGGATTTCTGCTCCTCAACTCCCTGGTTATTCACCTGGTTCATTTATTAATGAAGTCGGCTTTGAGATACCACAAAGGTATGGTGCAAACATGCAATGCAGGGTTTGACAGCCCAATGTAGACAAAAGACGCATGAACCAAGAAAGAGAAGGGCATCAGGGGATTGTGTCTATACTTGTGCTTTCTGATACTGCAGTGATTTCTGGTAGGAGAGTCTCTTGTGTGTCTTAGTGTAGCAGGCAGTCCTCTGCCCAGTCTGACTCTAAACAAGGTTTTAAATGATGATCATGGGTATTTATTGTTGGGGTGGCTGGTGGAGGGTGTCACCAATTAGCCTATTAACCCCAAGATTAATATATGATGGACATAATGAGCTTAATGATGTTTAATTTCTGATTGATGTTAAGACATCCTGACACTCTCCTCTCCCCTCCCCCCTCATTAACCAAGTGAATCATTAAAAACCGGATGAAATTGGGATTTTTTTTTTGATAATAATAGGTTAATCGCCTGTGGAACATAGATTAATTACTCTCAAACAAACATCACCTATTTCTGTGAAGTGATCTGGTTGATAAATCCGGCAGGAGGGTTACACTGAAATGAAAAAACACAATAAAACCTTAGCAGGTCGTGTGATCTCCGTGAATACATCCCTCCAGACCTTTTTTTTTATTAATTTTAAGTACCCAAACAAATGTTTTCTCCCCTAAGTGACAATCTGCAACAATAAACGTGAGTACACCTTCATCACACAATATCCACAGTAGGAATATGCAGTCACTAATAAAAGACACGTGAAATGATTTTTAAAAAATAAAATCTATGTTGTATTTCATTAATCCTTCATTTTAAAGGGATTTTACGATTTATTTATTTCTAAAGAAAAGGAGAGAAGCTTTATGTCAATTTGCTGATGTATTTTTTTTGCTCTAAATCCCCAGTAGTGACTCAGGAACTAAATCTCTTCCTTTCCCATCCCGTCCAGAATTGCTAAAGGACGTGTCTTCAGTCGCTCCCCACCAAACCAACCCCCTCCCACCACCACCACCACCACCACCACCACCACACCCCCAACCCCCCAGCCCCCACCATTTTCTGCCTCTGGTTTCATTTCGATCTGGAAAAATGCAGAGCACGGTGCAATACTGTCTGGTTGTTATGGAAACCAGCAGGGCTATTATTGCACCCTTGTCATTCATCACGAAGGAACTGCACTTGACAGAGAATGC
Source organism: Cetorhinus maximus (assembly GCF_964194155.1). Lineage (NCBI taxonomy): Eukaryota > Metazoa > Chordata > Chondrichthyes > Lamniformes > Cetorhinidae > Cetorhinus > Cetorhinus maximus. The sequence continues at coordinate 223,907,467 of NC_135880.1, read as the reverse complement.
AGGAGAGAGAGGAAAAAAATACCCTAGTAAGAAAGACCCTTAGAATCACCCAGCTCCATTGTATGTAGATTAAAAATAAATTTATAAGTGGAATGTACTCTCTGCTCAGGGCCCCTATTTAATGCTTTTTTTCTCCAAAAGACGGATTCAACGGGAATCGAATTTGCTGAGTCCCCCCACCCCCAGCTAGATACCAGACACCTTGATTATTGATACCAGATTTTTTCTCTCTCACTCTGCAGATCAGGAAAATTATTCTGCATACAATGAAATGCTTAGTTTAAGACTTGTGTATCTGCTTATCAAAGTCACTGGGAAACGAGGCCGTCAGGAGCGGAGAATTTAACGGCGAGTGGAGGAAAAGCTTTCATTTTTTTTAAAAAAAAATTCATTTCAGCCGCTCTCCCAGCTCCCAGCCATTTTAATTTTTTTACCAAGACTATTGTTAAGACATCACAGTTTGGAGTGTAGCAGAATGGTGCAAGATGTCTCCGCGTCTCCCCTCCTGACTTGGTTTCCTACAATTCAACAGTGGCTAGATTTTCATAAAGTACTTCATTGACTGTGAAGGTGCTAAGAAAGTCGCTATACAAATGCAAGCTTTTTCCAATTCATTCATTATTCCTCCTTCCCTCGCTCATGACGCTTTCTCATAAGATTTAAGTGCCAGTCGATTATGCTACCACACGCCAACCCTTCCCTTGTTCATCGATCCCTGCCACATGGGAGAGTCTGACCATCCCAAAGCCCATTTTAATGTCAGCAAATGTTACATTTTCTTAAAAGAACTCCAAATGATCTCGTCTACAGACAGAGGGGGATGGAAGATGAGGCAAAATATTGGCCTGAAAAAGATTCTACTTAATTAATGTCAGCTTCTTATTATTTTCCTTTAAAAATGCAGTCAAGGAATAAAATTCACATTCTCTTTATTTTAAATTCTGGGTTTTGCTACAATATCCTCCCTGCAGGAGAATGTTGCGCTAACTTTCACTGTCTGGGACCCGCCATGGAAGATGGTTACAATAGAGGAGAGTCCTGCACAAGGGCAATTAGGGATGGGCAATAAAAATGCTGGCCTAGCCAGGGACGCCCATGTCCCGTGAAATAATAAAAAAAATACTGGGGGAATCCAGGTCAAGGGGCATAACCTTAAAGTTCAGGCTCGACCATAGAGAGTTGCTGTGAAGATGCTTCACACAAACGATAGCTCTGCCCCAAAAACTGTAAAGCTGAGGTCAACTGATAATTTCAAAATTGAGATTGTTAGGTTTTTGTTAGGTAGAGGCATTTTGAGTTACAGAATGACGACTGGCAAATGAAGTTGAGGTGCAGATCAATCATGATTAATTGAAAAGTGGGACAGGCTTGAGGGACTGAATGGCCTGCTTTGGTTCCCACGTAACAGACTCAAAGGGTTGAATGGCCTCCTCCTGTTCCTATGAAATAAACTTGAAGGGGCTGAATGGCCTCCTCCTGTTCCAGTGTAACAGGCTGGAGGGGGCTGAAAGAGGCCACCCCCTATTCCTATGTTTCTAAAACAGTGCCACTGGAGTCTTAGAATCTCCAGGAGAGGAGAGGGCAGAAAAATTGCTAAAAGATAAAATCATATATTTTAGGAAAAGGAGATTGTTCCAAGGTTGAAGATGGGAGAAAGTGGTTTGAGTTGAGTCATGGCATAACTGTACAGCAATCCCTTTCACTGCTGTTAGCTTTCTGCTTTGTCACCTTCAAATTCATCGAAATGAGTTAGGTATCGGAAACATTGGACTTGGGGAGAGGGATAAAGATCTATTAGCCTGTTATTGCCAAGCTAATAATACTTCACTTTCCTGAAATAGTTTTTTTTTTAACATGTTTTTAAATAAAAGAAAATTTTGAGTTAGAGTCTGCAGCCATTGGTTGAAAGTTAAGTGTGTGTCACTGTCTCCTGCGGGAATCAACAGACAATCTCTTTAATCACAAAAGGAAGTGTTGTATGTAATGGAAGACAGCTTCTGTGATGAGCTTATTTATCTAGGGTATTGTGTGTGAAAGGCAGTGAAAGTGGCCATTCTCTGAAGACCCTCTCTCTCTGTGTGTGGCAGTCTCCCTACTCTTAGATCATATGCCCTCTCTTCCCATTCAAATGCGCTGGTGCTTCAGAAGTGTTAAGTGTGAAAGATTTTCCTTCAATAAAAGAAGCTATTATGCGCTTTCCGCTGCCGGTTTGCGTGTTTTGTAAGTTTGTGTGTGTTTGTGAGTATATGTGTATGTGTTTGTGCTTTTTTTGTATTTGTATTTGTGTGGGTGTGTATCTGGCTTTGTGCATGTAATGTCAATGAGTGCGCCAGTTTGTGTGTGCCCGAGTGTTTCTGTGTCTGTGTCTGTGTCTGTGTTGGTGTGCAAGTGCACTTGTTTTACTGAAACAGGAAGTGGCCTGCCAGTCAAAACAATACCCGACTGAAGCTAGAGTGTTTTGTTCCTGGAGAGTTGCTTGAAGAGCATCAGCTTTTATACCTGGTAGACATCCTGCCTCAGGATAAGAAGACAATGAGCTTCTAGATCATCAAGTAACACTGGGAGATTAAGACTTAATTACAGCTCAAGAGTATTACACCAACATTGGATCAGGTCAAAGCAAACCAGCGCTTGCTGCAAGGTCACTCTCTGTGCATTAACAAACTTTTGCCTCGATACAGAGTTTTATACAGAAGGCAATCCAGATTGCTGCTGGATGCCCCATATTATCTCCAAGTGCTGCTCTGTCTGATTTTGCTTCAGATTTATTCACTGGAGAAACATAAACGGGTTTAAACTGGTTTTAAAGGCCTATGGTTTCACAGTTCTCCAAATAAAGGAACATGAAAATTCAGGATTGTCCCCAAGTTTTTCCTCAGCATTTTAATTATAACAACTGAATGAGTCAAGATGTGATCTTCGGTCTGAGTGAATGGGAGCAGTGTAGGTCTTTAAAGAAACAAGCTGCGAGCGCAGCTGAGATTTGGGGGTCTAACTCATGTCCTTATTGGACCGAAATAGCCCTGAATGGGTGATACAATATTTATAATTTCTCGCCTCCAAAACTCTCCCTCCGTCATCCTGTGGCAAAAGCTGCAAAGAAGTGACCAGTTGGAGAAAGGGGGCAATGCTTTTCTCAAAATTAGATTGGGGGTTGGGGGTGGGGGGGGCATCAAAATGGCACCTACACTGGGCATGATTAATCCAGGCTCCATTCGAGTTTACTCCAATGGCTCTGCCATTGACGGTTGTAATCAGTGAACTCTGCAAAGCAGTAAACTCCCCCAGTCTGCGCTGTGTTAGCTGCTCAGAGCTGGGATGTTCCACTGCGTACAGGGAGAAAGCTGCCCCAGCAAGAACCAAAATGTGGTTCCAATCTTTATTTTATAAGCTGGACGACAGACTCGAGTTGCCTTGACAACACAATGTGAATGAGACAGCTTTTGTTCAGCTTCCTATTAACCCTCCCCCCTTCCTCATCTCCACCCCACTCAAATTTCTCCAGTTTTTGTTTTAAATGTGAGTCTATCCTGTTATCACTTAAACAGTTGCTTCTTTAGGCAGAACACTGTAACATCAGGCTATAGTCTAGACTCCCGTTCCTTCCCCTCTAAGCTTTGAACTCAAGGCTTTGTGCTTATCATGGGATCAATGATAAAAGAAAAGAAAGACTTGTGTTTATATAGCGCCTTTCACAACCTCAAGATGTCCCAACGCATTCTCCAGCCAGAGAAGTACTTTTGAAGTGCAGTCACTATTGAAATGTAGGAAACGCAGTAGCGTTGCACACTATGCACACTATGCACACAGCAAGCTCCCACAAACAGCAATGTGACAATGACCAGATAATCTGTCTTAACGATGTTGATTGTGGGATAAATCTTTGCCAGGACACTGAGAAGAACACCCCTTGCTCTTCTCCAAAATAGTGTCATGGGATCTTTTATATCTACCTGAGAGGACAGCTCATGTTGCAGCAGAACACAGGCAGTGTGTGTGTGTGTGTGTGTGAGAGGCAGCAGTAACTTTGTCACTTCTGCCCACATGTTGGCACAGGGCGACTGTTGCCAGGAGACCAGCTCTCTGCAGTTCCTCAACAACAGCATACTGTTTCCACTGGCAAGAGGGTCGGTAACCAGAGGACGCAGATTTAAGATAATTGCCAAAAGAATCAGAGGGAAGACGAAGAGAATATTTTTAAACAGCAAGTTATTACGCTGCCTAAAAGAGCAGTGGAAGCAGATTCAATAATAACTTTCAAAAGGGAATTGGATGAATATTTGAAAAAGATTTAAAAATTCAGGACAACGGGGAAAGAGCAGAGAGAGTGGGGCTCCCTGGATAACTCTGTCAAAGTTGACATTAGGAACAATGGGCTAAAAGAGTCTCCTTCTGCATTGTAAGACTCTATGATTCTCTCAGTCTAGTATCTACCCTGGATTTGCAATGTATAAGAACTCAATCTGTTCTGTGCTTGTGACTTGCTTCCTTTGTTTTCTACAGGGAAGTAGGATAAACATTTCTATAAGATGAGAAAAAAGCCTAAATATCTAAAACTTAAACCCCTAGTGTTTGAAAAGTCTCCAACTGTCCATTTAGAATCAAGCTAGCGATCTGTACTTAGATAATTCTGTCAATAGTTAGAAGAGACAAGTTGAAGATTGACATGACCTTAAACCACACCTTCCTGGGTTTGACACTGACATTTTCCCAGGTTCATTGTCAGTATAAGGTATGGGCAAACAATGGTTCTCTGGCTGGTCCTGGCTTCTTTATTTGACTTCAAATTCACAGAACAAAAAACTTTATTTTTTGCACCATAATCATTTAGATTCTTGGTACTTGCAACTGACATTCTCACAAACCGACCCCAAGCAACCCCCAATTCAAAAGCAACTCCCATCCAACCTCTCACACTCAAGATCATCTTAATCTTTCTTGTCTCTCCTGATCAACCAAGGTGATCACCCAGTATGCCGTGCACCACTAATGTTGGCAAAGAGTTGGAAAGAGAACGAGGTGCTTAGCAGACAACGAGCTTGCAAAGTATTTACAGATTCAGAAACAGGCCATTCAGCCCAACAGGTCCATGCCAATGTCAATGCTCCACATGAGCCCCCTCCCGCCCTTCTTTGTCACATTCCATCAGCATATCCTTCTACAGTATTCCTTACTCCCTCATGTGTTTATCCAGCTTCCCCGTAAATGCATCAATGCTATTTTCCTCAACTGCTCCCTGTGTTAGTGAGTTCCACATTCTAAGCAATTTCATAATAAAGAGGTTTCCCCTGAATTGCCAGTTGGATTTATTATTTATGGTCCCTGGTTCTAGTCCCACCCACATTTCTACGATTCCCCTGTCAGGCAGACCTCTATCAGGGCTCCCTCGGTCTTCTCCTTTCTAGAGAAAAGGCCCCCAAGCCTTATAATCTTGCCTGATAGATGTAACCACTCAGTTCTAATATCATCCCCACAATCTTTTTACACATTCTCCAGTCTATGTCTTTCGTATAAGGTTAACACAACTTCTCTGCTTTTCAATTCTATCTCTAGAATCCTATAGATTGGAGGCTTGAAAGAAGACTGAAGGTAGTCCATGGTTTGCAAGGTCGTGGGAAAGAGTAGGAGAAATGAGGGAGAAGAAGGAGTAGGCAGGATGTTGATCTTACAGTTTAGGAGGAATGAGAGAGTTCTTACAGAACAACGATGATAGATTATGGGACTAGTGTAGTGTCTTGTACAGACTAACTATAGATTCCAACAATTGGCTGTAAATGATTTCCCAATTAATATGGAGTAGTGGTCTCAGGATTGTAAATCATCTGGTGCAGGATGTTAATTAGAAATTAATTGTGTTTAACCATATGCAGGTGGTGAGCATTAACTGAACATTCATTTGAACTCCCGATAAATAGACACAGATTAAAACTGTGGTGGTCAGGTTAGGAGGTGTCTGCTTGTAATGTGTAACTCCGTAAATAAATATAAGAGTATCTGAAGACTGGCTCCAGTTCTACCCTTCACCAACTGGTAGAGAGTGCAAGCTGTTTGTATCCAGACTTACAGCAGCCAGAGGCAAAACCAGACACAGAATTAAATTTAAAATAAAAAACTTAATTCTTCTTGTTTGTCCTTCGAGGCGAAGGTGACAATGTTCATCATCTGGGGTGTTTGGTAGGGTTCTGGTAGGTACCTAGGTGACTGCTAAGGTCAGTCTGTACACAGAAGGTTTTTTTTTACAAATAGGACAGGATATCGCAGATGATTGAGTTTTGGTCAAGTTGCTGACTCAGGATTTCCTCGTGTTTTCTTTCTGCCTCTAATATGCGCTTGCTTTTGAAAGAGGCTGCACTGTTTTTTATTTGGTTGTGGCAAGTGCAGGGACCCTGAGTGAGCTTCTCCCAGGACTCAGAGTTAATATCAAAATTCCTAAGTGAAGCCTTCAGAGCGTCCTTACAGCATTTCCTTTAACCACCATGAGACCACATCCCAGACTCAAGCTCCCCATAGAAGATTGGCTTTGGTGAGTGAGTGTCAGGCGACATGGCCAGCCTGACTCAGTCTCAATATGGTGTGGATGTGCCAGCTCAGACAAACACCTCAGTGTCTGGTATTTTGTCCTGTTATCTGATCTTCAGAAGCTTCTGAAGTGAAGCTCAAGTGAAAATGGTTGTGCTTCTTGTCAAGTCTCATATGCAAGGTGTAAGGGATGTAAGGGAGAGGTACCAGCTCTCACAGGCAGGCTCTTTGGTGCAGATCATCCTGTTTTGGTCCTGACCTTCATCCAGCTCTCACCTGTGACCTCAAGCAGTTCTTAGCATGCAACAGCGGCCATAACCTGGTAAACCCTTAATTATAACAAATAACACATTCCCATTCATAACATATATCCTGAGAAGGTTATGAGGCAATATTATAACCCTTTCACCCTACTACCCTCACCTCCTCCCCTGAAAGTGCTGACTCTTACTGGGGTGCAGTCCTACGGGGAACAAACTGCTCCAAGTTGCTTTTGTTGAGGTGTGAATCCATATGCAAACAATTCGAACTTGAGGGCATCATGGCAGAACCTGATCTCATAATCAGCGAATTGGGTCAGTAGCTGATGATCAGAAGCGGCAGATAAGGCTGCTTTGCAGCCCCCCACACCCCACCGTCGCACCTCTTCATCTAACCCCACCAGTTGGACCTCTTTCCCCAAGAGGTGAGCTCATTGAACCATAGAAACTTATCGCACAGAAGGACATCATTCTGCCCTTCCTGTGCTGGCTCTTTGAAAGAGCAGTTGTGCTTAGTCCTGGACTCCCTGCTTTTTGCTTGAAACGCTGTAATTCCTCCTCCTCAAGTACCCGTATAATTTCTGGGGTTCACCTTCTCCAAGTAGAGCAGACAAAATGAACAAATATCAGGCACATATTGAGGAATTGCTAAGGGAAATTCCATTCTAACCTGCTTTTGGTCAATTTGGTGGAGGTGTTGAGGTGAGGATTGGAATACCCCCTAGATCAGGTAGAGATGAACAGAGAGGCTCCTTTAATCTGCCAAATCATGTGATTCAATTCCCAAACATTTACTGCACCAATATTATCATTTTCCATTTCCTGTGTTGGAGAAGCGCTGCCCTGTTGGAGTGAGAACTGTTAAAGGAGCAGGAGCAAGGGATTGTGCAACATAAGGTAATGACTAGAGAATATCCAGTTCCGACAGTGACCTTGACCTCCTCTCTCCACATGCCATGTGTTTCAATTCTTTAACGTTTTGAACCATTGTATTTGGATTTCCAATTGAATTACCATCGAACTTCCAGACACAAAAAAAACAGGCTAGTCAGCCTGACTCCTCTCTGCCACTGTTTCTACTCCACACAAGCCTCCTTTCACTCTACTTCTTCTCACCCTATTAGCATAATCTTTCCCTCTCTCTCCCATGTGTTTCTCTAGCTCCCCTTTAAATGCATCTGTGCTGTTTACCTCAATTAATACTTGTAGTAGTGAGTTCTAACCGTTTTCTGGGTAAAATAAATTATTCCTGAATTCCCTAGATTTATTAGTGACCATTCTATATTTCTGACCCCATGTTTTGGACTCTTCTTCCGAAGCCAGTGTTTTGCCACTGGCACACATCACCAAAATGAATAGAGCACATTAACCTTTTTCAGTACCGACTGTCTTTTGAAACTTGCACGTTCATTAACTGCAAAAACGATTTGGATACATCTTCAATATGTCTCCGCTCTGAAACGTTTTTGCAATTTTAAAAGTTTCTATCAGGTCACCCTTCAGACTCCTCTTCAGGGAAGATTCCCAGCTCATTCAATTTTTCATGATAAGTATAATATCTCAGTTCTGGTGTCATCCTTGTAAATCTTTGTTTTGTACCTTCTCCGGTGCCTATACAGCCTTTATAATTTATACAACAGCTTGCATGTCAAGATTTTGCAGAGTATTTCTATAGATGCTGAGTTACTGTGAAATGCAGCAAGTGTACTTACTTAGGCAACAATGACAACTATTCTGGACCGACGGAGTCGCAGCCATCAGTGCATGATCAGTGAATCTGTATCCATTTGGTACTTATTGATGCTGTTTCAATTCTGATGATGTTTTTATAAATTGCACCTGGATATAAACCATTCTCCTGAAGGTGCAACATACCATATTTTATGAGAGTTTTTATCATGTTTGAAGTCTTCCAGGGATGATTTAGGAACAAGTCTTGCTTTGGTGGAATGCGTTAGTGTGTAGTTTATTTGCAAAGTTAATGATTTGTAGCTTTCAGGGAAAAATGGATGGGATCGTTGAATAGAATCCCTAAAAGATCAGTTAAAAACTTCTGTAACATCCCATGTAATAAAAATGGAATTAAAGTTTTCAGTCACCATGGATCAGTGAGTCTATTTATAACTGGTTGAAATTGCAGAATATGATCCCAAATAACATTGCTGGGAATCTGGCTGTACGTTTAAACCCATGGTATGACAAATTAATAAAAATGTTTTTTAAAAAAATATGGGATCCTTGGCTTTGAAATCATAGGATCAACATAAAAGGAGACTGTTTGGCCCATTGCCCCTGTTCCAACTCCTTTCCAGGTACAACTTCGCAAATGATTTCTAAAGCCTCCTCGTCACAGTCTCATTGCAACCTCCACACCCAAGCTCATACATTCACTGCTCTGACAATGAACGATTGTATGTCGCTAGCTGCTACTGTCCTTCACTCCAGAGCCTTCCGTCATCTCACCCCTGAGCTATGGACTTATTTCCTTAAAGCCTGCCATTTACTTAATCTCTTGAAACTTCTCCTCACACCCAATTCTTTGACCATGATCACCTTCTTAATTCTTCTCCCAGATGCATTCTCAGCCTCCATCTCTTTCCCTCCCTAGGTGCTTACTATTTTACAACAGTGACTACACTTCATAAAGCACTTCATTGACTGTGAAACATTGAGATGACCTTAGGTAATGAAAGTTGTTTTATAAACATAAGTCTTTCTTTCTGTGAAGCATCTGGAAATGTTTTTCTGCACTAAAATGTACACAGAAGTGCAGTGTGCACAGACTACAAGATGCACTAAGCAACTCACCAAGGCTCCTTCAACAGCACCTTCCAAACCAGTGACCACTACCACCTAGAAGGCCAAGGGCAGTAGATGCATGGGAACACCACCACCTGCAGGTTCCCCTCCAAGCCACTCACCATCCTGACTTGGAAATATATGTTGAATATGATATATATAATATAATATCATACTTGAATTATAAGCATATAACTATATGTTGTTCCTTCACTGTCGCTGACTCAAAATCCTGGAACTCCCTCCCTAACAGCACAGTGGGTGTACCTACACCACATGGACTGCAGTGGTTCAAGGAGGCAGCTCACCATCACCTTTTTGAGGGCAATTAGGGTTGGGCAATAAATGCTAGCCTTACCATCATTGAATGCTCACATCCCATAAATGAATAAAAAAGAACTGTAGTTGTTACATGAATGTAAGTTATTGCTGTTGGTTTTACAGCATTTCATTTATGCATCTTCCACCTCCAATTCCTCTACCCACCTCTCCCTCTTCTCAAGGTACTAACTATTGATCAAAACAGATCCAAAGGCACCAACCACTCTCCAAAGACCATTTGCATGTCAGCCTAGATAATGTCACCAGACTGATTAACCATGAATGCAGAACAGCCACAATTGTCAACAGAGATGGACAAAGACAGGGGCTTTCGAGGGAGCAGGGCCAAGTGCAAGAGTTTTTTTTTGATGAGTTGGAGTTTGTGCAGAGAATTCAGGGCAGGAAAGGTTGGGATAAAGTGGGAGTGGAGCCTGAAGGTGTGGAATATAAATGTTAGCACAGATTAATTGGGCCCAATGACCTGTCTTTGTGCTGGAAATTCTATGTAAACTGTGGAGGGGGGAGTTGGCTGGGGAGGGGGATGAGGTGGTGAAGACAACAGGAGATTTTGCTGATGTATAGAATGTGGAGTTCAGAGAACAACTAAAAAAAAAACAGAGATTGGGTTTGATCCAAGAAGAAGATCCGTTGTAATTTTCTCAGGGAATTATGGAATGGGCAATTAATGCCAACATTTTATCAGTGAATGCACAAATCCTGAGAATTAATTTTTTGGAAAGTGATAGATATGACAGTAAAATTGGAGATTTTCCCTCTTCATAGCAGAAATCCTCCTACTCTTCCAAGATCATTCCTGGACAATAGAAACAAGTCCACAACCTCATCTCAATGACTAAGTGCTTCCCTTTCACCAAGTCCCTTCACCTAATTCCAACTCCACAACCCTACCTCAATCTCACTGTCACAAAATCACCCCAGCCAAAGAGTTGGATCCCCAGCACTAATATCCCTCACCTCAGTGAGCACCCCATGAAGAATATAAAATATGTATTTTGTAAGTTAACATTGTAGGAAGATCTGCCCTCGTAGCAAAACATGCCACGTGGCATCATTGAAATATGGAAATCTGAACTAACATGTTACATTTTAAAAAAGAAATCTATGTAATTCAATAAAGCAATGATTTTTATGGATATTAAAATATAAATGAACATTAATCCAACGCAGATGTTTCAAATCAATTTAAACCACCAATTAATAATTTTAGCAGTGTCACTGAATTTAATCATTTACTCTCTGCGTAATTGTTACACGAATTACTCTAAGATTGTCACATTATAGTTTAACCATCTAGTTTTATGTGAATTTCCATTTAAAAATTCAATCATAAAAGGAAATATCAACATAAATAGAGAACTGAAACATATGAGTTATCTATCATGCTCTGTCCTGACATCTTTGGACAACACAAGGACACTGGCCTAGTTGGAAAGGGAGAAGGTGAGAGAGAGAGAGAGAGAAACAGAGGAAGACAAAGCAAGTACGAGACAGAGCGAGAGCAGTTGAGAAGAAAGTGAGCATGAGAGTGCAAGAGAGGAAAGGCAGTGAGCACAAAACAGAGAGGGAGGGGGAGTGCAAAGGGGCATGGTGCAGGGAGAGAATAGAAGAGGAAAGACACAGAGACAGAAAGAGAAAGGAAGAAGAGGAAAGGAATAGAGAGGTCAAAGGGTGATAGATAAGAGAAAAATAAAGTTGAGGAAAGAGAGAAATCACATTGTGAACTGAATGAGTTGCTAAAATATGAAGGACAGGAGTAGAACAAAAAAAGCAAATGCACAGCAAGCTTGATAGCAACACCATCGATTTCCATTTCCACCACTCCACCATTGGTGGCCATGTTTTCAGCTGCCTGGGCCCTAAGCTTTGGAATTCCTTCCCTGAACTTATTTGCCATTCTATCTCTCCCGCCTCCTTTAAGACACCAATAAATCTACCCCCTTTAACAATGTGCGCCATAACATCCCCATATGTGGCTTGGTGTCAAATATTGTTTGATAATAGCACCTTTGAAATGCCTTGGGATGTTTTACTACTTTAAAAGGTGCTTTATAAATACAAGTTGTTGTTATTTATAAAGAGAAATGACAGGTTAAGGTCTCGAATGTCGACTCTTTGTCTAAAACAAAAACAGAATTACCTGGAAAAACTCAGCAGGTCTGGCAGCATCGGCGGAGAAGAAATCAGTTAACGTTTCGAGCCTTCATGGCCCTTCGGCAGAACTGAAGTTCTGCCGAAGGGCCATGAAGGCTCGAAACGTTAACTGATTTCTTCTCCACCGATGCTGCCAGACCTGCTGAGTTTTTCCAGGTAATTCTGTTTTTGTTTTGGATTTCCAGCATCCGCAGTAGCTTTTAGCTTTTTGTTTTTGACTCTTTGTCTAAGCTGGCTCCCCATTCTTGCTTCAGATGCTGATGGAACCTGTTTGGGAGATTTCTCGTATTTCCTGCTTTCATTTCAGTTTCCAGCATGTTCATTTTCCTTTTTAATCTCAACTCAGTGGCAGGGAAGAGGTTGGGCTGAGATGTCCCATCTCTTCATTTCTTGACACCTCTTTTGGGAGCTAACCTTGATTGTGCTCCAGGTTTATCCAGGGACGTTTCATCATTCCCTCACATCACCATGGAAAATTAAATTGTTACTGAATAATATTTTTTCATGTTTATGTTGTTAGTAGAATGTGTAGACAATAATTATAAAGTACAGAATATTTCACTGCCAACAACTAATGTCCAGACGTTACTGTTTGTGACAGTAACAATAAATTATATTTATTTAGCGCCTTCAGTATAATAACATGTCCCAATGTGTTTACATGGGAAATTATGACACTGAAGCACACAAGGAGATATTAGGTCAGATGATCAAAAGCTTGGCCAAAGAGGTAGGTCTTAAGATGTGTCTTAAAGATGGAAAGCGAATAGAGAGGCTGAGAGGTGTAGGCTTAGAGCTGAAGCAACTGAAAGCACAGCCACCAATGGTGGAGCGATAAAGTTGGGGGTACACAAGAGGCCAGAATTAGGGGGACATAGATATCTCAGAAGGTTGTGGGGTTGGAGGAAATTACAGAGATAGAGAGGGGCAGGACCGTGGAGGAATTTGAAATCAAGGATGAGAATTTTAAAATCAAGATATTACTTGACCAGGACCCAACGTAGGTCAAGACTTGGTGTGACTTACGACAAGGGCTACGGAGTTTTCAGTGACCTCAGATTTACAGAGGGTAAATTGTGGGAGACCAGAGTGCGTTGGAATAGTCAAGTCCAGAGGTAATGAAGGCATGAATAAGGGTTTCAGCAGCAGATGAGCTGAGACAGGATGAAGTCAGGTGATGTTACAAAGGTGGAAATTGTTAGTCTTGATAGTGTAAATATGAGGTCAGAAGCTCATCTCAGGGTCAAATGTAACACCAAGATTATGAACAGACTGGTTTAATCTTGGACTGTTGTCAGGGAGAGGGATGAAGTCAGTACCAGGAAAGAAGTTTACAGCAGGTCTAAAAACAACAGCTCAATCTTCCCAATCTTTAATTGGAGGAAATTCCTACTTGTCCAGTGCTGAATGTCAGATAAACAATCTGATAATTTAGCAACAGTGGAGGAGTTGAGAGAGATGGTGGTGAGGTAGAGCTGGATGTCATCAGCGTACACGTGAAAGTTAATGCTGTGCTTTTGAATGAATGTCACCAAGGGACAGCATGTAGATGCAAAATAAGAAGGGGCCAATGCTAGATCCTTGGGAGACACCAGAGGTAACGGTGTGGGAGCAGGAAAATAAGTCATTTCAAGAGATTCTCTGGCTATTATTAGATGGATAAGAATACAACCAAGCGAGGGCAGTCCCAGCCAGTCAGACGACAGTGGAGAGGTGTTGGAGGAGGATGTGGTGGTCAATCATGTCAAAGACTGCAGACAGGTCGAGGAGGATGAGGAGAGAAAGTTTACCTTTGTCACAGTCACATAGGATGTCATTTGTGACTTTGGTAAAAGCTGTTTCTGTACTGTGCCAGGGGTGGAAACCTGATTGGAGGGATTCAGACATGGAGTTCCTGGAAAGATGGAAACGGATTTGGGAGGTGACAACACATTCAAGGAACAGCCAAATATATTTTTAATGGGTTGATGCCTCCACCAAAACACTAGACTAGGGAATATCACACAGACACTTTTGCCTCCGAAGGCCCCAAAAGGCACTGGGGCCCGAAGGGACCAGCAGCAACCTGAACTTGCAACACTCACCTGTAGGCCTCCCAGCACAGCGCCCTCTTCAGCCTACCTGCTAATCATTAGCTTGATGCATGGCTTGTGCCTGGGCTACATTAGACTGGAATCAAGGAAAAGACAGAACGAGATGTTGATCACAATGTTGCTGAATGCTACAGTGAATTTATATGCTGAGGCCCAGTATGCAAGGCTCCTCAGAGCGCAACAGTTATTCAGGTAGTTACCCTGTTAGGAGAGAAGCAGCCAAAAATGGTTCCCTCCCAAATTTCTGGTCCTCCCCATTCCTTCCAGTCTTGTATCGAAACATTGTGAAGTGCTTCGCATGATTAATTACTAATTGGATAGCTCTTCCTGTGGACAGCCAGCACAGGAAGGGAGGGCCAAATGGACTCCTACTGTGCTGTATCATTCTATAATCTTCTTTAATTCTTTAATTTCTTGTGGTGTTGGTTGAGGGATAAAATTGGCCATGAATCAGGAGGACTCCCTGCCCTTCTTCAAGTGATTCCATGTGATCTGTAATCTCCATCTGAGTTGTTAGAAGGTTGGGAGGGATGTGTGTTTGCTGGAAACTGCTTTAGAAAAGAGTGAGAGAAAGAAACTTGCGCAGTTCCAAACCATCTTTGAAGAAAGAGAAGTATTTCATGGTCCGGATTTTACAAGGAGTTGATCATTAAGTGTCAGTATTCGCCACCTTGACCTCTCTGAAACTGGCCACAATTTCAGGATGTTGGGCACAGGCAGGATAACGAGGAGATCCTGAAGTTGCAGTCTGTCACTCAGGACTCCAACACAGCCTGTAATGTGGCCCCAGAAACTCCTCACAGAGGCAGCAATCATTCAAACCAGCGAGAATTTCAATATTCCCGCTCCTGTACCTCGGGTGGAGTTTTACGCCGGTGGGATTTTACAGTCCTGCCGCAGTGGCTCGCCACAGTTTATGGCCCCTGGGGCTATAAAATTCCACCTCACATCACATCACTGTTAGAAAATCCTTAAAAAGTGACACCTCCTTCAGTCAGGTGTAACTGCATTTTTAACAACAACCTGAGTAATGACTACTCCTGAACGACAGAGTTGTCCCTGAAAAAATAGTTTTTTTTCACCCGTAAAATATTGAAAAATGTCTCCATTTGATTAATTAGTAGATTTTTAAAGCTAATTTTTAAAATAAATTGCATCTTTAAAGCTTTCTGAGAATAAACGCATTAGCTGTGCTTCAGTAGGGAGCACTTTTTCCTCTGTGCCACATAGGCCTGGGTCTCACTCCAGGACTCGAGCACTAAAATCCAGACGGACACTCCAGCGCAGTCCTCAGGGAGTGCTGAGCCTGTATCTGCCCTCTCAATTGTTTGCAAAAAATCCTATGGCACTACTTTAAGGTGTCAACCTTGACTCACTTAGTAGCACTCCAGCCTCTAAACAGGAAGGTCCTAGGTTCAAGACCCACTCCAGGAATGCACAGCGTTGAGGTAGCTGAATGCTATAAATGCACATCTTTCTATATTGATACCTTCACCAATTGTCCATCCCAATCTTTAATTTGCTCTATGTAAAACATTTTTAAAGTGATTTTATTTCAGAGATTTTCCTTTTTCGATTGGCCTGTGAAAACGTTTTGATGTGATTGGCTGCTTTGTGCAGCTTGATGACATCACTTAGGTCCATGTTGGGGATCCCCAGTAGACAATACAGTGATTCCATTGTCAGGATGGTTAAATACTCACTACAGAGATCGCGAGATCTCTCAGTGAAGTTTACTTTGAGGTCAGCAGTGAGTGCCCTTGCATCGCCAAGGTCCACAAACTCTGGGCTGAAATGTAAAGTGGCCAGATTCATTGGCTGGAATCTTCCTGGTCCTGCTAGAGAGAGTTGGACAAGGAAGCAATTCAGATATGCTGACATCGGGCCAGTGATCTGATGCACTCCTGCTTCCGATCGAATTTCTCCAGAGGTGGGTTATCACCGACAGAGGTTACTCGCCCGTCAGCAGCGAGTAACCAACTTGAATAATTAACCAAAAGCAGAAAGTGCTGGAAGTACTCAGCAGTTCTAGTAGTATCTGTGGAGAGAAACAGAGTCAATGGCCCGGACTTTTATCACTGAGGCAGATAGCGGGAGTCAGGAAAACTCTCGGCTTGGCTTCCAGGCCTTGGGGAGAAAGTGCTCACCAAAGATGGGGTCTTTGGGGTGGCTGTGCTCTGGAGTCGGGATAGCTGACCGGAGAAAGAGGTGGCAGCTACACTGGCTGCCGGGCGTGGAGGCAGACTGTTTAAAAGGCTCACCTCAGTGCTGTCTGACTCCCTCCCAGTTGTAAAGTAAAAGGTAAGGACCTCCAAACCCTCACCCTCAAACACCCACACACTCCCCAAACCCCATCCATGGCATTTCTAAGCCCATTCACCCACTATATACTGCATAGAAGCAACGAACCCTATAGTGACAGTAGGATGTGTAGAATAAACCTACAAAAGTCATTCCTAGATAACTTCCTACTTTCTAAAAAAACTCCTTTTTAGTACAGGGCAATAAAAGTATCAATCGTCCTGGTCCTTTTAACTCCAAACATAAGAAACTGCGAGCACTTTAAACCTCTTTATCTTATGTAAAGAAACACTGAAATTGACAGAAGAGATCAGAGAGCCAGAACTGTCATTCAAGCAATGTTTTCTATGGGACTCAGGTGTTTTAGTACCTAATGGATGTCTGAGTTCTGAGCTAAGAATACATGCTGAAGCTTGGCTGAAAGCCCAGAAATCCATTAGCTTGTTGAAACACCTGAGTCCTAGAGAAAACTTTTCTTAATTGGCAACTCTGGCTCTCTGACCTATGCTGTCAATTTCACAATGTTTATTTACACAAGTGCTTGCAGTTTCAGCTACTAAAACTTTAAAGGGCTTGGATGATTGACACATTTTATTCCCTGTAGTAAAAAGGAGATTTTTCTTAAAGTGGAAAGTTATCAATGAGTGGTTTTTGGAAAAAAAAATGTGCATCCTTCTGGGGAGGCAGTGGTGTAGTGGTATTGTCACTGGACTAGTACTCCAGATACCCAGGGTAATGCTCTGGCGGCCCGGGATTGAATCCCACTACAGATGGTGAAATTTGAATTCAGTAAAAAATCTGGAATTAAAAGTCTAATGATGACCATGAAACCATTGTCGATTGTTGTAAAAACCCACCTGGTTCACTAAAGCCCTTTAGGGAAGGAAATCTGCTGTCCTTACCTGGTCTGACCTACATGTGACTCCAGACCCACAGCAATGTGGCTGACTCTTAAATGACCTTAAATGAAGTTGCCTAACAAGACAATCTGCTCTCATGGGCAATTAGGGATGGGTGATAAATGCTGGACCAGCTGGTGATGCCCACAACCCATGAATGAATATAAAAAAACCCGCACTGTCACTATAGGGTTCATTTTTATCGTGTATAGTGGGAGAATGGGCATGGAAGTGCCATAGCTTGGCATGGGGGGGGGCATGAGAGGTTGTTTGGGGGACATACCTTGGCACAGGGCCATGAGAAGAAACTTTTGAATGACAACTCATTGAAAGCCTGGCCCAAGTCCATGAAAATTGTGGAGGACTAGGACATGGCTGACCCTGCAATGGAGCCAGCAAGGTCAGGAGTCCAGGGTGCGGGCTTCTGACCTAAACCAACCTGTACCCTTTAAAGGCCCTGTTTGAAAATTGGAAACCATGGCAATGGGGTCGGGAATCTGGGTTTTGGTTCGTGGTCGTCATTTTTAAAGGAGCCCTGGGTCATCGACGAAAAGGCCAACATTTCAAGTCAAATATGACTCTTCTTCAAACTCTTCTTTTATTTTTAATAATGATTTCCAGCATCTGCAGTTATTTGCTTTTCTTTATGAATAATTAAATAATTGGCGTCCGGAACTACAGAACTTGAGTATTGCTGAAAAAAGAGACATGTCGAAGCCTTTCTTCTTGCACTCATCAGGTCGCTTCACAAAAATACCAATATAAGGGGAAAACAACAATTTATATTGTATGTGAAGAGATATGGCAAGTGGATTCTGATTGGCACAGGTGTTGCCATGGGAAACATACCAGTGACGGTGACTGACAGTTAACATTAGATGTGATTCGGCAATTGGCCAACATTTTCCAAATAATCCTTAGTGTGCTAAGAATTACACTGACAACCAATTTAAGATTGTCAGTTGGGCTGCAGTGTGATGCATTTTTGTGTACTGGAAACTACATATATTTATTCACAGGGCCTGTTCTTTGCAAACGGAAAGAACATGTACACATATTGCGCCTGTTTCAGTGAAACAAAATAAGTGACAGCCATTTGCTGACTCATTCCTCAGGGCATTGCCTTGACCAACAGGGTCAAGCTGCCTGGTTAAAATTTCAAACAATACTTGGCAGTTAACTGTCAGTCACCATCACTGGTGCATTCTCCATGGCAATGCCTCTACCAACCAGAATCCGCTTGCCTACCAATCAGCACATGCAGTATAAATTGTTGTTTTCCCTTAGATTGGTATTCTTGCAAAGTGTCCTGATGAGTGCAAGACAAAAATCTTCACCATGTCTCTTTTCTCAGCAATAATTAACTGCCTGTTTGTGGGCTGTTTTGGGGAGACTGCGGGGATCCGAAGGTAAAACCTGGGGGCAGATGGCTGGGCTGTGGGCTACCCACGGAGCCTCCTGTCCTTACCCCCAAACCCCCACCACCCACCGTCCCCACCCCAACAGAGCAGCATTGCTCAGTGGGCCACAGGGTGGCCTGGCTGCTGTGGGGCCAGAGTTTGCTTTCAAAAAAAAATTTCAAGCCTCTTCAGAGTGCACCTCAAGATGGAGGCGGCTCGCAGTCAGCCTCCTGCAATGGCAGCGTCCATCTCTGCCCGTGGGGGGGCTACCATCTGCCCAGGGCTCCAGCTCCTCTTATTGACCATGCAGCCCTAAGCGGGTGGCAGTCCTGGTGACAGGCAGATTGACATCACGTGTAGGAATTGCTCCCATCCCATCTTTAAGCGGGGGGGCAGGGGGAGGTGGGTGGGGGGGGGGGGAAAGATTCCGCCCATTGTGAGCATCAGGCGGATAGGAGCTGGGACAAGGTTCAGCTCCTTAACAATTTGGTTTGATTTTCAAACGCGGATTATTGGAATTTTTTTCAGTTGATATGGGGAGATGAAAGTTCATCAGACTTACCTCTTTGTATAGGTTCAAGTTTCCTTTTAAGAATGTTGTAGTGTAAGGCATTAGATTTATTTTTCTCAATACTTTCACCCATGCACACAGGTACATTGTCCTCTTGTGACTTTTCCCTTCCCTTAAACAAGAGCGATACACTTTTAATCGAAAAAATGAAAAGAATAGTGAAGTTACCACAAGCATGCATGACTCGGGGAAAATAGAACAGAACAGCAGAACAAACAAAATTCATTAGGAAGAAGGAAAAATCAAAGGAAAACCACATTAAGGATGTTAAGGGGAATGTCAAATCTGAACTGTTTCGCCCTCATCTGTACTGAACACGTCTAGAAATTGTTACACAGAGAATATACTCCAGTTCTGGGGATTACTGAAACCACATCATAAGTGGTTAATTTTTCATAAACCAACCTTCCCAATTTGGTTTAAGCCACACTGTCATAGCACAGGCACATTCTTTTTATCAATGGATTTTAAATTGTAGTTTTGTTTAAATAAGGAAAGCTAAAATAAGGGCTTATTTATCTGGAGCAGATTAGTGTTGGCAGGAGTTCATTGTGCTGTGGAAATCATTGTGACTTACTCATTGGCCTAGCATTGCATTCATCCGATTGATTGGCCACTGCATCCTGTGTGTCATCTCTTTAAAAATGTAGAGAATAAGTTGCACCCTCAACTCAACTCATGTGGCTTAACCTACATCGATCCAGGGCTCTTGGTCAAGGTTATTTTATAGTATATTTTAACTACAGACCCCATCAAAATACAACGATAAGCCAAAAAAAATACACCAGCAGATCCATCAATAAACTCTGGCAAGCTCAACTCAAAAGCAGAACAGGCCAACCAAAAGCCACCAAGAAATTCTACCAGTAAAATCCTACTACACAACAACAATTTGCCTTTATATAGAACCTTCAACAGGGTAAAATATCCCAGAGTGCTTCACAGGAGCATTAGCCAACAACATTTCACTTGGTCAAAGAGGTGGATTTTAAAGAGCGTCTTAAAAGACCAGAGAGAGCCAGAGGGGTTTAGGGAGGGAATTCCAGAGCTGAATATACAGCCACCAGTGGTGGAGCGATTAAAATTTGGGAGGTTTTTAAGAGGCCAGAATAAGAGGAGCATAGAGATCTTGAATGGTTGTAGAGTTGGAGGAGATTACAGAGATATGGAGGGATTTGAAAACAAGGATGAGAATTTTAAAATCAAGGTGTTGCTTAACTAAGAGCCAATATAGGCCAGCGAGCATGGGGTAATGGGTGAATGGAACTTGGTGCTGGTAAGGATACTGGCAGCAGAATTTTGGATGAGGCTTATGTTTACAGAGGGTAGAATGTGGGTGGCCAGCTAGGACAGTGTTAGAATAGTCAAATCTAAAGGTTACAAAGGCACAGATGAGGGCTTCAGCAGTAGATGAGCTAAGGCAGGGGTAGAGTCAGGAAATGTTATGGAGGTGGAAATAATTGGTCTTTTTGATGGAGGAACATGTGGTTGGAATCTCATCTCAGGGTCAAGTGTAACACTGAGGATGCAAACAATCCGGTTCAATTTAGGCAGGGAGAGGGATGGAGTCAGCAGCTAGAGAACAGGGTTTGCGGTGGGGGCTGAATGTCTTTGACATTCCCAACATTTAATTGGAGGAAATTTATGTTCATCCAGTACTGGATGTCAGATAAGCAGTCTGATAATTTAGGGACAGTGGAGGGGTAATGGCAGTGTACATGTGGAAACTAACACTGTGTTTTTGGATAATGTCAATGAGGAGCAGGATTGTAGAAGAGAAGTAGGAGGGGGGCCAACAATAGATCTCTGGGGAACACCAGAGACAAACGTGTGGGAGCAGGAGGAGAAAACATTGCAAACAATTTTGTGGTACAACTGGACAGATAGGAACGGGTGCAGTGAGTGCACCAACATGTACTGGAAAAAAACATCCAAATACAGTGATAAAATACCAAAATGCACTTTTTTAAAAAACACCAAAATGCTAAAGAATAGCTGCACCAAAATACACTGGAAAAACATTAAAATAGGCTGGCCAAAGTATCACAACAGGCTGGCAAAAAACAAAATCCATTGGAAAAAGTTTGAACATTTACTGGATAAAAACATCAAAATAGACTTTGAGAAAACATCCAAAAGACCACAACAATCATCAAAACACACTATAAAATGACCAAAATATGCTAGATTGAAAAAAAAAAAGCAATAAAAGACTGTTTTACCAGCACAAAACACGTTGGAAAAACGATCAAAATACAATGCTAATAATAACAAAATACATCGGATAATCACTGAATGGAAACATTAAAATACCGTGGATAAAAACACTAAAACGCACTGGATAAAACACGAAAATTCACCGGAATAAACACCAAAATGACCTGGGAAAAAATTAGAATACATTGAAAAAACACCAAATGACATTGTATTAGCAAAATACATTAGACAAAAACACCAATCTTCACTGGGAGAAATAGCCAGGTACATTGGGGAGGAAAAAATTTGTCAAAATACACTTCAGAAAACATTAAAATATTGGAAATAGAAGTAAAATATCATCAATAAAAGCAAAAAGATCCACATGGGAAAGAAACAAAACTCATACAACTGTATGAGAACACCAAAATACCTTGGAAAAATCAACAAACTACACTGAAAAAGCACCAAAATAAAGTGGATAAAATCATCAGAATACATTGGATTAAAACACCAAAATACACAGAAAGAAACAAAAAAAATACATTGAAAGAATATCAAAATTCAATGGAAAAATACCCAAAAAAACTATTTAAAAAAAAATCATACATGCTGAATAAAAATGCCAAATTCTTTGGAAAAACACCAAAAAAAATTTTTAAACCAAAATACACTGGATAAATACACCAAAATACACTAGATAAATACACCAAAACACACTGGATAAATACACCAAAATACACTGGATAAATACACCAAAACACACTAGATAAATACACTAAAATACACTGGATAAATACACCAAAATACACTGGATACAAACACCAAAATACACTGGATACAAACACCAAAATACACTGGATACAAACACCAAAATACACTGGATAAATACACCAAAATACACTGGATAAATACACCAAAACACACTGGATAAATACATCAAAATACACTGGATAAATACATCAAAATACACTGGATAGATACATCAAAATACACTGGATAAATACACCAAAATACACTAGATAAATACATCAAAATATACTAGATAAATACACCAAAATACACTGGATAAATACACCAAAATACACTGGATAAATACACCAAAATACACTAGATAAATACACCAAAACACACTGGATAAATACACCAAAATACACTGGATAAATACACCAAAATACACTGGATACAAACACCAAAATACACTGGATACAAACACCAAAATACACTGGATAAATACACCAAAATACACTGGATAAATACACCAAAACACACTGGATAAATACACCAAAATACACTGGATACAAACACCAAAATACACTGGATAAATACATCAAAATACACTGGATAAATATATCAAAATACACTGGATAAATACACCAAAATACACTAGGTAAATACACCAAAATACACTGGATGAATACGCCAAAATACACTGGATAAATACACCAAAATACACTGGATAAATACACCAAAATACACTAGATAAATACACCAAAATACACTGGATAAATACGCCAAAATACACTGGATAAATACACCAAAATACACTGGATAAATACACCAAAATACACTGGATCAATACACCAAAATACACTAGATAAATACACCAAAATAGAATGGATAATAAAACACCAAACAACACTGTACTAAACCACCAAACTACACTGGATTAGAAACAGCAAAGTGTACTGGATTAAAGTAAAACAGCAAATATATTGGAAAATGTGTCAAAAGACACTGGAAAACACCAAGATAAAATTGATTAACTCACCAAAATGCATTGGAAAAAACTTCTTCAAATTTCACTGGAGGAAATCACTAAATATGCTGGAAAGAAACTTGGGAAAATACCCCAAAATACATTGGGGAAAACAACAAATCACACTGGATTAAAAACACCAAAACTCAATGAATGAAAACACAAAAATACACGGCATAGAAACACCAAAATTCCCTGGAACCAGCTGCAAAATGCATCGGATAAAAGCACCAAAGTATATTAGAAAAGAATGAAAATTCACTGAATAAAAAACATTAAATACACTGGGAAAAATATGAAATAAGGACCAAAATACACTGAACGAGAACATTAAGCTCAGTGAATGAAATCACCAAAACACCCTGGCCGAAAAAAAGCACCAAATACACCAGGGAAAGACACAAAAAAAACTGGGAAAAACACCAAAATGCACTGGATAACAAAAAATACACTTGGAAAAAAACATCAATCACATTGGTAAAAAGGCCAAAGTGCACTGCACAAAAACACCAAAGTTACATTGGTGAAAAAACATCAAATTGCACTGGAACAGATTTCAAAATACACTGGGGAAAACCTACCAAAAATAGATAGGAAATAAAGACCAACACACACCGCGTGGAAACACTAAAATAAACTGGATAAAAACAACATATATTGGAAAATACATCAAAATGCCCTTTATTAAATCAATAAAATACATTTAATAAAAGCAACAAGGTACACTAGAAAGCACTAAAAAAGCTGATTAAGTCAGCGTAAAGTGTTGGATAAAAACGCTAAAACACACTAGATAAACTCCAAAATACACTGTATAAAACACATTGGATAAAACATCAGAATATACTGAAAGATACAGCAAAATGCACTGGAAATAAACACTAAATTGCACTAGAAAAGCTATCAAAATACATTGGAAAAACTGCCAAAATACACTGGAAATAAAGGCTAAAATGTACAATGAAAATACTAAAATACATCAGTTACAAACAAGAAAACACACTGGAAAAAATTCAAAATTCACTTAGTAGAACATCCTAAAACACAATTCAAAAAACAACAAAATTCACTGGATAAAAACATCCAAATAAAATTGAATAAAATCCTAAAAAAAAATTAGAAGAAACAACAAAATATAAAAAACAGGAAAATAGACTGGAACAGAACTCCTAAAATGCACTAGAATATCACCAATATACAATGGACAAAAAACATTAATATACATGGAATGAAAACAACAAAATACAGGTCAGAGTACGCTGGATTAAAAAACTAAAATACATTGGAAGAAAACGGCAAAATGCACTGGAAATAAACATGAAAATGCACTGGAAATAAACACCAAAATTCACTGGAAATAAACACCAAAATTCACTGGAAACAAACTGGAAATAAACACCAAAATACACTGGAAATAAACACCAAAATTCACTGGAAATAAACACCAAAATTCACTGGAAATAAACACCAAAATACACTGGAAATAAACACCAAAATACACAGGAAATAAATGCCAAAATACACTGGAAATAAACACCAACATTCACTGGAAATAAACACCAAAATACACTGGAAATGAACACCAAAATACACTGGAAATAAACACCAAAATTCACTGGAAATAAACACCAAAATACACAGGAAATAAACGCCAAAATACACTTGAAATAAACACCAAAATACACAGGAAATAAACGCTAAAATACACTGGAAATAAACACCAAAATTCACTGGAAATAAACACCAAAATTCACTGGAAATAAACATCAAAATACACTGGAAATAAACACCAAAATGCACAGGAAATAAACACCAAAATGCACAGGAAATAAACACCAAAATACACCGGAAATAAACACCAAAATACACTGGAAATAAACACTAAAATACACTGGAAATAAACACCAAAATACACTGGAAATAAACGCTAAAATTAAACACCAAAATACACTGGTAATAAACACCAAAATTCACTGGAAATAAACACCAAAATACACTGGAAATAAACACCAAAATACACTGGATATAAACACCAAAATACACTGGAAATAAACACCAAAATTCACTGGAAATAAACACCAAAATTCACTGGAAATAAACTGGAAATAAACACCAAAATACACTGGAAATAAACACCAAAATACACTGGAAATAAACACCAAAATACACTGGAAATAAACGCTAAAATTCACTGGAAATAAACACCAAAATACACTGGAAATAAACACCAAAATACACTGGAAATAAACACGAAAAAACACTGGAAATAAATATGAAAAAACACTGGAAATAAACACCAAAATTCACTGAAAAAAACACCAAAATACAATGGAAAAAGCACCAAAATTCCCTGGAAAATCCACCAAAATACACTGGAAATAAATTCCAAAATACACTGAACAAAGTGTACTGAGGAAAAACAAAGAAGAAAAGTATTAAAATATCAAAAATCACTGGAAAAACTCGAAAATATACTGGGAATATATATATAATTAAAATACTAAATATACTAGAAAAATGGATAATAAAACCCCCAGTAAATCTATTAAACTATACAAAGAAATCCAACAAGCTGTACTAAGAAACCCTCAACATTCAACAGCAAACTCACCAAAATACATCAACAAAACTACCTGAATATGACAGCTGGGTGAGTGAAACTAGAACTAGGAGCCATAAATATAAGATAGTTACTAATAAATCCGAAGGGAATTCAGGTGAAACTTTTTTACCCAGAGAGTGGTGAGAATGTGGAACTCACTACCACAGGAAGTAGTGAGGAGAGTAATATAAATGAATTTAAAGGGAATGCTAAATAAACAAGAGGGAGAAAGGAATAGAAGGATATGTTGATAGGGTGAGATGAAGTGGGGGCTTGCATAGAGCATAAACTCCAGCATGGATCAGTTGGGCCAAATGACCTGTTTCTGTGCTGTAGACTTGATGTAACTCAATGTAACCTCAGAGGAATTTACTCTTCAATTAAGACAAGATGGCAGCAACCTGGTGACTGAGCAAAAAAGGACAAGAATCTCCCTAAGGAACATTCCCAGAATATACAGTGGTTGTGAGAGTTGCAGCTCAAGAGGCTCCCTAAGTGTAGGGAGATTTGGAAAGATTGTCAAAAATTAAATATCTGTTTATATTGGTTCCTTTAATGGCCAAATCACCCAATTTATATTATTAACAGACTTACCCTGTTAAAAGTAGAATGTGTCAGCCTTGTCTCTCCAAAAGATTGTGGGTTCAAGCTCCACTTCAGGACTTGAGTTACATCTGCACTGTTGAAAGTGCCATCTTTCAGATGAGACATTAAACCAAGGCCTTATCTGTACTCTCAGGCGAATGTAAAAGATCCCATGTCGCTATTGGTATCCCCGCCAATATTTATCCCTCAAACATAATCATTGAAAACAGATCAGACAACAAGAGGAACGAATGGCCAATTGTGCATCAAACTAACCAATCCTGACCCGGAAGAGGATCCTGCAAGCACTCTTTCAAAAACTGTATTCCGTATGTAAACACCTGAAAAATTCCCAGTGCTGAAGAAGAGAAGAGTCCTGGGGAACCAAGCAGGACGATCTTGGTCAAAGATCACTCCTAAGCCATCTCCAGTCCCTCAGATTGACCTCCTGAGAGGTAAACAGTATGATTTAATTGAAATTATCTTATTTAAAATTCTCAGTCAAGGTGTTGGAATTGCATCAATCACAACTCTGTCTTTCAATTTAAGAAAGAGGTAAAATCACCTATACAGGAGTAGCAAATGTTAATGAGAGGACAAAACTTAAGTGTGGGCTCTCACTCCTGATCACATCATGCTCAATTGCAAATGCCTTCATCCCTCAAATAGTTTTCTGACAATACAACTAAGAAATGATACTGAGGTTGAATTTTTGGGTCTGAGGAAAGTTGGAAGTGTGATGCCAGCCTGGTGGCTGCTTTATAAACCTGTATCCTTTCCATCCTTTAAAAGACAAGTTGAGGCGGGCTGGGGATGTGGAGTGTGAGGGCGAGGTACATTCCTGGCCAACCTCGAGAATCTTGCACAGCTTGTTTCTGCCGGTCGCTGGTTCCCATGCTGCAGTTGATGCTATCTCCCTGAAATCCAAGGATTAAGTTACGAGGAGAGATTGAATAAACTAGCGTTGCATTCCATTGGAATTTAGAAGGTTAAGGAGTAATTCAATCAAAATTTTCAAGTTACTAAGGGGAACTGATGGGGTAGAGAGCAGGAAATTAATTGGGGTGTCTAAGACTAGGGGACAAAGCCAAAAATTAGAACCAGACATTTGAGGAGTGAAATTAGGAAATAATTCCCCTCATGAAGGGTGTGGAAGCTTGGAACAGATTTCTGTAGATGCTTGTTTTTTTATTCATTCATGGGATGTGGGCTTCACTGGCTGGACCAACATTTATTGCCCGTCCCTAGTTGCCCTTGAGAAGGTGGTGGTGAGCTGCCTTCTTGAACCGCTGCAGTCCATGTGGTGTAGGTACACCCACAGTGCTGTTAGGAAGGGAGTTTCAGGATTTTGACTCAGCAACAGTGAAGGAACGGCAATATATTTCCAAGTCAGGGTGGTGAGTGACTTGGTGGGGAAATTCTAGGTGGTGGTGTTCCAATATATCTGCTGCCCTTGTTCGTCTGGATGATAGTGGTCATGGGTTTGGAAGGTGCTGTCGAAGGAGCCTTGGTGAATTCCTGCAGTGCATCTTGTAGATGGTACACACTGCTGCTACTGTGCATTGGTAGAGGGAGTGAATGTTTGTGGATGTGGTGCCAATCAAGCAGGTTGCTTTGTCCTGAACGGTGTCAAGTTTCTTGAGTGTTGTGGGAGCTGCACTCATCCAGGCAAGTCGGGAGTATTCCATCACACTCCTGACTTGTGCCTTGTAGATGGTGGACAGGCTTTGGGGAGTCAGGAGGTGGGTTACTCGCCTCAGGATTCCTAACCTCTGACCAGCTCTTGAAGCCACGGTATTTATATGGCTAGTCCAGTTCAGTTTCTGGTCAATGGTAACCCCCAGGATGTTGATAGTGGGGGATTCAGTGATGTAATGCCATTGAACATCAAGGGGCAATGATTGGATTCTCTCTTGTTGGTGATGGTCATTGCCTGACACTTGTGTGGTACGAATGTTACTTGCCACTTGTCGCAAATGGTGTTGAACATTGTACAATCATCAGCAAACATCCCCATTTCTGACCTTATGATGGAAGGGAGGTGATTGATGAAGCAGCTGAAGATGGTTGGGCTATGGACACAACCCTGAGGAACTCCTGCAGTGGTGTCCTGGAACTGAGATGATTGACGTCCAACAACCACAACCATCTTCCTTTGTGCTGGGTATGACTCCAGCCAGCGGAGAGTTTTCCCCCTGATTCCCATTGACTCCACTTTTGCTACAGAGATAGTAGCTACAGAGATAATGGATGCGCTGGTAGTAATCTTCCAAGAATCCTTAGATTCTGGAAAAGTCCCAGAGGATTGGAAAACTGCCAATGTTTAACACCCTTATTCAAAAAGGGAGGAAGACAAAAAAACAGATAACTATAGGCCAGTTAGCTTAACATCTGTCATTGGGAAAATGTTAGAGTCTATTATAAAGGATGTAATAGCAAAGCATTTAGAGTTACATAATCCAATCAAGCAGAGTCAGCATGGCTTCATGAAGAGGAAATCATGCCTGACAAATTTCTTGGAATTCTTTGAGGAAGTAACAAGCAGGATAGATAAAGGAGGACCAGTAGATGTAATATATTTGGATTTCCAAAAGGCATACTGCACGTAAGGCTGCTTAATAAGATAAGAGCCCATGGTGTTGGAGTAGTAGTAGTTACAGTTCCAACAATTTGCTAAATACTGCTTCGCTGGTGATTGTAATTTTCTTGAGTTCCTCTCCCACTTCCATTTCCTGATTTACAACCATTTCTGGGATGTTACTTGTATCCTCTATAGTGAAGACTAGTGCAAAGTACCTATTCAATTCATCTGCCATCTCCTTAATTTCTATCGCTAACTCCCCAGACTCATTTTCTATAGGAGGACCAACACTCACTTTGTTAACCCTTTTCTGTTTTTAAATATCTATAGAAACTCTTACTATCTGTCTTTATATTTCTAACTAGCTTTCTCTTGTACTCTAATTTTCTCCTCCTTATTAATCTTTTAGTCATTCTTTGCTGTTTTTTTATATTTCCAATCCGTATACTGTCCAATCTTCTGGCCTGGCACCCATCTTTGTGCAATTATATGCTTTTTCTTTAAGTTTGATACTGTCTTTAACTTTTTTAGTTAATCACGGATGGTGGGTCCTCCCCTTAGAATTTTTCTTTCTCGTTGGAATGTAGCTTCTCTGTGTATTCTGAAATATCCCCTTAAATGTCTGCCACTGCATTTCTATTTACTTATCCCTTAACATACATTGCAAGTTTACTTTCGCTAGCTCTGCTTTTATGTCCTCATAATTGCCCTTATTTAGGTTTAAAATACTAGTCTTAGACCCACTCTTCTCTACCTCAAACTTTATGTAAAATTCAATCATATTATGATCACTGCTACTTATGGGGGCCTTCATTAGGAGGTCATTAATTAATCCTATCTCATTGCATAATACCGGGTATAGTATAGCCTGTTCTCTGGTTGGCTCCAGAACATGCTGATATAAGAAAATATCCCAAAAACATTCTAGGAATTCATCATCTATGTTACCTTTGCCCACCTGATTATTCCAGGCTACAAGTAGATTAAAATTCCCCATGATTATCGCCGTACCTTTCTGACAAGCTCCTACTTTTTCGTCTTTTATATCCCGTCCTATCGTGTGGTTACTGTTAGGGGGTCTGCACACCACTTCCACACGCGATTTCTTGCTTTTGTCATTCCTCATCTCTACTCAAACCGCTCCTATACCCTGGTTTCCTGAACTTAGGTCATCCCTCTTGATTGTGTTAATGTCGTCTTTAATTAACAGAACCACACCTCCAACTTTTCCTAACTTCCTATCCTTCCTAAAAGTCACGTACCCTTCAATATTCAGGTCCCAATCTATGCCATCCTGCAGTCATGTCTTTGTAATGGCTATTAGATCATACTTATCTATCTCTATTTGCACTATCAGTTCATCTGTTTTGTTGCCAATGCTACATGCATTCAGATGCAGAGCCTTAAGATTTGTCCTTTTATTATTTTTGTAATGTCTAGCCTTATCTGCTAATTTACTCTTAGATTTGTACTCTCTGTCCCTTCCCATCATGGTCTGTTTACTATTTCCCATATTAGTATCCTCCTCTCTTCCCTTGTTCCTACTCTTTGATTTACCACATCTGCCTTGCCCCCACTATTTAGTATAAAACACTCCCAGCTCCCGAGTTATGCAGTTTGCAAGAATACTGGTCCCAGCCCCACTTTCCCCAGTACTGGTGCCAGTGCTCCACAAACTAGCACCTCCTTCTCCCACACTAGTCTTTAAGCCATGTATTCATCTCTCTAGTTTTAAGTACCTTATGTCAATTTGCATGTGGCTCAGGTAATAACGCACAGATTATAACCTTTGTGGTTCTGCTTTAATTTGCCTTGCTCCTCTCTATGCAGAACCTCTTTTCTAGTTCTACCTATGTCATTGTTACCTCCATGGGCCATGACAACCGGACCCTCCCCTTCCCACTGCAAGTTCCTGTCCAGCCCTGAGCAGATGTCCCGAGCCCTGGCACTGGGCAGACAACACAGCCACCTGGACTCTCGGTCTTTGCTGCAAATAACAATGTCAATCTTCCTCATCAAATAATCTGTGGTAGAGTTCCACATTTTTACCAATCCCTACATAAAGATGTTTCTCCTGAATTCCTAATGGGTTTCATTTGTGACAGTCTTATTTTTATGGCCCTTGGCTTGGTCTCCCACACAATTTGACCATTTGCCTGTGATTGGCGGGTTTTACAGAAGACTATATGCTCATGGAGAACTTGGCTAACCCTATGTGTGAGCAAGGACCTTTGGCTTCACCGAGGCAACTTCCGAAAAGTGTTCAGCTGGCACAATATTACCGAAATAATTTGGCTAGCCCACCGCAAATGCCTTTGATCCTGGGGCCAAGACATTGTTCATGACCTTGAAAATGTGTGCCATTCTGTGGTGTGACTACCTCCTGGTACAAAACATCCAGGCAACCTTCCCCCTCCCTGATGTGTCACAGTGTCTGCAGCTCAGCCTCCAGATCAATGACTCTGAGTCAAAGCTCCTAGAGTTGCAAATATTTACTGCAGACCTGTTTGCCCAGGAGCTCCCACATGCTGCAGCCTTGACACATCTGTCCTGCCATCCTTACTGTGTGTTAATTAATTACTTAATTATATTATTCACTTATTTATGTTGCTGTTTTATATATTTGGTTAAGTTTACCACCAGTTTGTATACTATTTTAAACCTTAGGATTGGAACAGACCTTAATCACTAACCAGATACTCAGTAAACCGCTAGCCCCTTTCCCTTTGGTAGTGTAAGCACCAATTCCTACAGGGTGAGAAAGGTAGAAAACACAAAAGGAAATGAACACCTCCTTCTCCCCCTCACCGAACTGCCCCACTCACCAAACTCTCAGGTATGCACTCAGTTCCTCAGCTACACTCATTTGCCTTGGGTTCCCTAAAGAGCCCTGGATTTATAGAAAACTGAACTGGGGCTAGAGAAATAGATTCAACTGGTTAACTAATTAACTACTCTCAGCAGAGCATGTTTACCTGCCTAAGGCTGGAAGAAAGAAAGAAACTAAGTCTACTTACACAATTTCCCAGTCACTGCTAATTACAGATTACACTAAATATTTCAAGAACAAGGCTAATACTTTAAACTCCCCCACCCATCAAACCCTCAGATATTCACTCAGTTCCTCAACTCCACTCGTTTGCCCTGATCTCATTGGATGACAAGACAGGCTGAATGGCCTCCTTCTGTTCGGATGCTCCCTGGAGTTCTTCATGACGCGAGGGACTAGGGTCGATCAATCCCAGAGGGACTTGATCCCCAAAGAGCAAAACCCCTTTCCATCGCTGTGTGAAATTTGTGTGTGTGCTATTACAATACAGGGTGTGTGACAAATGCTTCTGAAACTTTAACATAATGCGGGAGAAACTGGGAAAGATAAACTTCAACCAAACGACATCGATGCAAAAAGTGCTGGCGTTTTAACTTTTTAGGTAAAATCCATATTTTTACAGGAATTTAATAACAGGAGGAATGTTATTTTAAAATGTATCTCAGGCCCAAGGCATTATACGTCTGAACTTGTTCTCGATTTGAAGCAACTCTTTTAAAAGCTGTCAGTTCTGCTGAACAAAGCTCTCGCTTTGAATTATAAACTCGACAGTTAGTCCAGCCGGCTCTCATTGCCAGTCAGAGTATATCTGTTGTTTCCAAAAAACCTCAAATCCTTTCCCACTGGGTGAGGATGGCACCAGTCCTGAATTTCTGAGAGCTATATTGAATTTTACAATGTGGGAACAGGCTATTTGGCCCAACTGGTTGATACTGGTATAAAAGCAAAATACTGCGGATGCTGGAAATCTAGAACAAAAAAAACAAAAATACCTGGAAAAACTCAGCAGGTCTGACAGCATCTGCGGAGAGGAACACAGTTAACGTTTTGAGTCCGAATGACTCTTCATCAGAACTAAGGAAAAATAGAAAAGTGGTGAAATATAAGCTGGTTTAAGGAGGGGGTGGGATAGGTTTTATCTCTACCTTTTAGCCTATTTCGATCCCTTCCCTCCACCCCACCCCCACTAGGGCTATCTGTCCCTTGCTCGTCCTGCTTTCTACCCTTAATGTCATCATTAGCATATTTCTTAGCTAATGTCACCACCGTCAACACCTCTTTGTCCTTTTGTCTATGACATCTTTTGGCAATCTCCACCTATCACTGGCCCTCTATCCAGCTCTACCTGTCCCACCTCTCCTTAAACCAGCTTATATTTCACCTCTTTTCTATTTTTCCTTAGTTCTGATGAAGAGTCATATGGACACAAAACGTTAACTGTGTTCCTCTCCACAGATACTGTCAGACCTGCTGAGTTTTTCCAGGTATTTTTGTTTTTGCTGTGGTTGATATGGGTGTTTATGCTCCACTGGAACCTTCTCCCACCCTTCTTCATCTGACCCCATCACACCTCCCTCCATTCCCTTCTTGCACCTGTGTTTAGGACTAAGAGGAGGAGAAGTTTCTTCATCAGAGGGTGGCCAACCTTTTGGAATTCCCTACCCCAGAGGACTGTGGAGGCTCAGTTGTTGAGTAGATTCAAGGCTGAGATCGATAGATGCCTACACATTAAAAACATCAAGGGATACAGGGATAGTGCAGGAAAATGATGTTGAAGTAGAAGATCGGCCATTATCTCATTGAATGGTGGAGCAGGCTCGAAGGGCTGAATGGCCTACTCCCGCTCTTATTTCTTAGGTTCTTATGTCCCCATAAACATATCTATACTGCTCACCTCAACCACTCCGTCTGGTAGTGAGTTCCAAATTCTCACCATTCTCTGGGTAAGGAAGCTTCTCCTGAATTCCCTGTTGGATTTATCAGTGACTATCTTATATTTATAGTCTCTAGTTGTGGTCTGCACCCCTCTACCCACCACCCACCACCCTCCACCCCTGGCTGACCCCCAAACGAGTGGAAACATCTTCTGTATCAAACCCTTTCATAATTTTAAACAACTCTGTCAGGTCACCCCCTCAGTCTTCTCTTTTCTAGAAAAAAGAGCCCCAGCCAGTTCAGTCTTTTCTGATAGTTATAACCTACTAGTTCTGGTATCATTCTGATAAACCCCTTTTTTTTGGCATCTTTCCCAGTCTTCTAAATCCCTTTCATAATCTGGAGGCCAGAACTGAGTGCAGTATTCCAAGTGTGGTTGATCCAAGGCCTCATACCAGTTCAATGGAACTTCTCTGTTTCAATTCCAAAGCTCTGAAAGTGAATCCCTTGCTTGATTTGGGGTTTTTTGGCCTTATTAATCTGGTTCATTACTTTCAGTGATTTGTATATTTACTACCAGGTGCTTCTGCTTCTCTAACCCCGATTAGACTCTTATCTTCCAAGCAGCATGAGCCTCATTATTGTTCCTACCTAAAAGTAACACATCACCTTTATTTATATTGAAATATGCATGTGTACAAGTCCTACATTCTTCTCCCTGTTTGAAATATTTTCCCCTCTCCTTGAACCCAAGACTCTCCCACATCGGAACCAAATTTGTTTGAGAAGAATCACCTTTGGCATTTTCTCCCCTCCTCCCTGACCCTACCTGTCCCCCAATACCCCAGGGGCAGCAGTGTGAAGGGCTGAGTAGTAACAGTGATCTGCCTAAGAGCAGATTCTCTGCTCATTTCTCCACGCCTCACGGTCTTGCATTTTTCTCTTTAGTTACTTGTAGAAGTCTCCCAATTTCAATTTCAAGTTGTCTAACATTATCTTTCTCCTTCCTCCTCTTGGTCTACATCCCTCTAATCTTTCCTCAATCACCTCTAAGGGTCTGTCCTCGTCTACCATCCTGAGAATGTCTTCATCGCTTGTGTTCTCTTCAACAGACCTGCTCCATCCTTACCCAGAACCACATTTCACCACTTTCTGACCTTTGGATCTCCACTTTTCTTAAGGTTCACATTTCAGCCCCGTACAGCCAGACACTCCAAATCACAGGGCGGAATTTTACCGCCCCCTCCTGCTGGCAGGATTTTCCTTTCCTGCTGAAGCCAATGGACTTTTGAATGGCTCGCTGCATGTTAATCATTGGTCCACCCCCACAGCAACGGGGCTGCAAAATTCCACCCACAGTTTTGGTAATTATTTTCTTAAGATCGCTACTCATTCCTATACCGAGCAATCCTTTATGTTTGGATTATTTGCCATTGCCGTGCTAGCTCTGATATTTTTATGGCAGGAACCATCTTCTGACAACACGTTTCCCAGACACTAACATTGTGATCAGGCTGCTGATCTGTGTTTCTAGTCTTATTTATTCCCATCTTCACATTAACTCGTTTCTCTCTCCACCGATGCTGAGTATTTCCAGCCTTTCGTTTTTATTTCAGATTTCCAGCGTCCGCAGCATTCTGCTTTTTATAACTGTCATCTTTTTTTACATTGGTTTTACATTAATTTATTCTCAGACAGGGGGTGGGCCATTTAGGACTGAGATGGGGAGGGGTTGCTACACCTTTGGAATTCTCCACCCCAGAGGGCTGTGGAAGCTCATCACTGAGTATGTTCAAGACAGAAATCAGTAGATTTCTGGAGAATAATGATATCAAGGGATATGGGGCTAGTGGGGGAGATGGCGTAGAGATAGGTGATCGGCCATGAGCTGTTTGAATGGCGGAGCAGGTTCAGTGGGACGAAGGGCCTACTCCTGCTCCTATGTTCCTACATTCCTAATTTTCATTCCATAAGATTTCACCAATTCATTCATTCATTCTATCCAAAAGCAGAAGGATGTGATGGTTGGGTAGGCAGTACCCCAAACTGAATTCCAGCTATGTTCAAGTATTTGCAATTCAGTTATTATAGAACATTGCTTAGCCTAAAGTGGAAGATGAGAGGAGGAGAATTGTACCAAGACTCCGATTTCCCAATGCCATTGCCTCAAAGCAGAGAAAGGAGAGAAATATTTCACAGCTTGAAAACTGTGTACACCTCATTTTGGTGACTGATGTGCCAGCTCATTGTATAATTACTGTCAAAAATCACACAAGCTAACTTTGATCTGGTTTTAATTTTATTCATTATCAGAAAAAAAAAATCCGTCATGGATGGCACTCCACCAACAAATGCCAAAAGTAAAAGTGTCTTTTCCTCTCGGTGATTCACTGGCATTTTGAGGTGAATCATTGGTCTGCACTCAACATTCTCACCCACGCCTTTGTTACCTCGAGGCTCATTGCTTCTCCTGCCTTGTCTCCTATCTCCCACCCTCCATTAACTTGGGCTTTTTGGAAACTTGTTACCCCTAGCTGAGGGGTCAATTACCAAGGGGACAGAGATTTAAGGTGATTGGTAGAAGGATTAGAGGGGACATGAGGAAAAACCCTTACATCCAGAAGGCGGTGGGTGTCTGGAATTCGCTGCCTAAGTTGGTGGTTGAGGCTGAAACGCTCAAATCATTTAACAGGTACCTGGATCTGCACCTGAAGTGCTGGAACCTGCAAAGCTATAGACCAGGTGCCGGAAAGTGGGATTAAAATGAATGGCTAGTTTCTTTTTCCTCTTTTTTGGCCAGCATAGACATGATGGGCTGAATGGCCTCTTTCTGCACTGTAACTTTCCTATGGTTCCATGGTTCTAACTCTGCTGCCCGCTATGGTAACTCACACCAAGGCCTGATCACCTATCAGCCCCAGTGCTTACTGTCCTACACTGGCTACCGATTTGGCAACACCTAAATTTGAAAATTCTCATTCTTGTTTTCAAATCGCTTCATGTGGTTATCACCGGTCCCTGAGTAAAGAGAATTCCTTGCCCCTCCCTATCTCTGTACCCTCGACTAACCCTACAACCATCTGAGATCTCAGCGCTTTTCCAATTCTGGCCTCTTGAGCATCCCTGATTTTAACCGCTCCACCATTAGCGGCCACGCGTTCAGCTGCCTGGGCCCCAAGCTCTGGAAGTCCCTCCCTAAACCCCTCCAGCTGTCTACTTCTGCCTCCTCTGTTTCTAAAGGCCTATCGCTTCAACAAAGCTTTTGGTCACTACTTCTAATTCCTCCATATGTGGATTGTTGTCAAATTTGATAATGCTCCTGTGAGGTGTCTTGGGAAGTTTTACTATGTTAAAGGCGCTATATAAATGCAAATTGGTGTAGGCTACAATTTTCAATTTGAAAAAACCTGAAGCACTTTTTATAAAGTGATTGAATTTGGGGCCTTTACAACAACAATGAGTTTTTTTTTAATTTGCTGCTTCTAAATTTCTTTTCATAGAAGTTGATCCCTTCAGGTGTCAGCGATGGTTCAGTTAGTGACGTTCTCTCCTCTCTGAGTCAGGAGGTTGTGGGTTGAACTCCCACTCCAGACACTTGAGCTCAAAATTCCATACTGACGCTCACTCACCCAGTGCAGTACTGAGGGAGTGCTGCACCATCTCTCAGATGAGGCATTAAACCAAGGCCCCATCCGCCCTCCCAGGTGAATGTATAGCTCCTAAGGCAATCTTCTGAAGAAGAGCAAGGGCAGTTCTCCCTGGTGTCCTGGCCAGTGTGCCATGATGAGGAGAATGACCTCTGGCTGTTGCTGTAAAGGCCTGTGCAGAATTTCACTTGACTGAGGTGTCAAGGAGTAGCTGGTGCCCTTTGACCTGTACCCTCAGCAAGTGTCAGCTTCAGGAGCGAAGGTGGATGGTGAAGCAAAAATGGAGGGCAATCAAAAATGATTGAGATAAACCAAAGGCATTCTGTTGTGGTTTCAGTCATTTCCAGAAGATGGCTGCAGCTGATTAACCTGACTGACGACCCCCCCCCGGCTGAGTCTGTCTCAAAAGGAAACTTGCTCTGAAGTAAATTAAATGCAGGTGAACGAGGGGTGGAAGCACCTGAGGTAACGTTCTGAATCTAATCACAGCAAACGACTAAATGGCATAATTAGAAACCTCGAACTTGGGCTACATTCATTTACAAAATGTGGGGCTTAATTCTCCATGTGAAAAAAAACCAATCAATATTTAATCTCTAGGACCTTAGTGAATATTGATCTTCTTTATGTCATTAATCAATGAAACTTTTCCTGAAGGTTTTAAACAAAGAAAGGTCTTTACAGGAACACAAATTCATGTGGGCTGCAATTGAATACATAATTTTATCATTTATATATATTATATGTATTTTTAAAAGCTATTTGAAGAATAAATAATGATGAATGTTTAACTGCATTCCAGTTTTGTGGGAATATTGACAGATTGAGCAGGAATGCTAAGGGATTTGGTTTGCTGGATTGTCAGGCAAGATTGCAATTTAATGATGGAGTCTAGGTTTTGCTCAGGCAGATTCTATATTTACCTGGGCTTATTGACAGCTGGGGTTGTCTGATGACAATATAAAACAACAAAAAATTTGCATTTGCATAGCACCTTTAACATAGTAAGACATCCTAAGGTGCTCCACACAAACACCAACAAACAAAATTTGACACT
Source organism: Cetorhinus maximus (assembly GCF_964194155.1). Classification (NCBI taxonomy): domain Eukaryota; kingdom Metazoa; phylum Chordata; class Chondrichthyes; order Lamniformes; family Cetorhinidae; genus Cetorhinus; species Cetorhinus maximus. The sequence continues at coordinate 223,869,000 of NC_135880.1, read as the reverse complement.
GAAACACATAAGGAGATACTAAAAGCTTGGTCAAAGAGGTAGGTTTTATGGAGCAACTTAAAGGAGGAGAGTGAAGTAGAGAGTAGAAAGGTTTAGGGAGGGAATCCCAGAGCTAAGGGTGCAGGAAGGCACAGCTGCTATAGAGAGAGCAGTTAAAAACGGGGATGCGCAAGCGGCTGCAGTTGGAGGATCATCGAAATCTTGGAGGACTGTGGAGCTGGAGATTACAGAGATAGGGAGTCACGGGACCACGGAGGGATTTGAAGACAAGGTGGAGAATTTTAAAATCGCGGCACTGCCGGACCGGGAGCAAGTGTGGGTCGAGCACAGGGGTGCAAGGTGAATTGGACTTGGCGTGAGTTAGGATACTGGCAACAGAGTTCAAGTTTAGGTAGGGTGGAAGGTGTGAGGCTGTCTAGGGGAGCACTGAAATAATGTAGAGGTAACAAAAGTCATGGTTGCAGCTTGCATTCCTGGTTCAGACGCTCCATCACCTTGACTGATCCTCATGGGAATAGATAAGAGGCGCCAATCGACAAAGCTACGTAACTTGACTGGCTAATGAGACTCCGCATTAACTAATGAACTGCTCCAGTGCTAAACATTTTGGTTCCAGTGTTAACTGTGAATGGAAGGTCAGTGACTGAAGACTGCGTGACTTGTTCTGATTACCCCTCTCCCCAACCTTCCTTCCCACCCAAAAATAGAATTTGCTTTCTCAAGTAAGCAATTATTCTACCATCAGTAATTAATTCTCAAGCTACTGTCTGCACTAGCATCTTGTTTTTACTGGGCCTACTCAAGGAGTGTTTAGAAGTCAACCATATGGCTGGAGTCACCTGCAGGCCCAGACTGAGTAAGGTCGCTGGATTTTCTTCCTTAAAGGGACTATTAATAATTCAGATGGGTTTTTAAAAGCAATCGACAGCCTTTCCAGCCACCTTTGCTGGTCAACCTCAGATTTTTATTTACTTCCAGATTTTTTTAAAACCCCAAGTTCAGGTTTTTAAGCTGTCAAAGTGGGATTTTAACTCGTATTCTTCTAGATTGTTAGTGTAGGTCTCTGGGTTGCTAACTGACTAGCATAACCACTGCATTTGACCAACTCAATCCCATAGATTGACAAGAGTTTAAACAGCAACACTTTGCAAATGTTTTACCTCCCGATCTCTCTTCATGTATTGGTCACTGGATGAGGCCAGTGAGGATAGATCAGTATCTTCAGAACACAAATGACAACATAAGAATATGTACACCCAAATTCAGCTGAGTTGCTCCCCTGTCATGGGGACTGACAGGCTGTAAGTGTGAGTTGGAGTTGCAGCTTCAATCACTATAGCCCAATTCTCTAGCTCACTCCAACACCACCCCCATATCCACCAACCCACCGAATGAGGCACTTTGCAAAGGACACAGCCCTCATACAATCCTTCTTGTAGTTCTTTTCACAGAACGATTGACATTGTGCTTTTTCCCCACTCTCCCATTAAACTGAAAAATTGAAAATAAATAAATTTGTAAATAAACACAGCAAAGGATAATGTTTGTGGCATTTTTTATGAGGTTCAGAATTAATTATGAATAGTCCCTTATGGGTTGAGAAATAATAATATCAGATCTTAAATCTTTTCACTAAGCCAAAGGTAACTCCTTCTGCAGAAGTGAGTGGGGATTTTTTTAACATTAAAATGTCAATATTGAAAAGCTGGTGGGCAAAAATAAACAAAGGACAATGTGCGTGGCAAACGTGACTTCATGTGAGAATATCTGCGGCTGCTCCCCTCAAGGGGAACTGCTCCAAGCAGGAAATAATGTTCCAAGCTCCACACTGCAGACACTGTGATGGGATCCATCCAACCATTGTGATCGTTAGATAGATAGAGATAGCTAGAGATATAGATCAACAGATAGGCATAGTTTTAGATAGATAGAGGGACAGATAGATAGAGGGACAGATAGATAGAGGGACAGATAGATAGAGGGACAGATAGATAGAGGGACAGATAGATAGAGGGACAGATAGATAGAGG
>NC_135880.1:223154785-223176770 GCF_964194155.1 Cetorhinus maximus | reverse complement strand
CACACAGGGATAGAGAGAGAGAAACACACACACACACACACACACACACAGGGATACAGAGAGAGAGAAACACACACACACACAGGGATACAGAGAGAGAGAGAAACACACACACACACAGGCACAGAGAGAGAGAGAAACACACACACACACACACACACAGGGATAGAGAGAGAGAAACACACACACACACACACACACACACAGGGATACAGAGAGAGAGAAACACACACACACACAGGGATACAGAGAGAGAGAGAAACACACACACACACACACACAGGGATACAGAGAGAGAGAAACACACACACACAGTACATCAACAGAGAGAGAGAGAGAAACACACACACACACACACACACACAGGGATACAGAGAGAGAGAAACACACACACACACACAGGGATACAGAGAGAGAGAGAAACACACACACACACACAGAGATACAGAGAGAGAGAAACACACACACACACAGGGATACAGAGAGAGAGAAACACACACACACACACAGGGATACAGAGAGACAGAAACACACACACACACACAGGGATACAGAGAGAGAGAAAAACACACACACACACACACACACAGAGAGAAACACACACACACACACACAGAGAGAGAGAAACACACAGACACACAGGCACAGAGAGAGAGACACACACACACACAGGCACAGAGAGAGAGAGAGAAACACACACACACACACACAGGCACAGAGAGAGAGAGAGAAACACACAAACACACAGGCACAGAGAGAGAGAAACACACACACACACAGGCACAGAGATACAGAGAGAGAGAAACACACACACACACAGGGATACAGAGAGAGTGAAACACACACACACACACACAGGGATACAGAGAGAGAGAAACACACACACACACACACACAGGGATACAGAGAGAGAGAAACACACACACAGGCACAGAGAGAGAGAGAGAAACACACACACACACAGGGATACAGAGAGAGTGAAACACACACACACACACACACACAGGCACAGAGAGAGAGAGAGAAACACACACACACACAGGTACAGAGAGAGAGAGAGAAACACACACACACACACACACAGAGAGAAACACACATACACACACACACAGAGAGAGAAACACACAGACACACAGGCACAGAGAGAGAGACACACACACACACAGGCACAGAGAGAGAGAGAGAAACACACAAACACACACACAGGCACAGAGAGAGAGAGAGAAACACACACACACACAGGCACAGAGAGAGAGAGAGAAACACACACACACACACACACACACAGGGATACAGAGAGAAAGAAACACACACACACACACAGATACAGAGAGAGAGAAACACACACACACACACACACACACAGGGGTACAGAGAGAGAAAAACACACACACATACAGAGATACAGAGAGAGAGAAACACACACACACACACACAGATACAGAGAGAGAGAAACACACACACACACACACAGATACAGAGAGAGAGAAACACACACACACAGAGAGATACAGAGAGAGAGAAACACACACACACACACAGATACAGAGAGAGAGAAACACACACACACACACAGATACAGAGAGAGAGAAACACACACACACACAGAGATACAGAGAGAGAGAGAGAGAAACACACACACAGATACAGAGGGAGAGAGAGAAACACACACACACACAGGCACAGAGAGAGAGAGAGAAACACACACACACACACACACACACAGAGAAACACACACACACACACACACACACACACACACACACACAGAGAAACACACAGACACACAGGCACAGAGAGAGACGCACACACACACACAGGCACAGAGAGAGAGAGAAACACACACACACACAGGCACAGAGAGAGAGAGAGAAACACACAAACACACAGGCACAGAGAGAGAGAAACACACACACACACAGGCACAGAGATACAGAGAGAGAGAAACACACACACACACAGGGATACAGAGAGAGTGAAACACACACACACACACACACACACACACAGGGATACAGAGAGAGAGAAACACACACACACACAGGGATACAGAGAGAGAGAAACACACACACACACACACAGGGATACAGAGAGAGAGAAACACACACACACAGGCACAGAGAGAGAGAGAGAAACACACACACACAGGGAAACATAGAGAGAGAAACACACACACACACAGGGATACAGAGAGAGAGAAACACACACACACACAGGGATACAGAGAGAGAGAAACACACACACACACAGGCACAGAGAGAGAGAGAGAAACACACACACACACAGGCACAGAGATACAGAGAGAGAGACACACACACACACAGGCACAGAGATACAGAGAGAGAGAAACACACACACAGGGATACAGAGAGAGAGAAACACACACACACACAGGGATACAGAGAGAGAGAAACACACACACACACACACACAGGGATACAGAGAGAGAGAAACACACACACACACAGGCACAGAGAGAGAGAGAGAAACACACACACACACAGGCACAGAGATACAGAGAGAGAGAAACACACACACACACAGGCACAGAGAGAGAGAGAGAAACACACACACACACACACACACAGGGATACAGAGAGAAACACACACACACACAGGCACAGAGAGAGAGAGAGAAACACACACACAGATACAGAGAGAGAGAGAGAGAGAGAAACACACAGCCACAGAGAGAGAGAAACACACACACACACAGATACAGAGAGAGAGAAACACACACATACACAGGCACAGAGAGAGAGAGAGAGAAACACACACACACACACAGAGATACAGAGAGAGAGAGAGAAACACATACACACACACAGGGATACAGAGAGAGAGAAACACACAGACACAGATACACAGAGAGAGAAACACACACAGACACAGGGATACAGAGAGAGAGAAACACACACACACACACACAGGGATACAGAGAGAGAGAAACACACACACACACACAGAGATACAGAGAATGAGAGAGAAACACACACACACACACAGAGATACAGAGAATGAGAGAGAAACACACACACACACAGGGATAAAGAGAGAGAGAAACACACACACACAGGCACAGAGAGAGAGAGAAACACACACACACACACACACACACAGGGATAGAGAGAGAGAAACACACACACACACACACACACACAGGGATACAGAGAGAGAGAAACACACACACACACAGGGATACAGAGAGAGAGAGAAACACACACACACACACACACAGGGATACGGAGAGAGAGAAACACACACACACACAGGGATACAGAGAGAGAGAGAAACACACACACACACAGGCACAGAGAGAGAGAGAAACACACACACACACACACACAGGGATAGAGAGAGAGAAACACACACACACACACACACACACACACAGGGATACAGAGAGAGAGAAACACACACACACACAGGGATACAGAGAGAGAGAGAAACACACACACACACACACACACACAGATACAGAGAGAGAGAGAGAAACACACACACACACACACACAGGGATACAGAGAGAGAGAAACACACACACACACAGGGATACAGAGAGAGAGAGAAACACACACACACACAGGCACAGAGAGAGAGAGAAACACACACACACACACACACAGGGATAGAGAGAGAGAAACACACACACACACACACACACACACACACAGGGATACAGAGAGAGAGAAACACACACACACACAGGGATACAGAGAGAGAGAGAAACACACACACACACACACACAGGGATACAGAGAGAGAGAAACACACACACACAGATACAGAGAGAGAGAGAGAAACACACACACACACACACACACACAGGGATACAGAGAGAGAGAAACACACACACACACAGGGATACAGAGAGAAAGAGAAACACACACACACACACAGAGATACAGAGAGAGAGAAACACACACACACACAGGGATACAGAGAGAGAGAAACACACACACACACACACACACAGGGATACAGAGAGACAGAAACACACACACACACACAGGGATACAGAGAGAGAGAAACACACACACACACACACACACACACACAGAGAGAGCAACACACACACACACACACAGAGAGAGAAACACACAGACACAGGCACAGAGAGAGAGACACACACACACACAGGCACAGAGAGAGAGAGAGAAACACACACACACACACAGGCACAGAGAGAGAGAGAGAAACACACAAACACACAGGCACAGAGAGAGAGAAACACACACACACACAGGCACAGAGATACAGAGAGAGAGAAACACACACACACACAGGGCTACAGAGAGAGTGAAACACACACACACACACACAGGGATACAGAGAGAGAGAAACACACACACACACAGGGATACAGAGAGAGAGAAACACACACACACACAGGGATACAGAGAGAGAGAAACACACACACAGGCACAGAGAGAGAGAGAGAAACACACTCACACACTAGCACAGGGATACGGAGAGAGAGAAACACACACACACACAGGGATACAGAGAGAGAGAAACACACACACACACAGAGATACAGAGAGAGAGAAACACACACACACACACAGAGATAGAGAAACACACACACACACACACAGAGATACAGAGAGAGAGAAACACACACACACACACACACACAGGGATACAGAGAGAGAGAGAGAGACACACACACAGATACAGAGAGAGAGAGAGAAACACACACACACACAGGTACAGAGAGAGAGAGAGAAACACACACACACACACACACAGAGAGAAACACACATACACACACACACACACAGAGAAACACACAGACACACAGGCACAGAGAGAGAGACACACATACACACAGGCACAGAGAGAGAGAGAGAAACACACAAACACACACACAGGCACAGAGAGAGAGAGAGAAACACACACACACACAGGCACAGAGAGAGAGAGAAACACACACACACACACACACAGGGATAGAGAGAGAGAAACACACACACACACACACACACACACACAGGGATACAGAGAGAGAGAAACACACACACACACAGGGATACAGAGAGAGAGAGAAACACACACACACACACACACACACAGATACAGAGAGAGAGAGAGAAACACACACACACACACACACAGGGATACAGAGAGAGAGAAACACACACACACACAGGGATACAGAGAGAGAGAGAAACACACACACACACAGGCACAGAGAGAGAGAGAAACACACACACACACACACACAGGGATAGAGAGAGAGAAACACACACACACACACACACACACACACACAGGGATACAGAGAGAGAGAAACACACACACACACAGGGATACAGAGAGAGAGAGAAACACACACACACACACACACAGGGATACAGAGAGAGAGAAACACACACACACAGATACAGAGAGAGAGAGAGAAACACACACACACACACACACACACAGGGATACAGAGAGAGAGAAACACACACACACACAGGGATACAGAGAGAAAGAGAAACACACACACACACACAGAGATACAGAGAGAGAGAAACACACACACACACAGGGATACAGAGAGAGAGAAACACACACACACACACACACACAGGGATACAGAGAGACAGAAACACACACACACACACAGGGATACAGAGAGAGAGAAACACACACACACACACACACACACACACAGAGAGAGCAACACACACACACACACACAGAGAGAGAAACACACAGACACAGGCACAGAGAGAGAGACACACACACACACAGGCACAGAGAGAGAGAGAGAAACACACACACACACACAGGCACAGAGAGAGAGAGAGAAACACACAAACACACAGGCACAGAGAGAGAGAAACACACACACACACAGGCACAGAGATACAGAGAGAGAGAAACACACACACACACAGGGCTACAGAGAGAGTGAAACACACACACACACACACAGGGATACAGAGAGAGAGAAACACACACACACACAGGGATACAGAGAGAGAGAAACACACACACACACAGGGATACAGAGAGAGAGAAACACACACACAGGCACAGAGAGAGAGAGAGAAACACACTCACACACTAGCACAGGAATACGGAGAGAGAGAAACACACACACACACAGGGATACAGAGAGAGAGAAACACACACACACACAGAGATACAGAGAGAGAGAAACACACACACACACACAGAGATAGAGAAACACACACACACACACACAGAGATACAGAGAGAGAGAAACACACACACACACACACACACAGGGATACAGAGAGAGAGAGAGAGACACACACACAGATACAGAGAGAGAGAGAGAAACACACACACACACAGGTACAGAGAGAGAGAGAGAAACACACACACACACACACACAGAGAGAAACACACATACACACACACACACACAGAGAAACACACAGACACACAGGCACAGAGAGAGAGACACACATACACACAGGCACAGAGAGAGAGAGAGAAACACACAAACACACACACAGGCACAGAGAGAGAGAGAGAAACACACACACACACAGGCACAAAGAGAGAGAGAGAAACACACACACATACACACACACACAGGGATACAGAGAGAGAGAAACACACACACACACACACACACACACAGGGGTACAGAGAGAGAGAAACACACACACACACAGAGATACAGAGAGAGAGAAACACACACACACACACACAGATACAGAGAGAGAGAAACACACACACACACACAGAGATACAGAGAGAGAGAAACACACACACACAGAGAGATACAGAGAGAGAGAAACACACACACACACACACAGATACAGAGAGAGAGAAACACACACACACACACAGATAAAGAGAGAGAGAAACACACACACACACAGAGATACAGAGAGAGAGAGAGAGAGAAACACACACACAGATACAGAGGGAGAGAGAAACACACACACACACAGGCACAGAGAGAGAGAGAGAAACACACACACACACACACACAGAGAAACACACACACACACACACACACACACACAGAGAGAGAAACACACAGACACACAGGCACAGAGAGAGAGACACACACACACACAGGCACAGAGAGAGAGAGAAACACACACACACACAGGCACAGAGAGAGAGAGAGAAACACACAAACACACAGGCACAGAGAGAGAGAAACACACACACACACAGGCACAGAGATACAGAGAGAGAGAAACACACTCACACACAGGGATACAGAGAGAGTGAAACACACACACACACACACACAGGGATACAGAGAGAGAGAAACACACACACACACACACAGGGATACAGAGAGAGAGAAACACACACACACACACACACAGGGATACAGAGAGAGAGAAACACACACACACAGGCACAGAGATACAGAGAGAGAGAAACACACACACACACAGGGATACAGAGAGAGAGAAACACACATACACACAGGGATACAGAGAGAGAGAAACACACACACACACAGGGATACAGAGAGAGAGAAACACACACACACACACAGGCACAGAGAGAGAGAGAGAAACACACACACACACAGGCACAGAGATACAGAGAGAGAGACACACACACACACAGGCACAGAGATACAGAGAGAGAGAAACACACACACAGGGATACAGAGAGAGAGAAACACACACACACACACACACAGGGATACAGAGAGAGAAACACACACACACACACACACAGGGATACAGAGAGAGAGAAACACACACACACACAGGCACAGAGAGAGAGAGAGAAACACACACACACACAGGCACAGAGAGAGAGACACACACACACACAGGCACAGAGAGAGAGAGAGAAACACACAAACACACACACAGGCACAGAGAGAGAGAGAGAAACACACACACACACAGGCACAGAGAGAGAGAGAGAAACACACACACACACACACATACACAGGGATACAGAGAGAGAGAAACACACACACACACACAGATACAGAGAGAGAGAAACACACACACACACACACACACACAGGGGTACAGAGAGAGAGAAACACACACACACACAGAGATACAGAGAGAGAGAAACACACACACACACACACACAGGGATACAGAGAGAGAGAAACACACACACACACAGGCACAGAGAGAGAGAGAGAAACACACACACAGGCACAGAGATACAGAGAGAGAGAAACACACAGACACACACACAGGGATACAGAGAGAGAGAAACACACACACACAGATACAGAGAGAGAGAAACACACACACACACAGGCACAGAGAGAGAGAGAGAAACACACACACACACAGGCACAGAGATACAGAGAGAGAGAAACACACACACACACAGGCACAGAGAGAGAGAGAGAGAAACACACACACACACACAGGGATACAGAGAGAAACACACACACACACAGGCACAGAGAGAGAGAGAGAAACACACACACAGATACAGAGAGAGAGAGAGAGAAAGAAACACACAGCCACAGAGAGAGAGAAACACACACACACACAGATACAGAGAGAGAGAAACACACACACACACAGGCACAGAGAGAGAGAGAGAAACACACACACACACACACAGGGATACAGAGAGAAACACACACACACACAGGCACAGAGAGAGAGAGAGAAACACACACACAGATACAGAGAGAGAGAGAGAGAGAGAAACACACAGCCACAGAGAGAGAGAAACACACACACACACAGATACAGAGAGAGAGAAACACACACATACACAGGCACAGAGAGAGAGAGAGAGACACACACACACACACAGAGATACAGAGAGAGAGAGAGAAACACATACACACACACAGGGATACAGAGAGAGAGAAACACACAGACACAGATACACAGAGAGAGAAACACACACAGACACAGGGATACAGAGAGAGAGAAACACACACACACACAGAGATACAGAGAATGAGAGAGAAACACACACACACACACAGGGATACAGAGAGAGAGAAACACACACACACACAGGCACAGAGAGAGAGAGAAACACACACACACACACACACACAGGGATAGAGAGAGAGAAACACACACACACACACACACACACACACAGGGATACAGAGAGAGAGAAACACACACACACACAGGGATACAGAGAGAGAGAGAAACACACACACACACACACACACAGGGATACGGAGAGAGAGAAACACACACACACAGATACAGAGAGAGAGAGAGAAACACACACACACACACACACACACACAGGGATACAGAGAGAGAGAAACACACACACACACAGGGATACAGAGAGAGAGAGAAACACACACACACACAGGCACAGAGAGAGAGAGAAACACACACACACACACACACAGGGATAGAGAGAGAGAAACACACACACACACACACAGGGATACAGAGAGAGAGAAACACACACACACACAGGGATACAGAGAGAGAGAGAAACACACACACACACACAGGGATACAGAGAGAGAGAAACACACACACACAGATACAGAGAGAGAGAGAGAAACACACACACACACACAGGGATACAGAGAGAGAGAAACACACACACACACAGGGATACAGAGAGAGAGAGAAACACACACACACACACACACAGAGATACAGAGAGAGAGAAACACACACACACACAGGGATACAGAGAGAGAGAAACACACACACACACACACACACACACAGGGATACAGAGAGACAGAAACACACACACACACACAGGGATACAGAGAGAGAGAAACACACACACACACACACACACACACACACAGAGAGAGAAACACACACACACACACACACACACAGAGAGAGAAAGACACAGACACACAGGCACAGAGAGAGAGACACACACACACACAGGCACAGAGAGAGAGAGAGAAACACACACACACACACAGGCACAGAGAGAGAGAGAGAAACACACAAACACACAGGCACAGAGAGAGAGAAACACACACACACACATGCACAGAGATAGAGAGAGAGAGAAACACACACACACACAGGGATACATAGAGAGTGAAACACACACACACACACACAGGGTTACAGAGAGAGAGAAACACACACACACACAGGGATACAGAGAGAGAGAAACACACACACACACACACAGGGATACAGAGAGAGAGAAACACACACACAGGCACAGAGAGAGAGAGAGAAACACACACACACACTAGCACAGAGATACGGAGAGAGAGAAACACACACACACACAGGGATACAGAGAGAGAGAAACACACACACACACAGAGATACAGAGAGAGAGAAACACACACACACACACACAGATACAGAGAGAGAGAAACACACACACACACACAGATAAAGAGAGAGAGAAACACACACACACACAGAGATACAGAGAGAGAGAGAGAGAAACACACACAGATACAGAGGGAGAGAGAGAAACACACACACACACAGGCACAGAGAGAGAGAGAGAAACACACACACACACACACACACACACACACAGAGAAACACACACACACACACACACACACACAGAGAGAAACACACAGACACACAGGCACAGAGAGAGAGACACACACACACAGAGACACAGAGAGAGAGAGAAACACACACACACAGGCACAGAGAGAGAGAGAGAAACACACAAACACACAGGCACAGAGAGAGAGAAACACACACACAGGCACAGAGATACAGAGAGAGAGAAACACACACACACACAGGGATACAGAGAGAGTGAAACACACACACACACACACACAGGGACACAGAGAGAGAGAAACACACACACACACACACAGGGATACAGAGAGAGAGAAACACACACACACACACACAGGGATACAGAGAGAGAGAAACACACACACAAAGGCACAGAGAGAGAGAGAGAGAAACACACACACACACAGGCACAGAGATACAGAGAGAGAGAAACACACACACACACAGGGATACAGAGAGAGAGAGAAACACACACACACACACACAGGGATACAGAGAGAGATAAACACACACACACACACAGGGATACAGAGAGAGAGAAACACACACACACACACACACAGGGATACAGAGAGAGAGAAACACACACACACACAGGCACAGAGAGAGAGAGAGAAACACACACACACACAGGCACAGAGATACAGAGAGAGAGAAACACACAGACACACACACAGGGATACAGAGAGAGAGAAACACACACACACAGATACAGAGAGAGAGAAACACACACACACACAGGCACAGAGAGAGAGAGAGAAACACACACACACACAGGCACAGAGATACAGAGAGAGAGAAACACACACACACACAGGCACAGAGAGAGAGAGAGAGAAACACACACACACACACAGGGATACAGAAAGAAACACACACACACACAGGCACAGAGAGAGAGAGAGAAACACACACACAGATACAGAGAGAGAGAGAGAGAAAGAAACACACAGCCACAGAGAGAGAGAAACACACACACACACAGATACAGAGAGAGAGAAACACACACACACACAGGCACAGAGAGAGAGAGAGAAACACACACACACACACACAGGGATACAGAGAGAAACACACACACACACAGGCACAGAGAGAGAGAGAGAAACACACACACAGATACAGAGAGAGAGAGAGAGAAAGAAACACACAGCCACAGAGAGAGAGAAACACACACACACACAGATACAGAGAGAGAGAAACACACACACACACAGGCACAGAGAGAGAGAGAGAAACACACACACACACACACAGGGATACAGAGAGAAACACACACACACACAGGCACAGAGAGAGAGAGAGAAACACACACACAGATACAGAGAGAGAGAGAGAGAGAGAAACACACAGCCACAGAGAGAGAGAAACACACACACACACAGATACAGAGAGAGAGAAACACACACATACACAGGCACAGAGAGAGAGAGAGAGAAACACACACACACACACAGATACAGAGAGAGAGAGAGAAACACATACACACACACAGGGATACAGAGAGAGAGAAACACACAGACACAGATACACAGAGAGAGAAACACACACAGACACAGGGATACAGAGAGAGAGAAACACACACACACACACACACAGGGATACAGAGAGAGAGAAACACACACACACACAGAGATACAGAGAATGAGAGAGAAACACACACACACACACAGGGATACAGAGAGAGAGAAACACACACACACACAGGCACAGAGAGAGAGAGAAACACACACACACACACACACACAGGGATAGAGAGAGAGAAACACACACACACACACACACACACAGGGATACAGAGAGAGAGAAACACACACACACACAGGGATACAGAGAGAGAGAGAAACACACACACACACACACACACACACACAGGGATACGGAGAGAGAGAAACACACACACACAGATACAGAGAGAGAGAGAGAAACACACACACACACACACACACACAGGGATACAGAGAGAGAGAAACACACACACACACACACACAGGGATACAGAGAGAGAGAAACACACACACACACAGGCACAGGGAGAGAGAGAAACACACACACACACACACACAGGGATAGAGAGAGAGAAACACACACACACACACAAACAGGGATACAGAGAGAGAGAAACACACACACACACAGGGATACAGAGAGAGAGAGAAACACACACACACACACACACAGGGATAGAGAGAGAGAAACACACACACACACACACACACAGGGATACAGAGAGAGAGAAACACACACACACACAGGGATACAGAGAGAGAGAGAAACACACACACACACACACACAGGGATACAGAGAGAGAGAAACACACACACACAGATACAGAGAGAGAGAGAGAAACACACACACACACACAGGGATACAGAGAGAGAGAAACACACACACACACAGGGATACAGAGAGAGAGAGAAACACACACACACACACACACAGAAATACAGAGAGAGAGAAACACACACACACACAGGGATACAGAGAGAGAGAAACACACACACACACACAGGGATACAGAGAGAGAGAAACACACACACACACACACACACACACACACACACAGAGAGAGAAACACACACACACACACACACACACACACACAGAGAGAAAGACACAGACACACAGGCACAGAGAGAGAGACACACACACACACAGGCACAGAGAGAGAGAGAGAAACACACACACACACACAGGCACAGAGAGAGAGAGAGAAACACACAAACACACAGGCACAGAGAGAGAGAAACACACACACACACATGCACAGAGATAGAGAGAGAGAGAAACACACACACACACAGGGATACATAGAGAGTGAAACACACACACACACACACAGGGATACAGAGAGAGAGAAACACACACACACACAGGGATACAGAGAGAGAGAAACACACACACACACACACACACACAGGGATACAGAGAGAGAGAAACACACACACAGGCACAGAGAGAGAGAGAGAAACACACACACACACTAGCACAGAGATACGGAGAGAGAGAAACACACACACACACAGGGATACAGAGAGAGAGAAACACACACACACACAGAGATACAGAGAGAGAGAAACACACACACACACACAGATACAGAGAGAGAGAAACACACACACACACACACAGAGATACAGAGAGAGAGAAACACACACACACACACATACACAGGGATACAGAGAGAGAAAGAGAGAGACACACACACAGATACAGAGAGAGAGAGAGAAACACACACACACACAGGTACAGAGAGAGAGAGAGAAACACACACACACACACACACACAGAGAAACACACATACACACACACACACACAGAGAAACACACAGACACACAGGCACAGAGAGAGAGACACACACACACAGGCACAGAGAGAGAGAGAGAAACACACAAACACACACACAGGCACAGAGAGAGAGAGAGAAACACACACACACACAGGCACAAAGAGAGAGAGAGAAACACACACACATACACACACACACAGGGATACAGAGAGAGAGAAACACACACACACACACAGATACAGAGAGAGAGAAACACACACACACACACACACACAGGGGTACAGAGAGAGAGAAACACACACACACACAGAGATACAGAGAGAGAGAAACACACACACACACACACAGATACAGAGAGAGAGAAACACACACACACACACAGAGATACAGAGAGAGAGAAACACACACACACAGAGAGATACAGAGAGAGAGAAACACACACACACACACACAGATACAGAGAGAGAGAAACACACACACACACACAGATAAAGAGAGAGAGAAACACACACACACACACAGAGATACAGAGAGAGAGAGAGAGAAACACACACACAGATACAGAGGGAGAGAGAGAAACACACACACACACAGGCACAGAGAGAGAGAGAGAAACACACACACACACACACACACACACACACACAGAGAAACACACACACACACACACACACACACACAGAGAAACACACAGACACACAGGCACAGAGAGAGAGACACACACACACACAGGCACAGAGAGAGAGAGAAACACACACACACACAGGCACAGAGAGAGAGAGAGAAACACACAAACACACAGGCACAGAGAGAGAGAAACGCACACACACACAGGCACAGAGATACAGAGAGAGAGAAACACACACACACAGGGATACAGAGAGAGTGAAACACACACACACACACACACACAGGGATACAGAGAGAGAGAAACACACACACACACACACACACAGGGATACAGAGAGAGAGAAACACACACACACACACACAGGGATACAGAGAGAGAGAAACACACACACACAGGCACAGAGAGAGAGAGAGAAACACACACACACACAGGCACAGAGATACAGAGAGAGAGAAACACACACACACACAGGGATACAGAGAGAGAGAAACACACATACACACAGGGATACAGAGAGAGAGAAACACACACACACACAGGGATACAGAGAGAGAGAAACACACACACACACAGGCACAGAGAGAGAGAGAGAAACACACACACACACAGGCACAGAGATACAGAGAGAGAGACACACACACACACAGGCACAGAGATACAGAGAGAGAGAAACACACACACAGGGATACAGAGAGAGAGAAACACACACACACACACACAGGGATACAGAGAGAGAAACACACACACACACACACACACACAGGGATACAGAGAGAGAGAAACACACACACACACAGGCACAGAGAGAGAGAGAGAAACACACACACACACAGGCACAGAGATACAGAGAGAGAGAAACACACACACACAGGGATACAGAGAGAGAGAAAGACACACACACACAGGGATACAGAGAGAGAGAAACACACACACACACACGCACAGGGATACAGAGAGAGAGAAACACACACACACACAGGCACAGAGAGAGAGATGGAAACACACACACAGGCACAGAGATACAGAGAGAGAGAAACACACACACACACAGGCACAGAGATACAGAGAGAGAGAAACACACACACACACAGGGATAGAGAGAGAGAGAGAAACACACACACACACAGGCACAGAGAGAGAGAGAGAGAAACACACACACACACACAGATACAGAGAGAGAGAGAGAAACACACACACAGATACAGAGAGAGAGAGAAACACACACACACAGGCACAGAGAGAGAGAGAGAGAAACACACACACACACAGGCACAGATACAGAGAGAGAGAGAAACACACACACACACAGGAAGAGAGAGAGAGAGAGAAACACACACACACACAGGCACAGAGATACAGAGAGAGAGAGAGAGACACACACACACACAGGGATACAGAGAGAGAGAAACACACACACACACACACACACACAGGGATACAGAGAGAGAGAAACACACACACACACACACACACAGGGATACAGAGAGAGAGAAACACACACACACACAGGCACAGAGAGAGAGAGAGAAACACACACACACACAGGCACAGAGATACAGAGAGAGAGAAACACACAGACACACACACAGGGATACAGAGAGAGAGAAACACACACACACAGATACAGAGAGAGAGAAACACACACACACACAGGCACAGAGAGAGAGAGAGAAACACACACACAGATACAGAGAGAGAGAGAGAGAGAGAGAAACACACAGCCACAGAGAGAGAGAAACACACACACACACAGATACAGAGAGAGAGAAACACACACATACACAGGCACAGAGAGAGAGAGAGAGAGAAACACACACACACACAGAGATACAGAGAGAGAGAGAGAAACACATACACACACACAGGGATACAGAGAGAGAGAAACACACAGACACAGATACACAGAGAGAGAAACACACACAGACACAGGGATACAGAGAGAGAGAAACACACACACACACACAGGGATACAGAGAGAGAGAAACACACACACACACACACACAGGGATACAGAGAGAGAGAAACACACACACACACAGGCAGAGAGAGAGAGAGAAACACACAGGCACACACACACACACACAGGGATAGAGAGAGAGAAACACACACACACACACACACAGGGATACAGAGAGAGAGAAACACACACAGACACAGGGATACAGAGAGAGAGAGAAACACACACACACACAGATACAGAGAGAGAGAAACACACACACACACACACACACAGGGATACAGAGAGAGAGAGAGAGAGAGAGACACACACAGATACAGAGAGAGAGAAACACACACACACACAGGTACAGAGAGAGAGAGAGAAACACACACACACACACACACAGAGAGAAATACACATACACACACACACAGAGAGAGAAACACACAGACACACAGGCACAGAGAGAGAGACACACACACACACAGGCACAGAGAGAGAGAGAGAAACACACAAACACACACACAGGCACAGAGAGAGAGAGAGAAACACACACACACACAGGCACAGAGAGAGAGAGAGAAACACACACACACACACACACAGGGATACAGAGAGAGAGAAACACACACACACACACAGATACAGAGAGAGAGAAACACACACACACACACACACACAGGGGTACAGAGAGAGAGAAACACACACACACACACAGAGATACAGAGAGAGAGAGAGAGAAACACACACAGATACAGAGGGAGAGAGAGAAACACACACACACACAGGCACAGAGAGAGAGAGAGAAACACACACACACACACACACACACACACACAGAGAAACACACACACACACACACACACACACACACACACGGAGAGAGAGAAACACACAGACACACAGGCACAGAGAGAGAGACACACACACACACAGACACAGAGAGAGAGAGAAACACACACACACACAGGCACAGAGAGAGAGAGAGAAACACACAAACTCACAGGCACAGAGAGAGAGAAACAGACACACACACAGGCACAGAGATACAGAGAGAGAGAAACACACACACACACAGGGATACAGAGAGAGTGAAACACACACACACACACACACAGGGATACAGAGAGAGAGAAACACACACACACACACACAGGGATACAGAGAGAGAGAAACACACACACACACACACAGGGATACAGAGAGAGAGAAACACACACACAAAGGCACAGAGAGAGAGAGAGAAACACACACACACACAGGCACAGAGATACAGAGAGAGAGAAACACACACACACATAGGGATACAGAGAGAGAGAAACACACATACACACAGGGATACAGAGAGAGAGAAACACACACACACACAGGGATACAGAGAGAGAGAAACACACACACACACAGGCACAGAGAGAGAGAGAGAGAAACACACACACACACAGGCACAGAGATACAGAGAGAGAGAGACACACACACACAGGCACAGAGATACAGAGAGAGAGAAACACACACACAGGGATACAGAGAGAGAGAAACACACACACACAGGGATACAGAGAGAGAGAAACACACACACACACAGGCACAGAGAGAGAGAGAGAAACACACACACACACAGGCACAGAGATACAGAGAGAGAGAAACACACACACACAGGGATACAGAGAGAGAGAAACACACACACACACAGGGATACAGAGAGAGAGAAACACACACACACACACACACACAGGGATACAGAGAGAGAGAAACACACAAACACACAGGCACAGAGAGAGAGATGGAAACACACACACACACAGGCACAGAGATACAGAGAGAGAGAAACACACACACACACAGGCAAAGAGATACAGAGAGAGAGAAACACACACACACAGGGATACAGAGAGAGAGAGAAACACACACACACACAGGCACAGAGAGAGAGAGAGAAACACACACACACACACAGATACAGAGAGAGAGAGAGAAACACACACACAGATACAGAGAGAGAGAGAAACACACACACACAGGCACAGAGAGAGAGAGAGAGAAACACACACACACACAGGCACAGAGTGAGAGAGAGAAACACACACACACAGGAAGAGAGAGAGAGAGAGAAACACACACACACACAGGCACAGAGAGAGAGAGAGAAACACACACACACACACACAGGGATACAGAGAGAGATAAACACACACACACACACACACAGGGATACAGAGAGAGAGAAACACACACACACACACACACAGGGATACAGAGAGAGAGAAACACACACACACACAGGCACAGAGAGAGAGAGAGAAACACAGACACACACAGGCACAGAGATACAGAGAGAGAGAATCACACAGACACACACACAGGGATACAGAGAGAGAGAAACACACACACACACACACACAGGGATACAGAGATAGAGAGAGAGAGACACACACAGATACAGAGAGAGAGAGAGAAACACACACACACACAGGTACAGAGAGAGAGAGAGAAACACACACACACACACACACAGAGAGAAACACACATACACACACACACAGAGAGAGAAACACACAGACACACAGGCACAGAGAGAGAGACACACACACACACAGGCACAGAGAGAGAGAGAGAAACACACAAACACACACACAGGCACAGAGAGAGAGAGAGAAACACACACACACACAGGCACAGAGAGAGAGAGAGAAACACACACACACACACACACACAGGGATACAGAGAGAGAGAAACACACACACACACAGATACAGAGAGAGAGAAACACACACACACACACACAGGGGTACAGAGAGAGAGAAACACACACACACACAGAGATACAGAGAGAGAGAAACACACACACACACACACAGATACAGAGAGAGAGAAACACACACACACACACAGAGATACAGAGAGAGAGAAACACACACACACAGAGAGATACAGAGAGAGAGAAACACACACACACACACACAGATACAGAGAGAGAGAAACACACACACACACACAGATAAAGAGAGAGAGAAACACACACACACACACACAGATACAGAGAGAGAGAAACACACACACACACACAGATAAAGAGAGAGAGAAACACACACACACACAGATACAGAGAGAGAGAGAGAGAAACACACACAGGTACAGAGGGAGAGAGAGAAAAACACACACACACAGGCACAGAGAGAGAGAGAGAAACACACACACACACACACACACACACACACACAGAGAAACACACACACACACACACACACACACACACAGAGAGAAACACACAGACACACAGGCACAGAGAGAGAGACACACACACACAGAGACACAGAGAGAGAGAGAAACACACACACACAGGCACAGAGAGAGAGAGAGAAACACACAAACACACAGGCACAGAGAGAGAGAAACAGACACACACACAGGCACAGAGATACAGAGAGAGAGAAACACACACACACACAGGGATACAGAGAGAGTGAAACACACACACACACACACACACAGGGATACAGAGAGAGAGAAACACACACACACACACACACACAGGGATACAGAGAGAGAGAAACACACACACACACACACAGGGATACAGAGAGAGAGAAACACACACACAAAGGCACAGAGAGAGAGAGAGAAACACACACACACACAGGCACAGAGATACAGAGAGAGAGAAACACACACACACACAGGGATACAGAGAGAGAGAGAAACACACACACACACACACAGGGATACAGAGAGAGATAAACACACACACACACACACACAGGGATACAGAGAGAGAGAAACACACACACACACACACACAGGGATACAGAGAGAGAGAAACACACACACACACAGGCACAGAGAGAGAGAGAGAAAAACACACACACACAGGCACAGAGATACAGAGAGAGAGAAACACACAGACACACACACAGGGATACAGAGAGAGAGAAACACACACACACAGATACAGAGAGAGAGAAACACACACACACACAGGCACAGAGAGAGAGAGAGAAACACACACACACACAGGCACAGAGATACAGAGAGAGAGAAACACACACACACACAGGCACAGAGAGAGAGAGAGAGAAACACACACACACACACAGGGATACAGAGAGAAACACACACACACACAGGCACAGAGAGAGAGAGAGAAACACACACACAGATACAGAGAGAGAGAGAGAGAAAGAAACACACAGCCACAGAGAGAGAGAAACACACACACACACAGATACAGAGAGAGAGAAACACACACACACACAGGCACAGAGAGAGAGAGAGAAACACACACACACACACACACAGGGATACAGAGAGAAACACACACACACACAGGCACAGAGAGAGAGAGAGAAACACACACACAGATACAGAGAGAGAGAGAGAGAGAGAAACACACAGCCACAGTGAGAGAGAAACACACACACACACAGATACAGAGAGAGAGAAACACACACATACACAGGCACAGAGAGAGAGAGAGCGAAACACACACACACACACACAGATACAGAGAGAGAGAGAGAAACACATACACACACACAGGGATACAGAGAGAGAGAAACACACAGACACAGATACACAGAGAGAGAAACACACACAGACACAGGGATACAGAGAGAGAGAAACACACACACACACACACAGGGATACAGAGAGAGAGAAACACACACACACACACACACACACAGGGATACAGAGAGAGAGAAACACACACACACACACACAGGGATACAGAGAGAGAGAAACACACACACACACAGGCACAGAGAGAGAGAGAAACACAGACACACACACACACACAGGGATAGAGAGAGAGAAACACACACACACACACACACACACAGGGATACAGAGAGAGAGAAACACACACACACACAGGGATACAGAGAGAGAGAGAAACACACACACACACACACACACACAGGGATACGGAGAGAGAGAAACACACACACACAGATACAGAGAGAGAGAGAGAAACACACACACACACACACACACACAGGGATACAGAGAGAGAGAAACACACACACACACAGGGATACAGAGAGAGAGAGAAACACACACACACACAGGCACAGAGAGAGAGAGAAACACACACACACACACACACACACACAGGGATAGAGAGAGAGAAACACACACACACACACACACACACACACAGGGATACAGAGAGAGAGAAACACACACACACACAGGGATACAGAGAGAGAGAGAAACACACACACACACACACACAGGGATACAGAGAGAGAGAAACACACACACACAGATACAGAGAGAGAGAGAGAAACACACACACACACACAGGGATACAGAGAGAGAGAAACACACACACACACAGGGATACAGAGAGAGAGAGAAACACACACACACACACACACAGAGATACAGAGAGAGAGAAACACACACACACACAGGGATACAGAGAGAGAGAAACACACACACACACACACAGGGATACAGAGAGACAGAAACACACACACACACACAGGGATACAGAGAGAGAGAAACACACACACACACACACACACACACACACACACACAGAGAGAGAAACACACACACACACACACACACACACAGAGAGAGAAAGACACAGACACACAGGCACAGAGAGAGAGACACACACACACACAGGCACAGAGAGAGAGAGAGAAACACACACACACACACAGGCACAGAGAGAGAGAGAGAAA
>NC_135880.1:223107285-223152285 GCF_964194155.1 Cetorhinus maximus | reverse complement strand
GAGAGAGAGAGAAACACACACACACACACACACACAGGGATACAGAGAGAGAGAAACACACACACACACAGATACAGAGAGAGAGAAACACACACACACACACACAGGGGTACAGAGAGAGAGAAACACACACACACACAGAGATACAGAGAGAGAGAAACACACACACACACACACAGATACAGAGAGAGAGAAACACACACACACACACAGAGATACAGAGAGAGAGAAACACACACACACAGAGAGATACAGAGAGAGAGAAACACACACACACACACACAGATACAGAGAGAGAGAAACACACACACACACACAGATAAAGAGAGAGAGAAACACACACACACACACACAGATACAGAGAGAGAGAAACACACACACACACACAGATAAAGAGAGAGAGAAACACACACACACACAGATACAGAGAGAGAGAGAGAGAAACACACACAGGTACAGAGGGAGAGAGAGAAAAACACACACACACAGGCACAGAGAGAGAGAGAGAAACACACACACACACACACACACACACACACACAGAGAAACACACACACACACACACACACACACACACAGAGAGAAACACACAGACACACAGGCACAGAGAGAGAGACACACACACACAGAGACACAGAGAGAGAGAGAAACACACACACACAGGCACAGAGAGAGAGAGAGAAACACACACACACACAGGCACAGAGATACAGAGAGAGAGAAACACACACACACACAGGGATACAGAGAGAGAGAGAAACACACACACACACACACAGGGATACAGAGAGAGATAAACACACACACACACACACACAGGGATACAGAGAGAGAGAAACACACACACACACACACACAGGGATACAGAGAGAGAGAAACACACACACACACAGGCACAGAGAGAGAGAGAGAAAAACACACACACACAGGCACAGAGATACAGAGAGAGAGAAACACACAGACACACACACAGGGATACAGAGAGAGAGAAACACACACACACAGATACAGAGAGAGAGAAACACACACACACACAGGCACAGAGAGAGAGAGAGAAACACACACACACACAGGCACAGAGATACAGAGAGAGAGAAACACACACACACACAGGCACAGAGAGAGAGAGAGAGAAACACACACACACACACAGGGATACAGAGAGAAACACACACACACACAGGCACAGAGAGAGAGAGAGAAACACACACACAGATACAGAGAGAGAGAGAGAGAAAGAAACACACAGCCACAGAGAGAGAGAAACACACACACACACAGATACAGAGAGAGAGAAACACACACACACACAGGCACAGAGAGAGAGAGAGAAACACACACACACACACACACAGGGATACAGAGAGAAACACACACACACACAGGCACAGAGAGAGAGAGAGAAACACACACACAGATACAGAGAGAGAGAGAGAGAGAGAAACACACAGCCACAGTGAGAGAGAAACACACACACACACAGATACAGAGAGAGAGAAACACACACATACACAGGCACAGAGAGAGAGAGAGCGAAACACACACACACACACACAGATACAGAGAGAGAGAGAGAAACACATACACACACACAGGGATACAGAGAGAGAGAAACACACAGACACAGATACACAGAGAGAGAAACACACACAGACACAGGGATACAGAGAGAGAGAAACACACACACACACACACAGGGATACAGAGAGAGAGAAACACACACACACACACACACACACAGGGATACAGAGAGAGAGAAACACACACACACACACACAGGGATACAGAGAGAGAGAAACACACACACACACAGGCACAGAGAGAGAGAGAAACACAGACACACACACACACACAGGGATAGAGAGAGAGAAACACACACACACACACACACACACACAGGGATACAGAGAGAGAGAAACACACACACACACAGGGATACAGAGAGAGAGAGAAACACACACACACACACACACACACAGGGATACGGAGAGAGAGAAACACACACACACAGATACAGAGAGAGAGAGAGAAACACACACACACACACACACACACAGGGATACAGAGAGAGAGAAACACACACACACACAGGGATACAGAGAGAGAGAGAAACACACACACACACAGGCACAGAGAGAGAGAGAAACACACACACACACACACACACACACAGGGATAGAGAGAGAGAAACACACACACACACACACACACACACACAGGGATACAGAGAGAGAGAAACACACACACACACAGGGATACAGAGAGAGAGAGAAACACACACACACACACACACAGGGATACAGAGAGAGAGAAACACACACACACAGATACAGAGAGAGAGAGAGAAACACACACACACACACAGGGATACAGAGAGAGAGAAACACACACACACACAGGGATACAGAGAGAGAGAGAAACACACACACACACACACACAGAGATACAGAGAGAGAGAAACACACACACACACAGGGATACAGAGAGAGAGAAACACACACACACACACACAGGGATACAGAGAGACAGAAACACACACACACACACAGGGATACAGAGAGAGAGAAACACACACACACACACACACACACACACACACACACAGAGAGAGAAACACACACACACACACACACACACACAGAGAGAGAAAGACACAGACACACAGGCACAGAGAGAGAGACACACACACACACAGGCACAGAGAGAGAGAGAGAAACACACACACACACACAGGCACAGAGAGAGAGAGAGAAACACACAAACACACAGGCACAGAGAGAGAGAAACACACACACACACATGCACAGAGATAGAGAGAGAGAGAAACACACACACACACAGGGATACATAGAGAGTGAAACACACACACACACAGGGATACAGAGAGAGAGAAACACACACACACACAGGGATACAGAGAGAGAGAAACACACACACACACACACACACAGGGATACAGAGAGAGAGAAACACACACACAGGCACAGAGAGAGAGAGAGAAACACACACACACACTAGCACAGAGATACGGAGAGAGAGAAACACACACACACACAGGGATACAGAGAGAGAGAAACACACACACACACAGAGATACAGAGAGAGAGAAACACACACACACACACACACACAGATACAGAGAGAAACACACACACACACACACAGAGATACAGAGAGAGAGAAACACACACACACACACACACACAGGGATACAGAGAGAGAAAGAGAGAGACACACACACAGATACAGAGAGAGAGAGAGAAACACACACACACAGGTACAGAGAGAGAGAGAGAAACACACACACACACACACAGAGAGAAACACACATACACACACACACAGAGAGAGAAACACACAGACACACAGGCACAGAGAGAGAGACACACACACACAGGCACAGAGAGAGAGAGAGAAACACACAAACACACACACAGGCACAGAGAGAGAGAGAGAAACACACACACACACAGGCACAAAGAGAGAGAGAGAAACACACACACATACACACACACACAGGGATACAGAGAGAGAGAAACACACACACACACACAGATACAGAGAGAGAGAAACACACACACACACACACACACACAGGGGTACAGAGAGAGAGAAACACACACACACACAGAGATACAGAGAGAGAGAAACACACACACACACACAGATACAGAGAGAGAGAAACACACACACACACACAGAGATACAGAGAGAGAGAAACACACACACACAGAGAGATACAGAGAGAGAGAAACACACACACACACACACAGATACAGAGAGAGAGAAACACACACACACACACACAGATAAAGAGAGAGAGAAACACACACACACACAGAGATACAGAGAGAGAGAGAGAGAAACACACACACAGATACAGAGGGAGAGAGAGAAACACACACACACACAGGCACAGAGAGAGAGAGAGAAACACACACACACACACACACACACACACACACACAGAGAAACACACACACACACACAGAGAGAAACACACAGACACACAGGCACAGAGAGAGAGACACACACACACACAAGCACAGAGAGAGAGAGAAACACACACACACACAGGCACAGAGAGAGAGAGAGAAACACACACACACACAGGCACAGAGATACAGAGAGAGAGAAACACACACACACAGGGATACAGAGAGAGAGAAAGACACACACACACAGGGATACAGAGAGAGAGAAACACACACACACACACGCACAGGGATACAGAGAGAGAGAAACACACACACACACAGGCACAGAGAGAGAGATGGAAACACACACACAGGCACAGAGATACAGAGAGAGAGAAACACACACACACACAGGCACAGAGATACAGAGAGAGAGAAACACACACACACACAGGGATAGAGAGAGAGAGAGAAACACACACACACACAGGCACAGAGAGAGAGAGAGAAACACACACACACACACAGATACAGAGAGAGAGAGAGAAACACACACACAGATACAGAGAGAGAGAGAAACACACACACACAGGCACAGAGAGAGAGAGAGAGAAACACACACACACACAGGCACAGATACAGAGAGAGAGAGAAACACACACACACACTGGAAGAGAGAGAGAGAGAGAAACACACACACACACAGGCACAGAGATACAGAGAGAGAGAGAGACACACACACACACAGGGATACAGAGAGAGAGAAACACACACACACACACACACACACAGGGATACAGAGAGAGAGAAACACACACACACACACACACACAGGGATACAGAGAGAGAGAAACACACACACACACAGGCACAGAGAGAGAGAGAGAAACACACACACACACAGGCACAGAGATACAGAGAGAGAGAAACACACAGACACACACACAGGGATACAGAGAGAGAGAAACACACACACACAGATACAGAGAGAGAGAAACACACACACACACAGGCACAGAGAGAGAGAGAGAAACACACACACAGATACAGAGAGAGAGAGAGAGAGAGAGAAACACACAGCCACAGAGAGAGAGAAACACACACACACACAGATACAGAGAGAGAGAAACACACACATACACAGGCACAGAGAGAGAGAGAGAGAAACACACACACACACAGAGATACAGAGAGAGAGAGAGAAACACATACACACACACAGGGATACAGAGAGAGAGAAACACACAGACACAGATACACAGAGAGAGAAACACACACAGACACAGGGATACAGAGAGAGAGAAACACACACACACACACACAGGGATACAGAGAGAGAGAAACACACACACACACACACACAGGGATACAGAGAGAGAGAAACACACACACACACAGGCAGAGAGAGAGAGAGAAACACACAGGCACACACACACACACACAGGGATAGAGAGAGAGAAACACACACACACACACACACACACACACAGGGATACAGAGAGAGAGAAACACACACAGACACAGGGATACAGAGAGAGAGAGAAACACACACACACACACACAGAGATACAGAGAGAGAGAAACACACACACACACACACACACAGGGATACAGAGAGAGAGAGAGAGAGAGAGAGACACACACAGATACAGAGAGAGAGAAACACACACACACACAGGTACAGAGAGAGAGAGAGAAACACACACACACACACACACAGAGAGAAATACACATACACACACACACAGAGAGAGAAACACACAGACACACAGGCACAGAGAGAGAGACACACACACACACAGGCACAGAGAGAGAGAGAGAAACACACAAACACACACACAGGCACAGAGAGAGAGAGAGAAACACACACACACACAGGCACAGAGAGAGAGAGAGAAACACACACACACACACACACAGGGATACAGAGAGAGAGAAACACACACACACACACAGATACAGAGAGAGAGAAACACACACACACACACACACACAGGGGTACAGAGAGAGAGAAACACACACACACACACAGATACAGAGAGAGAGAAACACACACACACACACACACAGATACAGAGAGAGAGAAACACACACACACACACAGAGATACAGAGAGAGAGAGAGAGAAACACACACAGATACAGAGGGAGAGAGAGAAACACACACACACACAGGCACAGAGAGAGAGAGAGAAACACACACACACACACACACACACACACACACACATACAGAGAAACACACACACACACACACACACACACACACACGGAGAGAGAGAAACACACAGACACACAGGCACAGAGAGAGAGACACACACACACACAGACACAGAGAGAGAGAGAAACACACACACACACAGGCACAGAGAGAGAGAGAGAAACACACAAACACACAGGCACAGAGAGAGAGAAACAGACACACACACAGGCACAGAGATACAGAGAGAGAGAAACACACACACACACAGGGATACAGAGAGAGTGAAACACACACACACACACACACACAGGGATACAGAGAGAGAGAAACACACACACACACACACAGGGATACAGAGAGAGAGAAACACACACACACACACACAGGGATACAGAGAGAGAGAAACACACACACAAAGGCACAGAGAGAGAGAGAGAAACACACACACACACAGGCACAGAGATACAGAGAGAGAGAAACACACACACACATAGGGATACAGAGAGAGAGAAACACACATACACACAGGGATACAGAGAGAGAGAAACACACACACACACAGGGATACAGAGAGAGAGAAACACACACACACACAGGCACAGAGAGAGAGAGAGAGAAACACACACACACACAGGCACAGAGATACAGAGAGAGAGAGACACACACACACAGGCACAGAGATACAGAGAGAGAGAAACACACACACAGGGATACAGAGAGAGAGAAACACACACACACAGGGATACAGAGAGAGAGAAACACACACACACACACACAGGGATACAGAGAGAGAGAAACACACACACACACAGGCACAGAGAGAGAGAGAGAAACACACACACACACAGGCACAGAGATACAGAGAGAGAGAAACACACACACACAGGGATACAGAGAGAGAGAAACACACACACACACAGGGATACAGAGAGAGAGAAACACACACACACACACACACAGGGATACAGAGAGAGAGAAACACACAAACACACAGGCACAGAGAGAGAGATGGAAACACACACACACACAGGCACAGAGATACAGAGAGAGAGAAACACACACACACACAGGCAAAGAGATACAGAGAGAGAGAAACACACACACACAGGGATACAGAGAGAGAGAGAAACACACACACACACAGGCACAGAGAGAGAGAGAGAAACACACACACACACACAGATACAGAGAGAGAGAGAGAAACACACACACAGATACAGAGAGAGAGAGAAACACACACACACAGGCACAGAGAGAGAGAGAGAGAAACACACACACACACAGGCACAGAGTGAGAGAGAGAAACACACACACACAGGAAGAGAAAGAGAGAGAGAAACACACACACACACAGGCACAGAGAGAGAGAGAGAAACACACACACACACACACAGGGATACAGAGAGAGATAAACACACACACACACACACACAGGGATACAGAGAGAGAGAAACACACACACACACACACACAGGGATACAGAGAGAGAGAAACACACACACACACAGGCACAGAGAGAGAGAGAGAAACACAGACACACACAGGCACAGAGATACAGAGAGAGAGAATCACACAGACACACACACAGGGATACAGAGAGAGAGAAACACACACACACACACACACAGGGATACAGAGAGAGAGAGAGAGAGACACACACAGATACAGAGAGAGAGAGAGAAACACACACACACACAGGTACAGAGAGAGAGAGAGAAACACACACACACACACACACAGAGAAACACACATACAC
Organism: Cetorhinus maximus; assembly: GCF_964194155.1. Taxonomy (NCBI): domain Eukaryota; kingdom Metazoa; phylum Chordata; class Chondrichthyes; order Lamniformes; family Cetorhinidae; genus Cetorhinus; species Cetorhinus maximus. The sequence continues at coordinate 223,144,410 of NC_135880.1, read as the reverse complement.
ACACACACAGAAAGAGAAACACACAGACACACAGGCACAGAGAGAGAGACACACACACACACAGGCACAGAGAGAGAGAGAGAAACACACAAACACACACACAGGCACAGAGAGAGAGAGAGAAACACACACACACACAGGCACAGAGAGAGAGAGAGAAACACACACACACACACACACACAGGGATACAGAGAGAGAGAAACACACACACACACACAGATACAGAGAGAGAGAAACACACACACACACACACACACAGGGGTACAGAGAGAGAGAAACACACACACACACAGAGATACAGAGAGAGAGAAACACACACACACACACACAGATACAGAGAGAGAGAAACACACACACACACACAGAGATACAGAGAGAGAGAAACACACACACACAGAGAGATACAGAGAGAGAGAAACACACACACACACACACACAGATACAGAGAGAGAGAAACACACACACACACACAGATAAAGAGAGAGAGAAACACACACACACACAGAGATACAGAGAGAGAGAGAGAGAAACACACACAGGTACAGAGGGAGAGAGAGAAACACACACACACACAGGCACAGAGAGAGAGAGAGAAACACACACACACACACACACACACACACACACACAGAGAAACACACACACACACACACACACACACACACAGAGAGAAACACACAGACACACAGGCACAGAGAGAGAGACACACACACACAGAGACACAGAGAGAGAGAGAAACACACACACACAGGCACAGAGAGAGAGAGAGAAACACACAAACACACAGGCACAGAGAGAGAGAAACAGACACACACACAGGCACAGAGATACAGAGAGAGAGAAACACACACACACACAGGGATACAGAGAGAGTGAAACACACACACACACACACACACAGGGATACAGAGAGAGAGAAACACACACACACACACACAGGGATACAGAGAGAGAGAAACACACACACACACACACAGGGATACAGAGAGAGAGAAACACACACACAAAGGCACAGAGAGAGAGAGAGAAACACACACACACACAGGCACAGAGATACAGAGAGAGAGAAACACACACACACACACAGGGATACAGAGAGAGAGAGAAACACACACACACACACACAGGGATACAGAGAGAGATAAACACACACACACACACACACAGGGATACAGAGAGAGAGAAACACACACACACACACACACACAGGGATACAGAGAGAGAGAAACACACACACACACAGGCACAGAGAGAGAGAGAGAAAAACACACACACACAGGCACAGAGATACAGAGAGAGAGAAACACACAGACACACACACAGGGATACAGAGAGAGAGAAACACACACACACAGATACAGAGAGAGAGAAACACACACACACACAGGCACAGAGAGAGAGAGAGAAACACACACACACACAGGCACAGAGATACAGAGAGAGAGAAACACACACACACACAGGCACAGAGAGAGAGAGAGAGAAACACACACACACACACAGGGATACAGAGAGAAACACACACACACACACAGGCACAGAGAGAGAGAGAGAAACACACACACAGATACAGAGAGAGAGAGAGAGAAAGAAACACACAGCCACAGAGAGAGAGAAACACACACACACACAGATACAGAGAGAGAGAAACACACACACACACAGGCACAGAGATAGAGAGAGAAACACACACACACACACACAGGGATACAGAGAGAAACACACACACACACAGGCACAGAGAGAGAGAGAGAAACACACACACAGATACAGAGAGAGAGAGAGAGAGAGAAACACACAGCCACAGAGAGAGAGAAACACACACACACACAGATACAGAGAGAGAGAAACACACACATACACAGGCACAGAGAGAGAGAGAGAGAAACACACACACACACACAGATACAGAGAGAGAGAGAGAAACACATACACACACACAGGGATACAGAGAGAGAGAAACACACAGACACAGATACACAGAGAGAGAAACACACACAGACACAGGGATACAGAGAGAGAGAAACACACACACACACACACACAGGGATACAGAGAGAGAGAAACACACACACACACACACACACAGGGATACAGAGAGAGAGAAACACACACACACACACACAGGGATACAGAGAGAGAGAAACACACACACACACAGGCACAGAGAGAGAGAGAAACACACACACACACACACACACAGGGATAGAGAGAGAGAAACACACACACACACACACACACACACAGGGATACAGAGAGAGAGAAACACACACACACACAGGGATACAGAGAGAGAGAGAAACACACACACACACACACACACAGGGATACGGAGAGAGAGAAACACACACACACAGATACAGAGAGAGAGAGAGAAACACACACACACACACACACACACAGGGATACAGAGAGAGAGAAACACACACACACACAGGGATACAGAGAGAGAGAGAAACACACACACACACAGGCACAGAGAGAGAGAGAAACACACACACACACACACACACACACAGGGATAGAGAGAGAGAAACACACACACACACACACACACACACACACAGGGATACAGAGAGAGAGAAACACACACACACACAGGGATACAGAGAGAGAGAGAAATACACACACACACACACACAGGGATACAGAGAGAGAGAAACACACACACACAGATACAGAGAGAGAGAGAGAAACACACACACACACACAGGGATACAGAGAGAGAGAAACACACACACACACAGGGATACAGAGAGAGAGAGAAACACACACACACACACACACAGAGATACAGAGAGAGAGAAACACACACACACACAGGGATACAGAGAGAGAGAAACACACACACACACACACAGGGATACAGAGAGACAGAAACACACACACACACACAGGGATACAGAGAGAGAGAAACACACACACACACACACACACACACACACACACACAGAGAGAGAAACACACACACACACACACACACACAGAGAGAGAAAGACACAGACACACAGGCACAGAGAGAGACACACACACACACACAGGCACAGAGAGAGAGAGAGAAACACACACACACACACAGGCACAGAGAGAGAGAGAGAAACACACAAACACACAGGCACAGAGAGAGAGAAACACACACACACACATGCACAGAGATAGAGAGAGAGAGAAACACACACACACACAGGGATACATAGAGAGTGAAACACACACACACACAGGGATACAGAGAGAGAGAAACACACACACACACAGGGATACAGAGAGAGAGAAACACACACACACACACACACACACAGGGATACAGAGAGAGAGAAACACACACACAGGCACAGAGAGAGAGAGAGGAACACACACACACACTAGCACAGAGATACGGAGAGAGAGAAACACACACACACACAGGGATACAGAGAGAGAGAAACACACACACACACAGAGATACAGAGAGAGAGAAACACACACACACACACACACAGATACAGAGAGAAACACACACACACACACACAGAGATACAGAGAGAGAGAAACACACACACACACACACACACAGGGATACAGAGAGAGAAAGAGAGAGACACACACACAGATACAGAGAGAGAGAGAGAAACACACACACACAGGTACAGAGAGAGAGAGAGAAACACACACACACACACACAGAGAGAAACACACATACACACACACACAGAGAGAGAAACACACAGACACACAGGCACAGAGAGAGAGACACACACACACAGGCACAGAGAGAGAGAGAGAAACACACAAACACACACACAGGCACAGAGAGAGAGAGAGAAACACACACACACACAGGCACAAAGAGAGAGAGAGAAACACACACACATACACACACACACAGGGATACAGAGAGAGAGAAACACACACACACACACAGATACAGAGAGAGAGAAACACAAACACACACACACACACACAGGGGTACAGAGAGAGAGAAACACACACACACACAGAGATACAGAGAGAGAGAAACACACACACACACACACAGATACAGAGAGAGAGAAACACACACACACACACAGAGATACAGAGAGAGAGAAACACACACACACAGAGAGATACAGAGAGAGAGAAACACACACACACACACACAGATACAGAGAGAGAGAAACACACACACACACACAGATAAAGAGAGAGAGAAACACACACACACACAGAGATACAGAGAGAGAGAGAGAGAAACACACACACAGATACAGAGGGAGAGAGAGAAACACACACACACACAGGCACAGAGAGAGAGAGAGAAACACACACACACACACACACACACACACACACACAGAGAAACACACACACACACACACACACACACAGAGAAACACACAGACACACAGGCACAGAGAGAGAGACACACACACACACAGGCACAGAGAGAGAGAGAAACACACACACACACAGGCACAGAGAGAGAGAGAGAAACACACAAACACACAGGCAGAGAGAGAGAGAAACACACACACACACAGGCACAGAGATACAGAGAGAGAGAAACACACACACACAGGGATACAGAGAGAGTGAAACACACACACACACACACACACAGGGATACAGAGAGAGAGAAACACACACACACACACACACAGGGATACAGAGAGAGAGAAACACACACACACACACACAGGGATACAGAGAGAGAGAAACACACACACACAGGCACAGAGAGAGAGAGAGAAACACACACACACACAGGCACAGAGATACAGAGAGAGAGAAACACACACACACACAGGGATACAGAGAGAGAGAAACACACATACACACAGGGATACAGAGAGAGAGAAACACACACACACACAGGGATACAGAGAGAGAGAAACACACACACACACAGGCACAGAGAGAGAGAGAGAAACACACACACACACAGGCACAGAGATACAGAGAGAGAGACACACACACACACAGGCACAGAGATACAGAGAGAGAGAAACACACACACAGGGATACAGAGAGAGAGAAACACACACACACACAGGGATACAGAGAGAGAAACACACACACACACACACACACACACAGGGATACAGAGAGAGAGAAACACACACACACACAGGCACAGAGAGAGAGAGAGAAACACACACACACACACAGGCACAGAGATACAGAGAGAGAGAAACACACACACACAGGGATACAGAGAGAGAGAAACACACACACACACAGGGATACAGAGAGAGAGAAACACACACACACACACGCACAGGGATACAGAGAGAGAGAAACACACACACACACAGGCACAGAGAGAGAGATGGAAACACACACACACACAGGCACAGAGATACAGAGAGAGAGAAACACACACACACACAGGCACAGAGATACAGAGAGAGAGAAACACACACACACACAGGGATAGAGAGAGAGAGAGAAACACACACACACACAGGCACAGAGAGAGAGAGAGAAACACACACACACACACAGATACAGAGAGAGAGAGAGAAACACACACACAGATACAGAGAGAGAGAGAAACACACACACACAGGCACAGAGAGAGAGAGAGAGAAACACACACACACACAGGCACAGAGAGAGAGAGAGAAACACACACACACACACACAGGGATACAGAGAGAGATAAACACACACACACACACACACACACACAGGGATACAGAGAGAGAGAAACACACACACACACACACACAGGGATACAGAGAGAGAGAAACACACACACACACAGGCACAGAGAGAGAGAGAGAGAAACATACACACACACAGGCACAGAGATACAGAGAGAGAGAATCACACAGACACACACACAGGGATACAGAGAGAGAGAAACACACACACACAGATAGAGAGAGAGAGAAACACACACACACACAGGCACAGAGAGAGAGAGAGAAACACACACACACACAGGCACAGAGATACAGAGAGAGAGAAACACACACACACAGGGATACAGAGAGAGTGAAACACACACACACACACACACACAGGGATACAGAGAGAGAGAAACACACACACACACACACACAGGGATACAGAGAGAGAGAAACACACACACACACACACAGGGATACAGAGAGAGAGAAACACACACACACAGGCACAGAGAGAGAGAGAGAAACACACACACACACAGGCACAGAGATACAGAGAGAGAGAAACACACACACACACAGGGATACAGAGAGAGAGAAACACACATACACACAGGGATACAGAGAGAGAGAAACACACACACACACAGGGATACAGAGAGAGAGAAACACACACACACACAGGCACAGAGAGAGAGAGAGAAACACACACACACACAGGCACAGAGATACAGAGAGAGAGACACACACACACACAGGCACAGAGATACAGAGAGAGAGAAACACACACACAGGGATACAGAGAGAGAGAAACACACACACACACAGGGATACAGAGAGAGAAACACACACACACACACACACACACAGGGATACAGAGAGAGAGAAACACACACACACACAGGCACAGAGAGAGAGAGAGAAACACACACACACACAGGCACAGAGATACAGAGAGAGAGAAACACACACACACAGGGATACAGAGAGAGAGAAACACACACACACACAGGGATACAGAGAGAGAGAGAAACACACACACACACACGCACAGGGATACAGAGAGAGAGAAACACACACACACACAGGCACAGAGAGAGAGATGGAAACACACACACACACAGGCACAGAGATACAGAGAGAGAGAAACACACACACACACAGGCACAGAGATACAGAGAGAGAGAAACACACACACACACAGGGATAGAGAGAGAGAGAGAAACACACACACACACACAGGCACAGAGAGAGAGAGAGAAACACACACACACACACAGATACAGAGAGAGAGAGAGAAACACACACACAGATACAGAGAGAGAGAGAAACACACACACACAGGCACAGAGAGAGAGAGAGAAACACACACACACACACACACAGGGATACAGAGAGAGATAAACACACACACACACACCCACACACACAGGGATACAGAGAGAGAGAAACACACACACACACACACACAGGGATACAGAGAGAGAGAAACACACACACACACAGGCACAGAGAGAGAGAGAGAAACACACACACACACACAGATACAGAGAGAGAGAGAGAAACACACACACAGATACAGAGAGAGAGAGAAACACACACACACAGGCACAGAGAGAGAGAGAGAAACACACACACACACACACACAGGGATACAGAGAGAGATAAACACACACACACACACACACACACACAGGGATACAGAGAGAGAGAAACACACACACACACACACACAGGGATACAGAGAGAGAGAAACACACACACACACAGGCACAGAGAGAGAGAGAGAAACACACACACACACAGGCACAGAGATACAGAGAGAGAGAATCACACAGACACACACACAGGGATACAGAGAGAGAGAAACACACACACACAGATAGAGAGAGAGAGAAACACACACACACACAGGCACAGAGAGAGAGAGAGAAACACACACACACACAGGCACAGAGATACAGAGAGAGAGAAACACACACACACACAGGCACAGAGAGAGAGAGAGAGAAACACACACACACACACAGGGATACAGAGAGAAACACACACACACACAGGCACAGAGAGAGAGAGAGAAACACACACACAGATACAGAGAGAGAGAGAGAAAGAAACACACAGCCACAGAGAGAGAGAAACACACACACACACAGATACAGAGAGAGAGAAACACACACATACACAGGCACAGAGAGAGAGAGAGAGAGAAACACACACACACACAGAGATACAGAGAGAGAGAGAGAAACACATACACACACACAGGGATACAGAGAGAGAGAAACACACAGACACAGATACACAGAGAGAGAAACACACACAGACACAGGGATACAGAGAGAGAGAAACACACACACACACACAGGGATACAGAGAGAGAGAAACACACACACACACAGAGATACAGAGAATGAGAGAGAAACACACACACACACACAGGGATACAGAGAGAGAGAAACACACACACACACAGGCACAGAGAGAGAGAGAAACACACACACACACACACACACACAGGGATAGAGAGAGAGAAACACACACACACACACACACACACAGGGATACAGAGAGAGAGAAACACACACACACACAGGGATACAGAGAGAGAGAGAAACACACACACACACACACACACACACACACACAGGGATACGGAGAGAGAGAAACACACACACACAGATACAGAGAGAGAGAGAGAAACACACACACACACACACACACAGGGATACAGAGAGAGAGAAACACACACACACACAGGGATAGAGAGAGAGAGAGAGAAACACACACACACACAGGCACAGAGAGAGAGAGAAACACACACACACACACACACACACAGGGATAGAGAGAGAGAAACACACACACACACACACACACACACACACACACAGGGATACAGAGAGAGAGAAACACTCACACACACAGGGATACAGAGAGAGAGAGAAACACACACACACACACACACAGGAATACAGAGAGAGAGAAACACACACACACACAGGGATACAGAGAGAGAGAAACATACACACACACACACACAGGGATAGAGAGAGAGAGAAACACACACACACACAGGGAAACAGAGAGAGAGAGAAACACACACACACACACACACAGAGATAGAGAGAGAGAGAAACACACACACACACAGGGATACAGAGAGAGAGAAACACACACACACACACACACACACAGGGATACAGAGAGACAGAAACACACACACACACACAGGGATACAGAGAGAGAGAAACACACACACACACACACACACACACACACACAGAGAAACACACACACACACACACACACACAGAGAGAGAAACACACAGACACACAGGCACAGAGAGACAGACACACACACACACAGGCAAAGAGAGAGAGAGAGAAACACACACACACACACAGGCACAGAGAGAGAGAGAGAAACACACAAACACACAGGCACAGAGAGAGAGAAACACACACACACACAGGCACAGAGATACAGAGAGAGAGAAACACACACACACACAGGGATACAGAGAGAGTGAAACACACACACACACACACAGGGATACAGAGAGAGAGAAACACACACACACACAGGGATACAGAGAGAGAGAAACACACACACACACACACACACAGGGATACAGAGAGAGAGAAACACACACACAGGCACAGAGAGAGAGAGACACACACACACACACAGGCACAGAGATACGGAGAGAGAGAAACACACACACACACAGGGATACAGAGAGAGAGAAACACACACACACACAGGGATACAGAGAGAGAGAAACACACACACAAACACACAGGGATACAGAGAGAGAGAAACACACACACACAGGCACAGAGAGAGAGAGAGAAACACACACACACACAGGCACAGAGATACAGAGAGAGAGACACACACACACACAGGCACAGAGATACAGAGAGAGAGAAACACACACACAGGGATACAGAGAGAGAGAAACACACACACACACAGGGATACAGAGAGAGAGAAACATACACACACACACACACAGGGATACAGAGAGAGAGAGAAACACACACACACACAGGCACAGAGAGAGAGAGAGAAACACACACACACACAGGCACAGAGATACAGAGAGAGAGAAACACACACACACACACAGGGATACAGAGAGAGAGAAACACACACACACACAGGGATAGAGAGAGAGAGAAACACACACACACACACAGGGATACAGAGAGAGAGAAACACACACACACACACAGGCACAGAGAGAGAGATGGAAACACACACACACACAGGCACAGAGATACAGAGAGAGAGAAACACACACACACACAGGCACAGAGATACAGAGAGAGAGAAACACACACACACACAGGGATACAGAGAGAGAGAGAAACACACACACACACAGGCACAGAGAGAGAGAGAGAAACACACACACACAGATACAGAGAGAGAGAGAGAAACACATACACAGATACAGAGAAACAGAGAGAGAGAGAAACACACACACACAGGCACAGAGAGAGAGAGAGAGAAACACACACACACACAGGCACAGAGAGAGAGAGAGAAACACACACACACACAGGCAGAGAGAGAGAGAGAGAAACACACACACACACAGGCACAGAGAGAGAGAGAGAAACACACACACACACAGGCACAGAGAGAGAGACACACACACACACAGGCACAGAGAGAGAGAGAAACACACACACACACAGGCACAGAGAGAGAGAGAGAAACACACAAACACACAGGCAGAGAGAGAGAGAAACACACACACACACAGGCACAGAGATACAGAGAGAGAGAAACACACACACACAGGGATACAGAGAGAGTGAAACACACACACACACACACACACAGGGATACAGAGAGAGAGAAACACACACACACACACACACAGGGATACAGAGAGAGAGAAACACACACACACACACACAGGGATACAGAGAGAGAGAAACACACACACACAGGCACAGAGAGAGAGAGAGAAACACACACACACACAGGCACAGAGATACAGAGAGAGAGAAACACACACACACACAGGGATACAGAGAGAGAGAAACACACATACACACAGGGATACAGAGAGAGAGAAACACACACACACACAGGGATACAGAGAGAGAGAAACACACACACACACAGGCACAGAGAGAGAGAGAGAAACACACACACACACAGGCACAGAGATACAGAGAGAGAGACACACACACACACAGGCACAGAGATACAGAGAGAGAGAAACACACACACAGGGATACAGAGAGAGAGAAACACACACACACACAGGGATACAGAGAGAGAAACACACACACACACACACACACAGGGATACAGAGAGAGAGAAACACACACACACACAGGCACAGAGAGAGAGAGAAACACACACACACACAGGCACAGAGATACAGAGAGAGAGAAACACACACACACAGGGATACAGAGAGAGAGAAACACACACACACACAGGGATACAGAGAGAGAGAAACACACACACACACACGCACAGGGATACAGAGAGAGAGAAACACACACACACACAGGCACAGAGAGAGAGATGGAAACACACACACACACAGGCACAGAGATACAGAGAGAGAGAAACACACACACACACAGGCACAGAGATACAGAGAGAGAGAAACACACACACACACAGGGATAGAGAGAGAGAGAGAAACACACACACACACAGGCACAGAGAGAGAGAGAGAAACACACACACACACACAGATACAGAGAGAGAGAGAGAAACACACACACAGATACAGAGAGAGAGAGAGAGAAACACACACACACACAGGCACAGAGAGAGAGAGAGAAACACACACACACACACACAGGGATACAGAGAGAGATAAACACACACACACACACACACACACACAGGGATACAGAGAGAGAGAAACACACACACACACACACACAGGGATACAGAGAGAGAGAAACACACACACACACACACAGGGATACAGAGAGAGAGAAACACACACACACAGGCACAGAGAGAGAGAGAGAAACACACACACACACAGGCACAGAGATACAGAGAGAGAGAAACACACACACACACAGGGATACAGAGAGAGAGAAACACACATACACACAGGGATACAGAGAGAGAGAAACACACACACACACAGGGATACAGAGAGAAACACACACACACACAGGCACAGAGAGAGAGAGAGAAACACACACACACACAGGCACAGAGATACAGAGAGAGAGACACACACACACACAGGCACAGAGATACAGAGAGAGAGAAACACACACACAGGGATACAGAGAGAGAGAAACACACACACACACAGGGATACAGAGAGAGAAACACACACACACACACACACACAGGGATACAGAGAGAGAGAAACACACACACACACAGGCACAGAGAGAGAGAGAGAAACACACACACACACAGGCACAGAGATACAGAGAGAGAGAAACACACACACACAGGGATACAGAGAGAGAGAAACACACACACACACAGGGATACAGAGAGAGAGAAACACACACACACACACGCACAGGGATACAGAGAGAGAGAAACACACACACACACAGGCACAGAGAGAGAGATGGAAACACACACACACACAGGCACAGAGATACAGAGAGAGAGAAACACACACACACACAGGCACAGAGATACAGAGAGAGAGAAACACACACACACACAGGGATAGAGAGAGAGAGAGAAACACACACACACACAGGCACAGAGAGAGAGAGAGAAACACACACACACACACAGATAGAGAGAGAGAGAGAGAAACACACACACAGATACAGAGAGAGAGAGAAACACACACACACAGGCACAGAGAGAGAGAGAGAGAAACACACACACACACAGGCACAGAGAGAGAGAGAGAAACACACACACACACACACAGGGATACAGAGAGAGATAAACACACACACACACACACACACACACAGGGATACAGAGAGAGAGAAACACACACACACACACACACAGGGATACAGAGAGAGAGAAACACACACACACACAGGCACAGAGAGAGAGAGAGAAACACACACACACACAGGCACAGAGATACAGAGAGAGAGAATCACACAGACACACACACAGGGATACAGAGAGAGAGAAACACACACACACAGATAGAGAGAGAGAGAAACACACACACACACAGGCACAGAGAGAGAGAGAGAAACACACACACACACAGGCACAGAGATACAGAGAGAGAGAAACACACACACACACAGGCACAGAGAGAGAGAGAGAGAAACACACACACACACACAGGGATACAGAGAGAGAGAGAAACACACACACACACAGGCACAGAGAGAGAGAGAGAAACACACACACAGATACAGAGAGAGAGAGAGAAAGAAACACACAGCCACAGAGAGAGAGAAACACACACACACACAGATACAGAGAGAGAGAAACACACACATACACAGGCACAGAGAGAGAGAGAGAGAGAAACACACACACACACAGAGATACAGAGAGAGAGAGAGAAACACATACACACACACAGGGATACAGAGAGAGAGAAACACACAGACACAGATACACAGAGAGAGAAACACACACAGACACAGGGATACAGAGAGAGAGAAACACACACACACACACAGGGATACAGAGAGAGAGAAACACACACACACACAGAGATACAGAGAATGAGAGAGAAACACACACACACACACAGGGATACAGAGAGAGAGAAACACACACACACACAGGCACAGAGAGAGAGAGAAACACACACACACACACACACACAGGGATAGAGAGAGAGAAACACACACACACACACACACACACAGGGATACAGAGAGAGAGAAACACACACACACACAGGGATACAGAGAGAGAGAGAAACACACACACACACACACACACACACACACACAGGGATACGGAGAGAGAGAAACACACACACACAGATACAGAGAGAGAGAGAGAAACACACACACACACACACACACAGGGATACAGAGAGAGAGAAACACACACACACACAGGGATAGAGAGAGAGAGAGAGAAACACACACACACACAGGCACAGAGAGAGAGAGAAACACACACACACACACACACACACAGGGATAGAGAGAGAGAAACACACACACACACACACACACACACACACACAGGGATACAGAGAGAGAGAAACACTCACACACACAGGGATACAGAGAGAGAGAGAAACACACACACACACACACACAGGAATACAGAGAGAGAGAAACACACACACACACAGGGATACAGAGAGAGAGAAACATACACACACACACACACAGGGATAGAGAGAGAGAGAAACACACACACACACAGGGATACAGAGAGAGAGAGAAACACACACACACACACACACAGAGATAGAGAGAGAGAGAAACACACACACACACAGGGATACAGAGAGAGAGAAACACACACACACACACACACACACAGGGATACAGAGAGACAGAAACACACACACACACACAGGGATACAGAGAGAGAGAAACACACACACACACACACACACACACACACAGAGAAACACACACACACACACACACACACACACACAGAGAGAAACACACAGACACACAGGCACAGAGAGACAGACACACACACACACAGGCAAAGAGAGAGAGAGAGAAACACACACACACACAGGCACAGAGAGAGAGAGAGAAACACACAAACACACAGGCACAGAGAGAGAGAAACACACACACACACAGGCACAGAGATACAGAGAGAGAGAAACACACACACACACAGGGATACAGAGAGAGTGAAACACACACACACACACACAGGGATACAGAGAGAGAGAAACACACACACACACAGGGATACAGAGAGAGAGAAACACACACACACACACACACAGGGATACAGAGAGAGAGAAACACACACACAGGCACAGAGAGAGAGAGAGAAACACACACACACACAGGCACAGAGATACGGAGAGAGAGAAACACACACACACACAGGGATACAGAGAGAGAGAAACACACACACACACAGGGATACAGAGAGAGAGAAACACACACACAAACACACAGGGATACAGAGAGAGAGAAACACACACACACAGGCACAGAGAGAGAGAGAGAAACACACACACACACAGGCACAGAGATACAGAGAGAGAGACACACACACACACACAGGCACAGAGATACAGAGAGAGAGAAACACACACACAGGGATACAGAGAGAGAGAAACACACACACACACAGGGATACAGAGAGAGAGAAACATACACACACACACACACAGGGATACAGAGAGAGAGAGAAACACACACACACACAGGCACAGAGAGAGAGAGAGAAACACACACACACACAGGCACAGAGATACAGAGAGAGAGAAACACACACACACACACAGGGATACAGAGAGAGAGAAACACACACACACACAGGGATAGAGAGAGAGAGAAACACACACACACACACAGGGATACAGAGAGAGAGAAACACACACACACACACAGGCACAGAGAGAGAGATGGAAACACACACACACACAGGCACAGAGATACAGAGAGAGAGAAACACACACACACACAGGCACAGAGATACAGAGAGAGAGAAACACACACACACACAGGGATACAGAGAGAGAGAGAAACACACACACACACAGGCACAGAGAGAGAGAGAGAAACACACACACACAGATACAGAGAGAGAGAGAGAAACACATACACAGATACAGAGAAACAGAGAGAGAGAGAAACACACACACACAGGCACAGAGAGAGAGAGAGAGAAACACACACACACACAGGCACAGAGAGAGAGAGAGAAACACACACACACACAGGCAGAGAGAGAGAGAGAGAAACACACACACACACAGGCACAGAGAGAGAGAGAGAAACACACACACACACAGGGCTACAGAGAGAGAGAAACACACACACACACACACACAGGGATACAGAGAGAAAGAAACACACACACACACACAGGGATACAGAGAGAGAGAAACACACACACACAGGCACAGAGAGAGAGAGAGAAACACACACACACAGGCACAGAGATACAGAGAGAGAGAAACACACAGACACACACACAGGGATACAGAGAGAGAGAAACACACACACACAGATACAGAGAGAGAGAAACACACACACACACAGGCACAGAGAGAGAGAGAAACACACACACACACAGGCACAGAGATACAGAGAGAGAGAAACACACACACACACAGGCACAGAGAGAGAGAGAGAAACACACACACACACACACACACACAGGGATAGAGAGAGAAACACACACACACACAGGCACAGAGAGAGAGAGAGAAACACACACACAGATACAGAGAGAGAGAGAGAGAGAGAGAAACACACAGCCACAGAGAGAGAGAAACACACACACACACAGATACAGAGAGAGAGAAACACACACATAAACAGGCACAGAGAGAGAGAGAGAGAAACACACACACACACAGAGATACAGAGAGAGAGAGAGAAACACATACACACACACAGGGATACAGAGAGAGAGAAACACACAGACACAGATACACAGAGAGAGAAACACACACAGACACAGGGATACAGAGAGAGAGAAACACACACACACACAGGGATACAGAGAGAGAGAAACACACACACACACAGAGATACAGAGAATGAAACAGAAACACACACACACACACACAGGGATACAGAGAGAGAGAAACACACACACACACAGGCACAGAGAGAGAGAGAAACACACACACACACACACACACACAGGGATAGAGAGAGAGAAACACACACACACACACACACACACACACACACACAGGGATACAGAGAGAGAGAAACACACACACACACACAGGGATACAGAGAGAGAGAGAAACACACACACACACACACACAGGGATACGGAGAGAGAGAAACACACACACACAGATACAGAGAGAGAGAGAGAAACACACACACACACACACACACACAGGGATACACAGAGAGAGAAACACACACACACACAGGGATACAGAGAGAGAGAGAAACACACACACACACAGGCACAGAGAGAGAGAGAGAAACACACACACACACACACACACAGGGATAGAGAGAGAGAAACACACACACACACACACACACACAGGGATACAGAGAGAGAGACACACACACACACACAGGGATACAGAGAGAGAGAGAAACACACACACACACACACACACAGGGATAGAGAGAGAGAGAAACACACACACACACAGGGATACAGAGAGAGAGAGAAACACACACACACACACACAGAGATACAGAGAGAGAGAAACACACACACACACAGGGATAGAGAGAGAGAGAAACACACACACACACACACAGGGATACAGAGAGACAGAAACACACACACACACACAGGGGTACAGAGAGAGAGAAACACACACACACACACACACACGCACACAGAGAAACACACACACACACACACACACAGAGAGTGAGAAACACACAGACACACAGGCACAGAGAGAGAGACACACACACACACAGGCACAGAGAAAGAGAGAGAAACACACACACACAGGCACAGAGAGAGAGAGAGAAACACACAAACACACAGGCACAGAGATACAGAGAGAGAGAAACACACAAATACACAGGGATACAGAGAGAGAGAAACACACACACACACACACACACAGGGATACAGAGAGAGAGAAACACACACACACACACACAGGGATACAGAGAGAAACACACACACACACACACAGAGGGATACAGAGAGAGAGAAACACACACACACACAGGCACAGAGATACAGAGAGAGAGAAACACACACACACACAGGCACAGGGATACAGAGAGAGAGAAACACACACACACACACACACAGGCACAGAGAGAGAGAGAGAAACACACACACACACACAGATACAGAGAGAGAGAGAGAAACACACACACAGATACAGAGATACAGAGAGAGAGAGAAACACACACACACACAGGCACAGAGAGAGAGAGAGAAACACACACACACACAGGCACAGAGAGAGAGAGAGAAACACACACACACACACACACACAGGGATACAGAGAGAGAGAAACACACACACACACACACACACAGGGATACAGAGAGAGAGAAACACACCCACACACACACAGGGATACAGAGAGAGAGAAGCACACACACACACACACAGAGATACAGAGAGAGAGAGAAACACACACACACACAGGCACAGAGAGAGAGACAGAAACACACACACACACACACAGAGATACAGAGAGAGAGAAACACACACACACACAGATACCGAGAGAGAGAGAGAGAGAGAAACACACACACACACACTGAGATACAGAGAGAGAGAAACACACACACACACACAGATACAGAGAGAGAGAAACACACACACACACACAGATACAGAGAGAGAGAAACACACACACACACACACAGGGATACAGAGAGAGAAAACACACACACACAGGGTTACAGAGAGAGAGAAACACACACACACAGACACACACACAGGCACAGAGAGAGAGAAACACACACACACACACAGGGATACAGAGAGAGAGAAACACACACACACACACAGGCACAGAGAGAGAGAGAAACACACACACACACACACACACACAGGGATAGAGAGAGAGAAACACACACACACACACACAGGGATACAGAGAGAGAGAAACACACACACACACACAGGGATACAGAGAGAGAGAGAAACACACACACACACACACACAGGGATACGGAGAGAGAGAAACACACACACACAGACACAGAGAGAGAGAGAGAAACACACACACACACACACACACACACAGGGATACAGAGAGAGAGAAACACACACACACACAGGGATACAGAGAGAGAGAGAAACACACACACACACAGGCACAGAGAGAGAGAGAGAAACACACACACACACACAGGGATAGAGAGAGAGAAACACACACACACACACACACACACACAGGGATACAGAGAGAGAGAAACACATACACACACAGGGATACAGAGAGAGAGAGAAACACACACACATACACACACAGGGATACAGAGAGAGAGAAACACACACACACAGATAGAGAGAGAGAGAGAAACACACACACACACACACACACACAGGGATAGAGAGAGAGAGAAACACACACACACACAGGGATACAGAGAGAGAGAGAAACACACACACACACACACAGAGATACAGAGAGAGAGAAACACACACACACACAGGGATAGAGAGAGAGAGAGAAACACACACACACACAGAGATACAGAGAATGAAACAGAAACACACACACACACACACAGGGATACAGAGAGAGAGAAACACACACACACACAGGCACAGAGAGAGAGAGAAACACACACACACACACACACACACAGGGATAGAGAGAGAGAAACACACACACACACACACACACACACACACACACAGGGATACAGAGAGAGAGAAACACACACACACACACAGGGATACAGAGAGAGAGAGAAACACACACACACACACACACAGGGATACGGAGAGAGAGAAACACACACACACAGATACAGAGAGAGAGAGAGAAACACACACACACACACACACACACAGGGATACACAGAGAGAGAAACACACACACACACAGGGATACAGAGAGAGAGAGAAACACACACACACACAGGCACAGAGAGAGAGAGAGAAACACACACACACACACACACACAGGGATAGAGAGAGAGAAACACACACACACACACACACACACAGGGATACAGAGAGAGAGACACACACACACACACAGGGATACAGAGAGAGAGAGAAACACACACACACACACACACACAGGGATAGAGAGAGAGAGAAACACACACACACACAGGGATACAGAGAGAGAGAGAAACACACACACACACACACAGAGATACAGAGAGAGAGAAACACACACACACACAGGGATAGAGAGAGAGAGAAACACACACACACACACACAGGGATACAGAGAGACAGAAACACACACACACACACAGGGGTACAGAGAGAGAGAAACACACACACACACACACACACGCACACAGAGAAACACACACACACACACACACACAGAGAGTGAGAAACACACAGACACACAGGCACAGAGAGAGAGACACACACACACACAGGCACAGAGAAAGAGAGAGAAACACACACACACAGGCACAGAGAGAGAGAGAGAAACACACAAACACACAGGCACAGAGATACAGAGAGAGAGAAACACACAAATACACAGGGATACAGAGAGAGAGAAACACACACACACACACACACACAGGGATACAGAGAGAGAGAAACACACACACACACACACAGGGATACAGAGAGAAACACACACACACACACACAGAGGGATACAGAGAGAGAGAAACACACACACACACAGGCACAGAGATACAGAGAGAGAGAAACACACACACACACAGGCACAGGGATACAGAGAGAGAGAAACACACACACACACACACACAGGCACAGAGAGAGAGAGAGAAACACACACACACACACAGATACAGAGAGAGAGAGAGAAACACACACACAGATACAGAGATACAGAGAGAGAGAGAAACACACACACACACAGGCACAGAGAGAGAGAGAGAAACACACACACACACAGGCACAGAGAGAGAGAGAGAAACACACACACACACACACACACAGGGATACAGAGAGAGAGAAACACACACACACACACACACACAGGGATACAGAGAGAGAGAAACACACCCACACACACACAGGGATACAGAGAGAGAGAAGCACACACACACACACACAGAGATACAGAGAGAGAGAGAAACACACACACACACAGGCACAGAGAGAGAGACAGAAACACACACACACACACACAGAGATACAGAGAGAGAGAAACACACACACACACAGATACCGAGAGAGAGAGAGAGAGAGAAACACACACACACACACTGAGATACAGAGAGAGAGAAACACACACACACACACAGATACAGAGAGAGAGAAACACACACACACACACAGATACAGAGAGAGAGAAACACACACACACACACACAGGGATACAGAGAGAGAAAACACACACACACAGGGTTACAGAGAGAGAGAAACACACACACACAGACACACACACAGGCACAGAGAGAGAGAAACACACACACACACACACAGGGATACAGAGAGAGAGAAACACACACACACACACAGGCACAGAGAGAGAGAGAAACACACACACACACACACACACACAGGGATAGAGAGAGAGAAACACACACACACACACACAGGGATACAGAGAGAGAGAAACACACACACACACACAGGGATACAGAGAGAGAGAGAAACACACACACACACACACACAGGGATACGGAGAGAGAGAAACACACACACACAGACACAGAGAGAGAGAGAGAAACACACACACACACACACACACACACAGGGATACAGAGAGAGAGAAACACACACACACACAGGGATACAGAGAGAGAGAGAAACACACACACACACAGGCACAGAGAGAGAGAGAGAAACACACACACACACACAGGGATAGAGAGAGAGAAACACACACACACACACACACACACACAGGGATACAGAGAGAGAGAAACACATACACACACAGGGATACAGAGAGAGAGAGAAACACACACACATACACACACAGGGATACAGAGAGAGAGAAACACACACACACAGATAGAGAGAGAGAGAGAAACACACACACACACACACACACACAGGGATAGAGAGAGAGAGAAACACACACACACACAGGGATACAGAGAGAGAGAGAAACACACACACACACACACAGAGATACAGAGAGAGAGAAACACACACACACACAGGGATAGAGAGAGAGAGAGAAACACACACACACACACACACAGGGATACAGAGAGACAGAAACACACACACACACACAGGGATACAGAGAGAGAGAAACACACACACACACACACACACACGCACACAGAGAAACACACACACACACACACACACAGAGAGAGAGAAACACACAGACACACAGGCACAGAGAGAGAGACACACACACACACAGGCACAGAGAGAGAGAGAGAAACACACACACACACAGGCACAGAGAGAGAGAGAGAAACACACAAACACACAGGCACAGAGATACAGAGAGAGAGAAACACACAAACACACAGGGATACTGAGAGAGAGAAACACACACACACACACACACACAGGGATACAGAGAGAGAGAAACACACACACACACACAGGGATACAGAGAGAAACACACACACACACACACACAGAGGGATACAGAGAGAGAGAAACACACTCACACACAGGCACAGAGATACAGAGAGAGAGAAACACACACACACACAGGCACAGGGATACAGAGAGAGAGAAACACACACACACACACACAGGCACAGAGAGAGAGAGAGAAACACACACACACACACAGATACAGAGAGAGAGAGAGAAACACACACACAGATACAGAGATACAGAGAGAGAGAGAAACACACACACACACAGGCACAGAGAGAGAGAGAGAAACACACACACACACAGGCACAGAGAGAGAGAGAGAAACACACACACACACACACACAGGGATACAGAGAAAGAGAAACACACACACACACACACACACA
Source organism: Cetorhinus maximus (assembly GCF_964194155.1). Classification (NCBI taxonomy): domain Eukaryota; kingdom Metazoa; phylum Chordata; class Chondrichthyes; order Lamniformes; family Cetorhinidae; genus Cetorhinus; species Cetorhinus maximus. The sequence goes on along the minus strand of NC_135880.1, from coordinate 223,122,169 downwards.
CACACACACAGGGATACAGAGAGAGAGAAACACACCCACACACACACAGCGATACAGAGAGAGAGAAGCACACACACACACACAGAGATACAGAGAGAGAGAAACACACACACACACAGGCACAGAGAGAGAGACAGAAACACACACACACACACACAGAGATACAGAGAGAGAGAAACACACACACACACAGATACAGAGAGAGAGAGAGAGAGAGAAACACACACACACACACTGAGATACAGAGAGAGAGAAACACACACACACACACAGATACAGAGAGAGAGAAACACACACACACACACAGATACAGAGAGAGAGAAACACACACACACACACACACAGGGATACAGAGAGAGGAAACACACACACACAGGGTTACAGAGAGAGAGAAACACACACACACAGACACACACACAGGCACAGAGAGAGAGAAACACACACACAGGGATACAGAGAGAGAGAAACACACACACACACACAGGGATACAGAGAGAGAGAAACACACACACACAGACACACACACAGGCACAGAGAGAGAGAAACACACACACACACACAGGGATACAGAGAGAGAGAAACACACACACACACACACACAGGGATACAGAGAGAGTGAAACACACACACACACACACACACACAGGGATACAGAGAGAGAGAAACACACACACACACAGGGATACAGAGAGAGAGAGAAACACACACACACACACACACACAGATAGAGAGAGAGAGAGAAACACACACACACACACAGATACAGAGAGAGAGAAACACACACACACAGGGATACAGAGAGAGAGAAACACACACACACACAGGCACAGAGAGAGAGAGAGAAACACACACACACATGGATACAGAGAGAGAGAAACACACACACACACAGGCACAGAGAGAGAGAAACACACACACACACACAGGGATACAGAGAGAGAGAAACACACACACACAGATACAGAGAGAGAGAAACACACACACACATAGGGATACAGAGAGAGAGAAACACACACACAGGCACAGAGAGAGAGAGAGAAACACACACACACAACGGGACAGATACACAGAGAGAAACACACACACACACAGGCACAGAGAGGGAGAGAGAAACACACACACACACAGGCACAGAGAGAGAGAGAGAGAGAAACACACACACACACACACACACAGGCACAGAGAGAGAGAGAGAGAAACACACACACACACAGGCACAGATACAGAGAGAGAGAGAAACACACACACACACAGGCACAGAGAGGGAGAGAGAAACACACACACACACACACACACAGGCACAGAGAGAGAGAGAGAGAAACACACACACACACAGGGATACAGAGAGAGAGAAACACACACACACACACAGGCACAGATACAGAGAGAGAGAGAAACACACACACACACAGGCACAGATATAGAGAGAGAGAGAAACACACACACACACAGGCACAGAGAGGGAGAGAGAAACACACACACACACACACAGGCACAGAGAGAGAGAGAAACACACACACACACACACACAAGCACAGAGAGAGAGAAACACACACACACACACACACACACACAGGCACAGAGAGAGAGAATCACACACACACACAGGCACAGAGAGAGAGAGAGAGAAAAACACACACACACACAGGGATACAGAGAGAGAGAGACACACAGACACAGGCACAGAGAGAGAGAGAGAAACACACACACACACAGATACAGAGAGAGAGAGAGAGAAACACACACACACAGGCACAGAGAGAGAGAGAAACACACACACACAGGCACAGAGAGAGAGAGAGAGAAACACACACACACACGGGCACACAGAGAGAGAGAGAGAAACACAGACACACACAGATACAGAGAGAGAGAGAGAGAAACACACACACACACACAGATACAGAGAAAGAGAGAAACACACACACACACAGGCACAGAGAGAGAGAGAGAGAGAGAAACACACACACACAGATACAGAGAGAGAGAGAAACACACACACACACAGGCACAGAGAGAGAGAGAGAGAAACACACACACACAGGCACAGAGAGAGAGAGAAACACACACACACAGGCACAGAGAGAGAGAGAGAGAGAGAAACACACACACACACACAGGCACAGAGAGAGAGAGAGAGAAACACACACACACACACAGGCACAGAGAGGGAGAGAGAAACACACACACACACAGGCACAGAGAGAGAGGGAGAGAAACACACACACACACACAGAGATACAGAGAGAGAGAAACACACACACACACACAGAGATACAGAGAGAGAGAAACACACAGACACACAGAGATACAGAGAGAGAGACACACACACACAAACAGAGATACAGAGAGAGAGAAACACACACACACACAGAGATACAGAGAGAGAGAAACACACACACACACAGATACAGAGAGAGAGAAATACACACAGACACAGGGATACAGAGAGTGAGAAACACACACACAGATACAGAGAGAGAGAAACACACACACACACAGAGATACAGAGAGAGAGAAACACACACACACACAGAGATACAGAGAGAGAGAAACACACACACACACAGAGATACAGAGAGAGAGAAACACACACACACACACACACAGAGATAGAGAGAGAGAAACACACACACACACAGAGATACAGAGAGAGAGAAACACACACACACAGAGAGAGATACAGAGAGAGAGAAACACACACACACACACACAGATACAGAGAGAGAGAAACACACACACACACACACACAGAGAGATACAGAGAGAGAGAAACACACACACACAGAGAGATACAGAGAGAGAGAAACACACACACACAGAGAGATACAGAGAGAGAGAAACACACACACACACACAGAGAGAGAGAGAGAGAGAGAGAGAGAAACACACACACACAGAGATACAGAGAGAGAGAAACACACACACACACAGGGATACAGAGAGAGAAACACACACACACACACACACACACACACACAGATACAGAGAGAGAGAAACACACACACACACACAGAGAGAGAGAGAAACACACACACACAGAGATACAGAGAGAGAGAAACACACACACACACACACACACAGACACACACAGAGAAACACACAAACACACACACACACAAACAGGGATACAGAGAGAGAGAAACACACACACAGGCACAGAGAGAGAGAAACACACACACCGAGAGAAACACACACACACACACACACACACACAGGGATACAGAGAGAGTGAAACACACACACACACAGATACAGAGAGAGAGAAACACACACACACACAGATACAGAGAGAGAGAAACACACACACAGATACAGAGAGAGAGAGAAACACACACACATAGGCACAGAGAGAGAGAGAGAGAAACACACACACACACAGGCACAGAGTGAGAGAGAGAAACACACGCACACAGGAAGAGAGAGAGAGAGAGAAACACACACACACACAGGCACAGGGATACAGAGAGAGATAGACACACACACACACACACACACACAGGGATACAGAGAGAGAGAAACACACACACACACACACACAGGGATACAGAGAGAGAGAAACACACACACACACAGGCACAGAGAGAGAGAGAGAAACACAGACACACACAGGCACAGAGATACAGAGAGAGAGAATCACACAGACACACACACAGGGATACAGAGAGAGAGAAACACACACACACACACACACAGGGATACAGAGAGAGAGAGACACACACAGATACAGAGAGAGAGAGAGAAACACACACACACACAGGTACAGAGAGAGAGAGAGAAACACACACACACACACACACACAGAGAAACACACATACACACACACACAGAGAGAGAAACACACAGACACACAGGCACAGAGAGAGAGACACACACACACACAGGCACAGAGAGAGAGAGAGAAACACACAAACACACACACAGGCACAGAGAGAGAGAGAGAAACACACACACACACAGGCACAGAGAGAGAGAGAGAAACACACACACACACACACACACACACAGGGATACAGAGAGAGAGAAACACACACACACACACAGATACAGAGAGAGAGAAACACACACACACACACACACACAGGGGTACAGAGAGAGAGAAACACACACACACACAGAGATACAGAGAGAGAGAAACACACACACACACACACAGATACAGAGAGAGAGAAACACACACACACACACAGAGATACAGAGAGAGAGAAACACACACACACAGAGAGATACAGAGAGAGAGAAACACACACACACACACACAGATACAGAGAGAGAGAAACACACACACACACACAGATAAAGAGAGAGAGAAACACACACACACACAGAGATACAGAGAGAGAGAGAGAGAAACACACACAGGTACAGAGGGAGAGAGAGAAACACACACACACACAGGCACAGAGAGAGAGAGAGAAACACACACACACACACACACACACACACAGAGAAACACACACACACACACACACACACACACAGAGAGAGAAACACACAGACACACAGGCACAGAGAGAGAGACACACACACACAGAGACACAGAGAGAGAGAGAAACACACACACACAGGCACAGAGAGAGAGAGAGAAACACACAAACACACAGGCACAGAGAGAGAGAAACAGACACACACACAGGCACAGAGATACAGAGAGAGAGAAACACACACACACACAGGGATACAGAGAGAGTGAAACACACACACACACACACACACAGGGATACAGAGAGAGAGAAACACACACACACACACACAGGGATACAGAGAGAGAGAAACACACACACACACACACAGGGATACAGAGAGAGAGAAACACACACACAAAGGCACAGAGAGAGAGAGAGAAACACACACACACTGGCACAGAGATACAGAGAGAGAGAAACACACACACACACACAGGGATACAGAGAGAGAGAGAAACACACACACACACACACAGGGATACAGAGAGAGATAAACACACACACACACAGGGATACAGAGAGAGAGAAACACACACACACACACACAGGGATACAGAGAGAGAGAAACACACACACACACAGGCACAGAGAGAGAGAGAGAAAAACACACACACACAGGCACAGAGAGAGAGAGAGAAACACACACACACAACGGGACAGATACACAGAGAGAAACACACACACACACAGGCACAGAGAGGGAGAGAGAAACACACACACACACAGGCACAGAGAGAGAGAGAGAGAAACACACACACACACACACACACAGGCACAGAGAGAGAGAGAGAGAAACACACACACACACAGGCACAGATACAGAGAGAGAGAGAAACACACACACACACAGGCACAGAGAGGGAGAGAGAAACACACACACACACACACACACACAGGCACAGAGAGAGAGAGAGAGAAACACACACACACACAGGGATACAGAGAGAGAGAAACACACACACACACACACACAGGCACAGATACAGAGAGAGAGAGAAACACACACACACACAGGCACAGATATAGAGAGAGAGAGAAACACACACACACACAGGCACAGAGAGGGAGAGAGAAACACACACACACACACACAGGCACAGAGAGAGAGAGAAACACACACACACACACACAGGCACAGAGAGAGAGAAACACACACACACACACACACACACACAGGCACAGAGAGAGAGAATCACACACACACACAGGCACAGAGAGAGAGAGAGAGAAAAACACACACACACACAGGGATACAGAGAGAGAGAGACACACAGACACAGGCACAGAGAGAGAGAGAGAAACACACACACACACAGATACAGAGAGAGAGAGAGAGAAACACACACACACACAGGCACAGAGAGAGAGAGAAACACACACACACAGGCACAGAGAGAGAGAGAGAGAAACACACACACACACGGGCACACAGAGAGAGAGAGAGAAACACAGACACACACAGATACAGAGAGAGAGAGAGAGAAACACACACACACACACAGATACAGAGAAAGAGAGAAACACACACACACACAGGCACAGAGAGAGAGAGAGAGAGAGAAACACACACACACAGATACAGAGAGAGAGAGAAACACACACACACACAGGCACAGAGAGAGAGAGAGAGAAACACACACACACAGGCACAGAGAGAGAGAGAAACACACACACACAGGCACAGAGAGAGAGAGAGAGAGAGAAACACACACACACACACAGGCACAGAGAGAGAGAGAGAGAAACACACACACACACACAGGCACAGAGAGGGAGAGAGAAACACACACACACACAGGCACAGAGAGAGAGGGAGAGAAACACACACACACACACAGAGATACAGAGAGAGAGAAACACACACACACACACAGAGATACAGAGAGAGAGAAACACACAGACACACAGAGATACAGAGAGAGAGACACACACACACAAACAGAGATACAGAGAGAGAGAAACACACACACACACAGAGATACAGAGAGAGAGAAACACACACACACACAGATACAGAGAGAGAGAAATACACACAGACACAGGGATACAGAGAGTGAGAAACACACACACAGATACAGAGAGAGAGAAACACACACACACACAGAGATACAGAGAGAGAGAAACACACACACACACAGAGATACAGAGAGAGAGAAACACACACACACACAGAGATACAGAGAGAGAGAAACACACACACACACACACAGAGATAGAGAGAGAGAAACACACACACACACAGAGATACAGAGAGAGAGAAACACACACACACAGAGAGAGATACAGAGAGAGAGAAACACACACACACACACACAGATACAGAGAGAGAGAAACACACACACACACACACACAGAGAGATACAGAGAGAGAGAAACACACACACACAGAGAGATACAGAGAGAGAGAAACACACACACACACAGAGATACAGAGAGAGAGAAACACACACACACACACAGAGAGAGAGAGAGAGAGAGAGAAACACACACACACAGAGATACAGAGAGAGAGAAACACACACACACACAGGGATACAGAGAGAGAGAAACACACACACACACACACACACACACAGAGACAGAGAGAGAGAAACACACACACACACACAGAGAGAGAGAGAAACACACACACACAGAGATACAGAGAGAGAGAAACACACACACACACACACACACAGACACACACAGAGAAACACACAAACACACACACACACAAACAGGGATACAGAGAGAGAGAAACACACACACAGGCACAGAGAGAGAGAAACACACACACCGAGAGAAACACACACACACACACACACACACACAGGGATACAGAGAGAGTGAAACACACACACACACAGATACAGAGAGAGAGAAACACACACACACACAGATACAGAGAGAGAGAAACACACACACAGATACAGAGAGAGAGAGAAACACACACACATAGGCACAGAGAGAGAGAGAGAGAAACACACACACACACAGGCACAGAGAGAGAGAGAGAAACACACACACACACACACAGGGATACAGAGAGAGATAGACACACACACACACACACACAGGGATACAGAGAGAGAGAAACACACACACACACACACACAGGGATACAGAGAGAGAGAAACACACACACACACAGGCACAGAGAGAGAGAGAGAAACACAGACACACACAGGCACAGAGATACAGAGAGAGAGAATCACACAGACACACACACAGGGATACAGAGAGAGAGAAACACACACACACACACACACAGGGATACAGAGAGAGAGAGACACACACAGATACAGAGAGAGAGAGAGAAACACACACACACACAGGTACAGAGAGAGAGAGAGAAACACACACACACACACACACACAGAGAAACACACATACACACACACACAGAGAGAGAAACACACAGACACACAGGCACAGAGAGAGAGACACACACACACACAGGCACAGAGAGAGAGAGAGAAACACACAAACACACACACAGGCACAGAGAGAGAGAGAGAAACACACACACACACAGGCACAGAGAGAGAGAGAGAAACACACACACACACACACACACACACACAGGGATACAGAGAGAGAGAAACACACACACACACACAGATACAGAGAGAGAGAAACACACACACACACACACACACAGGGGTACAGAGAGAGAGAAACACACACACACACAGAGATACAGAGAGAGAGAAACACACACACACACACACAGATACAGAGAGAGAGAAACACACACACACACACAGAGATACAGAGAGAGAGAAACACACACACACAGAGAGATACAGAGAGAGAGAAACACACACACACACACACAGATACAGAGAGAGAGAAACACACACACACACACAGATAAAGAGAGAGAGAAACACACACACACACAGAGATACAGAGAGAGAGAGAGAGAAACACACACAGGTACAGAGGGAGAGAGAGAAACACACACACACACAGGCACAGAGAGAGAGAGAGAAACACACACACACACACACACACACACACACAGAGAAACACACACACACACACACACACACACACAGAGAGAAACACACAGACACACAGGCACAGAGAGAGAGACACACACACACAGAGACACAGAGAGAGAGAGAAACACACACACACAGGCACAGAGAGAGAGAGAGAAACACACAAACACACAGGCACAGAGAGAGAGAAACAGACACACACACAGGCACAGAGATACAGAGAGAGAGAAACACACACACACACAGGGATACAGAGAGAGTGAAACACACACACACACACACACACAGGGATACAGAGAGAGAGAAACACACACACACACACACAGGGATACAGAGAGAGAGAAACACACACACACACACACAGGGATACAGAGAGAGAGAAACACACACACAAAGGCACAGAGAGAGAGAGAGAAACACACACACACACAGGCACAGAGATACAGAGAGAGAGAAACACACACACACACACAGGGATACAGAGAGAGAGAGAAACACACACACACACACACAGGGATACAGAGAGAGATAAACACACACACACACACACACACAGGGATACAGAGAGAGAGAAACACACACACACACACACAGGGATACAGAGAGAGAGAAACACACACACACACAGGCACAGAGAGAGAGAGAGAAAAACACACACACACAGGCACAGAGATACAGAGAGAGAGAAACACACAGACACACACACAGGGATACAGAGAGAGAGAAACACACACACACACAGATACAGAGAGAGAGAAACACACACACACACAGGCACAGAGAGAGAGAGAGAAACACACACACACACAGGCACAGAGATACAGAGAGAGAGAAACACACACACACACAGGCACAGAGAGAGAGAGAGAGAAACACACACACACACACAGGGATACAGAGAGAAACACACACACACACAGGCACAGAGAGAGAGAGAGAAACACACACACAGATACAGAGAGAGAGAGAGAGAAAGAAACACACAGCCACAGAGAGAGAGAAACACACACACACACAGATACAGAGAGAGAGAAACACACACACACACAGGCACAGAGAGAGAGAGAGAAACACACACACACACACACAGGGATACAGAGAGAAACACACACACACACAGGCACAGAGAGAGAGAGAGAAACACACACACAGATACAGAGAGAGAGAGAGAGAGAGAAACACACAGCCACAGAGAGAGAGAAACACACACACACACAGATACAGAGAGAGAGAAACACACACATACACAGGCACAGAGAGAGAGAGAGAGAAACACACACACACACACAGATACAGAGAGAGAGAGAGAAACACATACACACACACAGGGATACAGAGAGAGAGAAACACACAGACACAGATACACAGAGAGAGAAACACACACAGACACAGGGATACAGAGAGAGAGAAACACACACACACACACACAGGGATACAGAGAGAGCGAAACACACACACACACACACACACAGGGATACAGAGAGAGAGAAACACACACACACACACACACAGGGATACAGAGAGAGAGAAACACACACACACACAGGCACAGAGAGAGAGAGAAACACAGACACACACACACACACAGGGATAGAGAGAGAGAAACACACACACACACACACACACACACACACAGGGATACAGAGAGAGAGAAACACACACACACACAGGGATACAGAGAGAGAGAGAAACACACACACACACACACACACAGGGATACGGAGAGAGAGAAACACACACACACAGATACAGAGAGAGAGAGAGAAACACACACACACACACACACACACACAGGGATACAGAGAGAGAGAAACACACACACACACAGGGATACAGAGAGAGAGAGAAACACACACACACACAGGCACAGAGAGAGAGAGAAACACACACACACACACACACACACAGGGATAGAGAGAGAGAAACACACACACACACACACACACAGGGATACAGAGAGAGAGAAACACACACACACACAGGGATACAGAGAGAGAGAGAAACACACACACACACACACACAGGGATACAGAGAGAGAGAAACACACACACACAGATACAGAGAGAGAGAGAGAAACACACACACACAGGGATACAGAGAGAGAGAAACACACACACACACAGGGATACAGAGAGAGAGAGAAACACACACACACACACACACAGAGATACAGAGAGAGAGAAACACACACACACACAGGGATACAGAGAGAGAGAAACACACACACACACACACAGGGATACAGAGAGACAGAAACACACACACACACACAGGGATACAGAGAGAGAGAGACACACACACACACACACACACACACACACACACAGAGAGAGAAACACACACACACACACACACACACACAGAGAGAGAAAGACACAGACACACAGGCACAGAGAGAGAGACACACACACATACAGGCACAGAGAGAGAGAGAGAAACACACACACACACACAGGCACAGAGAGAGAGAGAGAAACACACAAACACACAGGCACAGAGAGAGAGAAACACACACACACACATGCACAGAGATAGAGAGAGAGAGAAACACACACACACACAGGGATACATAGAGAGTGAAACACACACACACAGGGATACAGAGAGAGAGAAACACACACACACACAGGGATACAGAGAGAGAGAAACACACACACACACACACACACAGGGATACAGAGAGAGAGAAACACACACACAGGCACAGAGAGAGAGAGAGAAACACACACACACACTAGCACAGAGATACGGAGAGAGAGAAACACACACACACACAGGGATACAGAGAGAGAGAAACACACACACACACAGAGATACAGAGAGAGAGAAACACACACACACACACACACAGATACAGAGAGAAACACACACACACACACACACAGATACAGAGAGAGAGAAACACACACACACACACACACACACACACAGGGATACAGAGAGAGAAAGAGAGAGACACACACACAGATACAGAGAGAGAGAGAGAAACACACACACACAGGTACAGAGAGAGAGAGAGAAACACACACACACACACACACAGAGAAACACACATACACACACACACAGAGAGAGAAACACACAGACACACAGGCACAGAGAGAGAGACACACACACACAGGCACAGAGAGAGAGAGAGAAACACACAAACACACACACAGGCACAGAGAGAGAGAGAGAAACACACACACACACAGGCACAAAGAGAGAGAGAGAAACACACACACATACACACACACACAGGGATACAGAGAGAGAGAAACACACACACACACACAGATACAGAGAGAGAGAAACACACACACACACACACACACACACACAGGGGTACAGAGAGAGAGAAACACACACACACACAGAGATACAGAGAGAGAGAAACACACACACACACACACAGATACAGAGAGAGAGAAACACACACACACACACAGAGATACAGAGAGAGAGAAACACACACACACAGAGAGATACAGAGAGAGAGAAACACACACACACACACACACAGATACAGAGAGAGAGAAACACACACACACACACAGATAAAGAGAGAGAGAAACACACACACACACAGAGATACAGAGAGAGAGAGAGAGAGAAACACACACACAGATACAGAGGGAGAGAGAGAAACACACACACACACAGGCACAGAGAGAGAGAGAGAAACACACACACACACACACACACACACACACACAGAGAGAAACACACACACACACACACACACAGAGAGAAACACACAGACACACAGGCACAGAGAGAGAGACACACACACACACAGGCACAGAGAGAGAGAGAAACACACACACACACAGGCACAGAGAGAGAGAGAGAAACACACAAACACACAGGCAGAGAGAGAGAGAAACACACACACACACAGGCACAGAGATACAGAGAGAGAGAAACACACACACACAGGGATACAGAGAGAGTGAAACACACACACACACACACACACAGGGATACAGAGAGAGAGAAACACACACACACACACACACAGGGATACAGAGAGAGAGAAACACACACACACACACACAGGGATACAGAGAGAGAGAAACACACACACACAGGCACAGAGAGAGAGAGAGAAACACACACACACACAGGCACAGAGATACAGAGAGAGAGAAACACACACACACACAGGGATACAGAGAGAGAGAAACACACATACACACAGGGATACAGAGAGAGAGAAACACACACACACACAGGGATACAGAGAGAGAGAAACACACACACACACAGGCACAGAGAGAGAGAGAGAAACACACACACACACAGGCACAGAGATACAGAGAGAGAGACACACACACACACAGGCACAGAGATACAGAGAGAGAGAAACACACACACAGGGATACAGAGAGAGAGAAACACACACACACACACACACAGGGATACAGAGAGAGAAACACACACACACACACACACACACAGGGATACAGAGAGAGAGAAACACACACACACACAGGCACAGAGAGAGAGAGAGAAACACACACACACACAGGCACAGAGATACAGAGAGAGAGAAACACACACACACAGGGATACAGAGAGAGAGAAACACACACACACACAGGGATACAGAGAGAGAGAAACACACACACACACACGCACAGGGATACAGAGAGAGAGAAACACACACACACACAGGCACAGAGAGAGAGATGGAAACACACACACACACAGGCACAGAGATACAGAGAGAGAGAAACACACACACACACAGGCACAGAGATACAGAGAGAGAGAAACACACACACACACAGGGATAGAGAGAGAGAGAGAAACACACACACACACAGGCACAGAGAGAGAGAGAGAAACACACACACACACACAGATACAGAGAGAGAGAGAGAAACACACACACAGATACAGAGAGAGAGAGAAACACACACACACAGGCACAGAGAGAGAGAGAGAGAAACACACACACACACAGGCACAGAGAGAGAGAGAGAAACACACACACACACACACAGGGATACAGAGAGAGATAAACACACACACACACACACACACACACACAGGGATACAGAGAGAGAGAAACACACACACACACACACACACAGGGATACAGAGAGAGAGAAACACACACACACACAGGCACAGAGAGAGAGAAACACACACACACACACACAGATACAGAGAGAGAGAAACACACACACACACACAGATAAAGAGAGAGAGAAACACACACACACACAGAGATACAGAGAGAGAGAGAGAGAAACACACACAGGTACAGAGGGAGAGAGAGAAACACACACACACACAGGCACAGAGAGAGAGAGAGAAACACACACACACACACACACACACACACACAGAGAAACACACACACACACACACACACACACACAGAGAGAAACACACAGACACACAGGCACAGAGAGAGAGACACACACACACAGAGACACAGAGAGAGAGAGAAACACACACACACAGGCACAGAGAGAGAGAGAGAAACACACAAACACACAGGCACAGAGAGAGAGAAACAGACACACACACAGGCACAGAGATACAGAGAGAGAGAAACACACACACACACAGGGATACAGAGAGAGTGAAACACACACACACACACACACACAGGGATACAGAGAGAGAGAAACACACACACACACACACAGGGATACAGAGAGAGAGAAACACACACACACACACACAGGGATACAGAGAGAGAGAAACACACACACAAAGGCACAGAGAGAGAGAGAGAAACACACACACACACAGGCACAGAGATACAGAGAGAGAGAAACACACACACACACACAGGGATACAGAGAGAGAGAGAAACACACACACACACACACAGGGATACAGAGAGAGATAAACACACACACACACACACACAGGGATACAGAGAGAGAGAAACACACACACACACACACAGGGATACAGAGAGAGAGAAACACACACACACACAGGCACAGAGAGAGAGAGAGAAAAACACACACACACAGGCACAGAGATACAGAGAGAGAGAAACACACAGACACACACACAGGGATACAGAGAGAGAGAAACACACACACACACAGATACAGAGAGAGAGAAACACACACACACACAGGCACAGAGAGAGAGAGAGAAACACACACACACACAGGCACAGAGATAGAGAGAGAGAGAAACACACACACACACAGGCACAGAGAGAGAGAGAGAGAAACACACACACACACACAGGGATACAGAGAGAAACACACACACACACAGGCACAGAGAGAGAGAGAGAGAAACACACACACAGATACAGAGAGAGAGAGAGAGAAAGAAACACACAGCCACAGAGAGAGAGAAACACACACACACACAGATACAGAGAGAGAGAAACACACACACACACAGGCACAGAGAGAGAGAGAGAAACACACACACACACACACACAGGGATACAGAGAGAAACACAC